>NC_064614.1:577547774-577852858 GCF_023898315.1 Schistocerca nitens | reverse complement strand
CTGTTGCGAGTACACTTCTGTGTTGGCGCCGCGTAACGTTTTGTTAGACGCGGCATGTAGCGCTGACTGGCGTAACCACCAGAACTATGTCCAGTAGTTCCTTTGAAGAAAATTTATGTAACTAGGGCAATGTTATCCAGCGGCAAACCCGAGAAGTACATTTGAAGGCTAGGCTTTACCTGGAGTTGCAGAAACAAAGCCGGTGTGTTACCAGAGAAGATTTCATGAAGTAGCACCACTGGGCTGCTCTAGCCTGCGAACTACGGGCAAGCCGTCACTCGCTTGAACTTCATAGACTTGCTTTTACATCAGCTTCAGCATCTGTAACAGTGCAGTCATCACAGTATTTTGCTTAGCGAATGTCTGTTCTTGTTGACTGCTGGTACGGTGACTTCACTGTATATCGTCTCACATTGCGGGTTTCTTACACACACACACACACACACAGGCGGTACAGCCTGATCGGACTCTTTATCTCTACAGCCCAGTCGGCCCGTTTATCAACAGCAGTATCGATATTATACCGAATGAGGTCGAAAAAGTCATCTGCCCATAGAGCCATAATGTCACAGTATCACTGATTATAAACGCCGTCAGCATTTCACTTATGAGTCTTCGAGGAAGATCTCTCTCTTCAATCTTGGTTGTTGGTTTAATTTTTGGTAGTACCGTGGTCAGTACAGCTTAATTGCCATCTCTCCAAATGCTCTGTTGAGTAACTAACGTTTTACTTACTATTCGCTTCTGGAATAAAGAGATTTTGTGTGCGTTTTACTTACTATTCGCTTCTGGAATAAAGAGATTTTGTGTGCTTTGTTTTCTGATGCACATTTGCAGAAACGATATATTAAGGGGCTTGAACACGTGGAAATACGTACACCCAGTACCGTTAATGCTGTCACGGCATTTGCGTTCAGTGATTAAGGGAAATCGCAACAAATTTGTCTGCAGCTAATAAAGGACCGATGGTCAGGAAATTCGGACCCATTATCAGTAATGATTCAGAAATGTTCTTCCTGACTAGGTTCAGTCACTATGGTAAGGAAAGCGAATCACCCTACACAAAGAACAGCAAAAGCGTTACAATAGTAATAACAGAAACTGAGGAACAATTTTCTGTGTTGGAGGTAAAAACAAAGTTTTAACCCATGTATTTCAGCTGATCACCACTACTGTAACGACTATTACGACGCAAATCACGCAGTAAAATTTACAGGTCCCACAGAACTATTAAAGGTGAGGCATAGAGAGGAGTAAAGCTGTGATGGAGCCCTGCTATCAGTTCGTCAGAAGTATTTTCGTTAAGGTCAACTGCAGGTTGTACAGAACCGATATTAGCCACCTACCTTACCGACAACTGTTCATTTATGATCATTCCATTTTACGTCTTTGCAAAGTGGTTCATCAGTTGTCGATAGATGTTGGTACTTCTGAGAGAAGATGGAAAAGATCTCTGTACATCTACGGAATTAGAACTCTCTTGTGTCGCGGTTTGTCATCTTTAACGATTTGTCTTTCAAGAGTTGTTCTTCGTGTGCTGCTTTTTTGTCACTTTAATCGATAACATTGTCTAATAGCACAAGTAAATTGAGCGACAGTTGTCGCTGACTGAATAATCAGTGGCCACCGTTCTGAAGGCAAATAAGGTCGCCGGCTTGCTATAAATAATTTTCCATAAATATAATTTAGTACCACATAGCACTGCAACTGTTTTCCACTTCCTACCATCTAAAACGATCGCAAGATATCTCGTACTGATAATTTTTTCCTCAGTTCCGTCGGATGAGATTCACTACATGACGACTCGTATCTTCGAGTTCAGGGCGTGCATTCCCAAGAAATTTGCCTGTGTGAATGACAGAATCTTTGATTAGATGAGGAATCGTAAACAAACTTAGTGTCGCAGGATCGCAAAGCCCCGTGTAAGAACACGTAAAGACAGCTATTGTTTTTTCTGTAGATCCGACGTTGCACACATCTGCACTGTTAATCGTACACTGTACTGCCACGGTATCCTTACATGCCTTCCATAACTTCGCAAGTTAGAGTCGCGGATGGCCAGCGCAAGCATCGGGGACGTGGTTGTCCGGCGCTTCATGCATATGCCGGACGGCCTGCATAATGCGAACATGACGCCCGCCGCGAGTTACGGCTGCTGACCTCGCCCGGCTGCAGCAGCGCGGCGGGTGCCAGCCGAGATGTGTGGAGCTGCTGTAAAGCCAAGGTCAGCTGGTAGTAGTACTTGTAGTGCACAGGATGGTGACTAATTTTAAAAACTTACGGAGAACGATCCGTCTACTGTGGCTAAAGTAGTAACGAACGACAGCCTCTCTTGGGTGCAGTTGCAAAAACCTGAAACACTTCAGGCTCCAATAGTGTGTCAGACATTTGGCGGTGACTGTACAGAGACATTATTTGAGTTATGACAGATGGCGTTGCCGAGTACTGATGAAACCAACCATATTACAGATAGAATTTATCTTCACCCATTGCATAAGCAACTTCTTATTAGAGAGGGAATTTCATGTGACAGCCGAAGGCACTGTGCACATCAACGTATCAAAAAATTAAATCAAGAAAACTTTATCGGTAAGGTAGCTGCGTTACAGAGCTATCAGTCACATTAACAGATAATAGTCGTGGTTGGAAAACAAAATTTCAGGGATCGTGTAATAAACAAATAATAGACATACGTAGAAAATAATAATGCTGACAACGTTCGCAAACCTCGACAGTCATTCAGTTGTATCATAAACTTACACTTTTGACAGCTACGCGACATAGGGCTAGGAGTAGTAAGCGTAAAACATTACTCGGTTTGTAATTACCTAATGTGGAAAGCATGAGCTTTTGCACTGCTGGTGGTTTTCGAAGTCCCATCCTGTCACCCAGAAATAAAAAGTGTAAACAGCTCGTTACCTCAAACTAAACAAATTTTAGGAACATATAACCTACAAATGGCATCATTCAAAAGAAATGTGCACAGGAGCAGACACAATTTCCTTTTTCCTGATCAGTTAGCAAGCAAGACGAAGTATGGAAGACGTGAAGCTTCACAGAGTGTAAGAGATGACACAGATGGTAACTTATCGTTCAGAGAAGTTGAGAAGTTTTTTTTTTTTTTTTTTTTTTCTATCGTAGAGACATTGAACGAGCCGGCCCCCAGAGGCGAGGAACAAACTGAGCCTGCGCTGTCGCCAGAGAAAGATGACTCGCGGAATGTGAGCGCGCGACGCTCATTGCGCCGGACCGGCAAAAACCGCCGCTGTGGCGTCTCAAGGGCGTGCCCGAGCGGGACGCAGAACCTCCGTAAACAAGGCTCTGCCATACCGAACCAGAACGGTCCACACGAGTAAACATCGCCGTGTTCATGAGCGCAGTTCTTTCATTATCTTTGTTTTTTTCGTTGTTCTTGTTTAATTACTCGTTGTAGTTCCAGTAGGTCTTATCAGAGTTTAACTTAGAATTTCTATTAAGTTTACGGAATACGTCGATTGTCACGGCTTCAGTTTCTCTTTCATTTAGCGATCGCAGTTAGACCAGAACGCCCGGTACACATAATAGTAGCACGTGATACAGTAACTCCAATAATGGCAGTAAATTAGGTCATCAAGCTCCATCCATTATAACAATGAGGTAGATCGTAAGGACGGTGTATTATCATGTTTTCGTGGTTTTTCCTGCAGCTGCAGATGTGGTGACTTCTTTGGTGCATAAAATAATGTAGATATTACAGTCTAGACAAGTTTCCTATGTCCCACTCGGTGATTTGGCTGAAAGTGTAGCGAACTAAACTTCACGTAGTTGGGTAAAAATACGTCTTCCTGCAACAGTTTAGGTCTTCGGTTGTTTACTAGCCATTTTTTGTTCTTAAAGGAAAATGATATTCTTCAGTAATTATCTTTACCTTACAAGAGAATGGTAAATATACTGTCCTGTACTGTACCATTCCATGCCTCCCAAAGTCGTAAGGAACTAAAGAAAGACAAATGTAGCGTTATTTTAAGTTAATGTGATTTTTATGGCACTGTGTAAGTTTCCTATTGTAAAAACTATGTTACAAATTAATATAAACCATACCGGTATATTTCCACTCGTCCAATATCGTAATCAGAAGTGTAGCTTGCTGGCCGCTTGGTGTGCTGTTATCGTAGTGGGTGAAAAACAAAAAAACAAACAAAAAAAAAACTCGAGGCGTAATACCGCGAGTGTTAAGTCAGGCTGTGGTTCAATACCTCTGTCCACAGAGGACAAAAGAAAAAACCAACAGACTGTTGTACCAATGTGTTGCTCATTTCGTCGTAACTGTTTACGAGCCCACCTAACGTGAAAGGACATTACTGTGAGTGTTTTGATGTTTATAGCCTGGTTCTGTACTGTTTCAATTATTGTAAACTGAGGTTATTCACGCAATAAGTAAATAACTCGATCAGACACGATAAATCTACACTGACAGGACACACTTGTGATTTGTACATAAATTAAAACAAATGTCTGTGTTGCAGTGTACCACTGTTTCTAGTTGCTTTAGCACTGTTATGCAAAGATGAAATGCTTCTGTACAGTATTTCATAGTTTTGACGGTAAAGGGTCAGGACTAAAAAACACACAAATAAATAGAAGGGCGGTTATGTAACATTTAAAATTTTTATTGCAATCGGTATTCACATCCTCGTACGAGTAGCATGTCAAAGCTTGATTTCGAGCTGCTGATTTCGACAGAACACCCTGGCTATCGTACCTGTTGTACTTTTCGATGGGAAGGAAGAAAGGAAACAAGGGAACTTCAGATTTCAAGGTCCCATCGACATCGGTGTTATTAAGGGAGGGGGGGGGGGGGGGTGAGCTCGGACTTTATGAAGATGAGGAACAAAATCAGCCTTGGAAAGCAAGCACAAAAGCGAACATTTCAGTATTCACAAGAAATTAGTCACGAAAACTCATAACCTGAGTTTGGGAAATAGAACAAGGTACGAAAGCCCGCTGCTACGTAAATGCCTTCAGCCACTGTCAGGACTCTCTCTGTGTATTTCGTTGAGTCTGCACTTTAGCCCTGTACTAACTGAAAATGATATTTTACTAATTTTCGGAAATTAAAGCACTGCTTTATATCTAAATGACATTTCATTTAAAACAATCGTTTGAGGGAAAACAAAGACACAGTCACAGAAAGGGATGTTAAAATACGGATACATACACACGCCAAGAGTTAACTGAAACTGTGTTCCAACCATGTTTACAATTCACCCATGATTTTCTGTTGTTCTATTAATCTTGCATTTTGTTGTTCTGGTACAATATTTACTGCAGCCACGGAATCAAGAGATGCTTGTTACTTGGCAGAAAGGAAATGTCCAGTCTCGGCAATGTTTTGAGGAGTAGACACACAGCTTTAAACAACAAAGGTCCGTATAATGAAGGCTGTCGTCTTTCGAGTTCTTATGTATGATGGAGAGACCTAGACCATAAGAAAGGCCGAATGGCGTAGACTCCTTTGGATTGTGGTTTTGGACTAAACTCCTTATTTAGATTTCCATGGACGAATAGGTCAGAATTACTTAAGACTGCTCCTTGGAAGGCCTGATGCTGAAACGAAAACCGGTCTAGTTTGGGTCCATTATGGAACACACGAGTCGCTGGAAAAGAAGGTAATGCTGGGGAAGGTCTAAGACTCAAGGAGAAGAGGGTGGCAAAGGATGGCCTAGGAGTAGTAACGGATTCCAACCTGGAAAGTGTGCGGAGGAAAATGATGGACAATGGACCAGGCATGCTTTAGTTCATAGGGTCACGGGGAGTCGGAATCGACTAAACGGATAAGGGAGGGAAGGAAGGAGGGAGGGAGGGAGGGAGGAAGAGACGGGTAATGAAAAAAGCTAAATTCAACTAGCCATTACAATTACGAACAATTTAAATTGTAAAGAACACACACACGCAAAACGTTTGGGGAAGGCAAACCAAAGACTGCGTTTTATTCGCAGAACACTCAGGAAATGTAACAGATCTGCTAAGGGAAATCAGAGTTCGCACGGAGGGGTATGGACTTTGATTTTCTCCGCTCACTGTACGAGACTGGAATAATAGAGAAATAATGTGAAGGTGTTTAGGTGAACCCTCCGTCAGGCACCTAAGTGTGATTTGCAGAGTGTACATGTAGATGTGATACAAACAATCTAGAACGTTCCTCGGACGGAAGAAACTAGAGTTCAACAATGTATTCTCAGTAAGAAGTCGCTTACATCGATTCGCTTTACCCTTTTTACAGTTTTACAAAGTTACCTCTATTCCAGTGATAGCACAGCTATGATGAAACAGTGACATTTCTGCTGTGTCCGTAGTTACCTTATCGTTCCTTTGCTTTACATAATTGCACGAAAGTTTGGGAGTCAGAAAAGGGGCAACTGTTTACTGTCTAACAGAATGGAGACAGAACAGGACACGGGGTAGTGCGTTCTGTAGCAAAGAAGTGAGCAGAGTTGAGAGAGGGGGGCGAGGCAGGCGTAACGCGGCGGAAAATGGCCCTGGTCACACGCCGTGGCGCGAGTGGCCGGCTTTGCGAGCTTTTCTTCTCCGTAGGCCAGTTACCGCTTATTATGCTGGATGATAGGGGGGAAAAAAAAAACAGGATCTTACGAAACTCCGTGTCTGCCATGCACAATTACAATTGGCAGCACTGCCGAATAGAACTATGAGAGACGGCCACCCTATTCATTTACTCATAGTAGCCGTGGATTGAGCAACTTCAAGGAATCACCAAAAAAGTGGTACGCTGAAGGTTGGTAAATCAAGTACAGACTTCTTCCTGCCTAGGGCGAACTCTTCACGTGGACTCTGAAGTGTCACCTGTACGCCGTGCAAGAACAGTAGAACCACGGACATGAATTAACGTTTATCCAACAGGTAAAGACAAACGTGAACGAAGCTTCTGAATTTCGCGATAACTTTGGTCGTCAGGCGAGACATTATCATCCGATATATTAGGTGACTATCAAACCTGTCGTTAATGAACAGCATTGAACACTAACGCAGTGCATGGACTAACACCCTTGACACGGCTGCAAAGTTCGATGCTCTGTTTCGTCGCACGGGGTCGTGGAGATTTTTTTTTTTTTACTTCTAATGTAATTGTAGCTGTAGACATGTATAAGCGTGCAACGGGAAAAGCGTGCATGACCCAAGGATGGAAAGAATACAAAACTAGAAAACAATATCGACAGCTATTCCATTTCCAAACAGTAATCGTTTGAATTAGCGTCTGCGAAATGGCGTGCCGTAATCTTTAGTTCTGCAGAAATCTTTTTCTGATGGATATCTTTCATATTCATCGGGAGCTCCAAAACTACATGCCTTTCTTTTCTGTTTTAAATCCACTGATAGGCAAACACTGGGTGGATAGAAGTCTTGAAAGATAAAAGTTGACGGTAACCATCTGAGCGTGGACGCCTGTCCTGTCATGCCGCAGGTGGTGTGTGTGTGTGTGTGTGTGTGTGTGTGTGTGTGTGTGTGTGTGTTTTTTTGTGCGCGCGCACAAAATGGTTCAAATGGCTCTGAGCACTATGAGATTTAACTTCTGGTGTCATCAGTCCCCTAGAACTTAGAAGTATTTATACCTAACTAACCTAAGGACGTCACACACACACACCCATGCCCGAGGCAGGATTCGAACCTGCGACCGTAACAGCAGCGCGGCTCCGGACTGAAGCGCCGAGAACCGCTTGGTCACCCCGGCCGGCTGTGTGTGTGTGTGTGTGAGAGAGAGAGAGAGAGAGAGAGAGAGAGAGAGAGAACTTGCGGCCATTGTAGCAGCGTTAATGTGCTCTACAAAGGTACTCACACCGCAAGACAGAAAAAAAGCTATAAAACGGAATTTTTGTGATTACAAATAGGGTTTGATTTCCGCTGGAAACTGAAATGTATTTCACGGCCTCAATGTAGCAAGAAACGATTAATTTGAATTGAAATATGGAAAGATTGTCATATACTCATTCGTTGAAATAAGCGTGTCGCCTCGGTAAAATAACTTTAATTAGTCTCTTTGGCGGAAAGTGCAGCAAGTAAGACGACACATAGACGTCTAATAATCGTTTACATGAAGTCAAAACAAGACATGACAATAAGGTCACAGTAGCTTATAAGCGCGAGAGACAGATTTACGTTGATGAAGCGTAACTGACTTCTGGTGTTTGTTCAGGAATGCGGTAAAAACCCAGTCGCAGTCACATAGATCATCTTGCATACGCGGGAGGAGAAGGACAGTAGGGACTGGACGGGAAAAACTGACCGGTTGTAAACGAAACGATACCGGTATTTCAGTCCTGAATAAACGATGTTTCTTAGTGTTTATCTGGTCTCTGTTATAACAGGTATCTTCTATTAACAACCGAGTGAAACAAACCGAAATATCAATCAGCTATAGCAACAGTACTAAAATTAATAATTTTTAAATGAACCGTTTAAAACAATGAGTAGTTTTTGTTCCTAAAGTTTGGACTGGTTTGAACTGTCTTGTTCTAGAAAATGGGGAAATCGATTAGTGCTATTCTAACAACAGTGCGGACAGAAACGAGCGAGAAAATCGTGGCATAAGAATTGGTAGAGCGTAGCTGAGGCAATAAGGTCTCTGTTGCCGTGTGCCGTGGATGACGGTACGCGTAGCATGCAGGTCTCGTTAGCACCTGATCTGTACGGTAGTTTCTCGCTGTCGCCGCCGGACATCGGTTGTATTGCGGAATTGTACGAACGTTAGTCTGGAAATTTTTTTTACAAAGTGACATAGTAGTGAAGTACAATCCATCATTTGCTTTAAAACGTTAAAGATTTGTGCCGTTTTTATTAAATGAGGAAGGAAATTATTAGTACAGTGATAAATTAAAACCTTAATAATAATAATAATAATTCATTCATAGCGTACAATAAAAACAGAGTGTAGCTGATATGCTGCCTGTGTCAGCATAATATGCCATTACTGCTTGTAGCCCTTGAGCCGGCCGGAGTGGCCGTGCGGTTCTAGGCGCTACAGTCTGGAACCGAGTGGCCGCTGCGGTCGCAGGTTCGAATCCTGCCTCGGGCATGGATGTGTGTGATGTCCTTAGGTTAGTTAGGTTTAATTAGTTCTAAGTTCTAGGTGACTGATGACCTCAGAAGTTAAGTCGCATAGTGCTCAGAGCCATTTTTGTAGCCCTTCAAACCTTAAAATAACACAAAAAACAGTTCTTCAGCCTCGGTTTTTACCATGTGGCATTGACTATTCGCAGTGCCCAAATAGTGCCATGATCTCCGATTAAAACATGGTTGAAGAGCAGAATTTCAAAAGATCATTAGAAGAATACGGGTGATTTTTTAATAACATTCAACCACTTATCACTTTTCGACAACAGCAGCGAACGGTGAACGGACTGTTTTCTTTTATTTGCCTATTTAATTTAATGGTTTGATTATATGTATCCTGAAAGGAGGAGTCGAAATTTTCAATCTTTGCTGCACTTATTACATGAAATAATAGGAATAAGAAAAAGAAAATAGGTTATTTGGGAACTATGTTATTTTGAGCGGTTTTAACGGTCATGTTAAACTGGCGTGGAAAAAAATGACACAACCGAGAACTGGTTGTCTCTGCGAAACCACTGTTCTTAACTGATAGTACTCTTGACAGGTCAGTGGCTCGCAAAACTTCACACGAATATTCCAAGACGAATATTGTCTCGGAGGTGCATTCTATCCGCTTTCCAAGGAAACATATCGATTAGTGTTAACTGTTTCTGTCTTTCTTTCTGCTTAACCGACTCTCTCCTCTCTCTCTGTCTCTCTTAGTGTTGCGGTACGGGGTG
The DNA here is from genome assembly GCF_023898315.1 of Schistocerca nitens. Lineage (NCBI taxonomy): Eukaryota > Metazoa > Arthropoda > Insecta > Orthoptera > Acrididae > Schistocerca > Schistocerca nitens. Next base: position 577,843,034 of record NC_064614.1, on the reverse strand, counting down.
TCGTTACGTACTACCCAGTTGAACAGTTCGAGAGCTCAAGGTCTACATCTACATCCATACTCTCCAAGCCACCTGACTGTGTGTGGCGGTGGGTACCTTAAGTACGGAAGACAGCTACATGAATAGTCACGTTCAATTGGTTTTGTGTCTAAACGAGCGTTGTTCACATGTCTTCATTTCTGCAAGTTTCAGAAGTTATTATCTGCTTCGTAATGATGAATAATAAACGCCGTTTATGTATGATGAATTTGAGATTAATTTCCATCCGTGATTTGTAAACACGCGGTTTTATGTTACCACAGTATATTTATCAATTTGTAAAAGTACAGCAGTTTCGTCATTTTGCATGTGATAAATAAAGTGTTACTCGCGTTACTTTGCAGAAACGCAAAACCAGAGCAAGGAGGAGGAACACGTGGAGAGAAATATAAAACAGAGAAAAGTGAAGAATGAACCATGGAGGGAGACTGACTGTGGTCAAGAACATACTTCAGAACAGTGCGTCAGTGATACTTTTTGTCTTCGAACATGCACCATTTGAACTGATCATGCTGCTGTTAATTCGGATGTTGATTTTCTTGAATCTGAGCTTTTTTCGTAGTTTCACATTAAGTCAAGCATGAGAACAATAGGGCGCAGAAGTCTGCAAATAACAGCCCGGTAAATGAATGAAATTTCGTTCTGAACCTCGTTAGGCATCATGTTAAATGCTACCTCTTACCAAATCCGTGCATGACATAAAGCAAATCGCATCCACGGTAAAATTTCGGCATTTCTGGTTAAGATTGTTCAACGTCCGGTACTTCAATTAAAAGTGCTGAATGCGTTATTGATATTAAAGTTTTAAAATAGTATACCTATTCATTACATTATCTTCAGAGTTACTTACCTTTTGAAATTACTGTTCGAACAGAGAGATGAGAAAAAGAGCAGATCTTCATTGCTTAGGGGTGGAGAGGAAAACATAATGGCTGCTCAGCGCAACAGGTTCTGTAGCTCTGGTAGCAGGCTTATAAGATAGTAGGCAGACTTCCAATAGGTTATCGTTTTACTACTCGTGTTGAATATTTATTTCCTCCACGTGCACGTGTCTTCGTAATAATGAATGTAAACGAAGACCGTGAGATGCGGATTGCGATAGCCCTTGGTAAATCCAGAAGGGGAGACGGGGCGGAATGGACTACCGGAGCAGAACGGTCGCGATGATGTAATTTCATTTAGAGACGCCTAGTGCGCTCATACTGACAAGTGTATACCAAACCTATATCTGTTATGTTTTAGTAAGGTTGCAACTGTTGTCGCGCGCCAGTTACGTAATCTGCCTAGAAAAGTGAGCGAATTCGCTGTTCTGTTATAACTTAACGGACAGTTTCCAACTATTTGGTTACTCTGTCATACTTTTTTCTTCACAATCAACGTTTAGTCCATATGAATCAGCATGTTCTTAAGTATCTTTGTGAGCATGCAGTCCGACAAAAAAATGTTTACTGTGGTTGCTGAATATTTTTTCAATAGATGTGTTTGGGACGGAATGCTCTACCGGTATAGTCCGTTTCGCCCCGGTCGCGTATTATTCTTCATTCGACGAACTGTGCCGCACGTTTTATCTTTTTGTTTTGCAGATGGTACGGAAAACGAAGAGGCAAAATTGGTTCACGAAAAATATGGGACAAGCTGTTGAACCGGTAATGAATAAAACGATGACCCACGAACAAGCATCGAAATAATTTCTCGTACCTTTGACAACTTTAAAACGATACATAAAAAGGGAGAAGCCCCTTTCAACACTCACAAATATGCGGAAAATATCAATGCGTTTTCAATAAGGAACAAGAGTTAGAATTTGTTAAATATCTTAGAGCCATGCAAAAGCGAGTTTTTGGTATGATTATGAAATAACTGCGCAGATTAGCCTATAAACTCGCTCAACGAAACGGATGGCCGCATCCTTTCAACAACGTAACGGAAATGGCTGCGGAAGATGGGAGCCTTGCATTTCTGGCTCGCCATTCTGACCAAGTTCCAGGAAACCAGAAGACACTCCCACGGCGCGTGCTTTGGAATTCAATAAAGTTGCAATAGCCTCTCGCAGTTTTTTTGACTTACTGACTAAAGTTATCGATGAAAAACAAAAATAAATAGAGCAAGAATTTACAGCTGTGTCGAGACCGGTGTAACTGTGGTACCGGAACAGACTCAAAAATTAGTGTAAATAAACTCGTGAAGTTCGAGTGATCACATCTGCAGAACGTGGAAACACAGGGACAGCTGAAATTTGTAGTTCAGCGACGTTTATCTATCCTAGGAAAAGGAAACTGCAAGAATTTAAATCCGGTTTGCCACCAGTATGTTGGGCTGAACCTTATGTATATGGATGGATGACAAGCGAAACATTCTTAACGCTTATTCCCCAAATTTGTCGATTTTTCTAATGCAAAAATAAAAAATCCTGTTCTGCTACTCCTTGACGGGTATGCCTCTCATACCAAAATCTTGGAGGTGATCGAACTAGTTCAGAGCAACGGTATTACTTTACTGTCCTTACCACCACATTGCTCGCGTGAACTTCAGCCCCTGGATGTAATATTTATGAAACCCTTCAGTTTGTATTATGAAGACGGAATGAGAAGGTGATTAGGACCCAGTCCACGAAACGTTGCCACTTCGTGCCAAATCTCAGCCTTGTGCGAACAGGAGAACTGCAATGAAAGGATTCCAGTTTTCATCTTGTTAAGGCCAAACAAGATGAGAATGTGAAGAAAAAAGTTCGGAACATGAAACATGCATGCTTGTTTCGTAAATGGAGCAGTAGTGCAACCCCCAGCACGTGACCAGATGAGAAAAAATGCAGATGCCAGTCACAGACTCGAAGAACTGTAAGTAATCACTTATTTACATTAAAAATGGGACGTGAGTTGTTTTATAATCTACAAATAACACATATCCAAACAAAACTGTATCATTCTAGATCCACTCGTGATGCCTTAAAGTGAACAAGGCGAAACGCATTTGGAAGAAATGAAATACAGTGCAGCAAGAAAGTGCGGATTTTATGTACAGAACAAATATTTCTATGCTGGCGCGGAGGATGTCCAAGCAAATAAAGTAGAACTTTACTGAACTCCTGTGTTCATCGTATTTCACGAATATTGGTAGCAGAGGCGAAAGAAGCTGTCTGTAGGTCAGTACAGTGAATACGTTTGTTACCTCGTTCATCCACATCATTCCTTAGCTGAAACATGATTACTACACTTCCAGCTCAACAGACAACTTCCACAGAAATTTTAGTCTCCTCAAATCCACTGGAAAGTGTCAGTTTTTTTTTATTAATAAGCTGCAGCGAGGAGCTGTACACTACTTCTTCCTGCATTCTGCATGATATTATGATTGTTGCCTAAAAGAGAAACACTAACTGTTCTTGCTGTTACTCTCAAACGGTATCTTCTGCCTTCGAATCTTTCTTTATTTCAAATGTTTGTTCATAATTTTATTATTATTATTATTATTTGAGACATCGACACAAGTCGACAGCTTCTATCGTGATAATTAGGGATATCCTGTCTCGCTAACTTTTACTGGGAGTATTTTGGTTTTTAAAAGTTTTAAACCGCATTTGATGGCTAAGCTTACTGTCTGATTGTTTAGGGGCTCTATCCCGAATACTTCCAGTGTTACTTTGGCATTTAAGGACGCTTCCGGCATTGATACAGTAAGCAAGTGCCACCCCCTTTTGTTACATGATCCGTTAATCATCTTGTCTTCGCACGCAGAACTATGATTACCAGTCCTTAAGATATGCATTGTAATGTTTCAGTACTGAGAAGTATGCGTCCATAAGTGTTCTAGTGATTACTGTCAGCAAGTGGCATGTTGCACTCGTTATGACATTGGCCTCTTATTTGGGTCTGGTGGGATTCAAATCGCCGTCTCGCTATCATACTTCATGTTTTTTGCACTTTCCCAGCTCAGGTGACTGGCTTGATGATTGCTTCATAAAGGGCGATTTCTGTGGTCATCTTGCCAAATATGACCTACTGCTATGTAATACTACCGCGGCCGACAAGCAAATTTTGCGATCAACACTAAAACCCTAAAAAAAATGAATTTGTGGTAAAGTCTTCAGACAGGATCGTTGACCTAGTCGACATGCTGGGTCCGAACCTGTTTCCATATTACGGTTGGTTACGAACGCTCCAGAACCAGTATGTAGCGGCTGTTCGTTCGTCTAAGTATCCGTCATAATTCACTACTTAAATCGGCATACGCCATATTGCCAGCTGGGGTAACAGCTTACAGTCTAACTGTACGAGAAGCGAGGTATTTGAGAGCTGGCTTCTGAGGGTGGGGGTGGTGGGACGGGCTGCGTTGGCGGCGGCCCTGAGCCGACGGTTTTCCCTGTCGGTGACTCAGGGCCGGCCGCCGGCGTTCTCTTCTCCGTGCTTCGTGACGCGTCCTGCTATGGCCTGCTGCTCGTTCCGTGCTCCGTGTCACTCGCCACATGGCCCTGACAGCTTGACGGCTCCCAGCTGCCGCGGCAGGAATAGACTAGACCCAACACCGAGCTGAGACATGTCGCACAGTGTCAGTCGGGAAAGTGATTCGTGAACGTGTAACCATAAACGAAGTACTGCCGGCAGGTTTGACAAGCCCCACACCGCTTGCTAGCATGATTGGAATAGGAAAAATTATACATACAATATTATGTACTTTATTATTCACGATTCACTGATTCTTTTTCACTAGGAAGCTGTCTGTAGTCATTTGTTTCTGCCGGCGCTTCAACACTTGGCGAAAATGCGACACAGCATTATCGTCAAATAAAGTTGTAGCGCACGTAGCCACTGCTTTATTGGGGTGATGATTTTCAATGTACGATGCAATCGATTCCCAGGTTTTCAGCATTCCTCTTATTGCTACAGAAGATTGCTGCTTTGCTGTTATCGCCTCCTTCTCCTTCTCCTCCTCCCCTTCCTCTGAACTACTACTCTCCATAAGTTCCCGATGCGAAACACACTGAATCTCCATAAGCTATTCGGTGGTCATTTCTTGGCTCTGATTTTCCACAGGCTCTTAGATATCGCTATCCACTTCTAGTACCATGCTCTTGGCCAAAGACACAATCTCGTTGACTACGGGCTCCACAGGTACTGACTCAAATGCCTCATAGCCACGTTTCCCCCGCCACGCGCGAAAGGCTGATGACGTCACACAAAATCGTCCCCGCTTGTTAAGCGAGGTTTATTATTTTTTTTTACAATTTGTTTTGTTCGATATGCGAATTGAGTGTTACGTGAGATTCCTTTGGACTGAGTTATCCTGTAATACCAAACAAGCTTTATACACTGCTTGACAGTCGCTAAGCAAGAGACATTGTTGGACATGAAACAGAGTACGTATGTAACAGAGGTGCCGTGGTGTATTGGTAACGACAAATAGTACAGATTTCACCACTTAGGAAAGCAGGATAACATACGCACATAACATTCATCTCGGCACAGGTCAGACTCCTAATACAAAAGGTAGATTTCGGAGACTCGGTAAGGAAGATACTCTCCTCGGACACTAATGGGCATTTTGCACCTATTTTTCGAACTGCCTACTAAAATCGTTAGGGAGGACGGGGGGGGGGGGAGGAGGGGGGGATAATGTCCCACTACTCTCTCAAGGCGGTTTTTACTTCTTTCATGCTTCTGGGAGGTGGTTTTCGTTGAGAGACAGGTCTGCCAAGACCATCCCCGGCATGCTTTATAGGGTTTAGGTCCGAGAAGTACGCAGGCCGTATCGATTACGTTCATGAACATTCTGTAATATGAAACGTGATCTCATCTCTCTCTCTCTCTCTCTCTCTCTCTCTCTCTCTCTCTCCCCTCTCACGAACTGGTGGCTAAAATCACTTGCTAAAGTGAAGCGGGATTCGTAGGAGAGCATCACTGTGGACCACTGTTGCTGACCCCGACCAACACGTTCCCTACACCACCGTACTTTCGACGATGGCGTGGTTGAAGGGCGATGCATGTGACTACCGAGTGTGGAAACCGACCTGATCTAATCGCCGCGAAAAAGTTCTGGCAGACACACGTGTACCGGTAGTGGTAGCAAGGTCTGCAGTGATCTGCCTAGGAGTGAATGTCACTTCTTTTTCGCCACCAGGGCTAGATATCGATAGTCTTGCCGTGTGGTGGTCCGTCTGCGTCCATCTGCATGCTTTCGTATAGCATTTCCACTTCCAGCAGCCTGTGTTAATACCGAGAAAACACCTTCGGACACATCCGTTACTGTAACCACAGTGGTGACGCTCACCGGCTTCGAGCTGTCTAACTGCTCGTCCACGATCGTAAGCATTCAAATGATACCTTGCAGATATTTTGCCATACCACACGGAATGTTCAAATAAAAATCTGGACTGGGTGTCGCTAAGGTTTTCTGTGTGACCGGAAACAAACCACGTAAAATAGGAAATTTGTGGTAAGTTCCTCTGGGACCAAGCTGCTGAGGTCATAGTTTCCTGAGCTTACGCACTACTTAATCTAACTTAAACGAACTTACTCTAAGGACCACACACACACACACACACACACACGTATGTCCGAGGGAGGACTGGAACCTCCGACGGGGGGAGCAGCGCCGACCGTGACAAGACGCCTCGACCGCGCGGCTACCCCGTGCGGCTAATATGTAAATTAAAGTGGCCAGTGCTAGAGTATAAAAAGTGAAGTGCTTTCAGTTACAATTCTGGAGTACTGCAGCACTAAATCCCTTGTTAAGTTTTGTGAATTTCATCAGTGGAACCAGATCTTGGCTGCACTTACTAAGTTTTTTTTTTTCGTTGCATTGTAATTGTGCATCTGATACCTTTCGTGCTACATTCAAATAGGTGGAAATTAACGTCAAGTGACAAGAGAATTAAACGTATTACAGTTAGTTTCAAACGCCAGTAAATATTGAGGAACGAATTCTAAATTTTGAGACTAATAAAGACGTCAGTTTTTTTCTTTCATTTTGTTTCTCTTTTTTTTTAACAATATCCCTGACCTTTGAACGTCTTGTGAGACCTTTGAACGTCTTGTGAGACCTTTGCACCACAAGCAATTTCTCCTCTCATATCAGGTATATACGTCGCATGTACATAACAATGCCAGAAACGCCATAGAAGTTATTGGAAAACATATATACTCTTAATTGTCTAAAAACTAATTGAAGGGGCAGGAAATGTATGTCCATGACTTCGATTACTTCCGTGTGATATGTCACACAGCTGCTAGTTTCTAAGAAGGCCTACAAGAAGTTGAGTCACATTTGTAATCTTACTCCGTACACTGGACAGCTAAGCTAAAAGTTAGAAAAATTAATAATGTCTTCCACTGATCCGCGCTCGACAGTGCACAGTACCAATAAATTCGAAAAAGCCGCGTGCGAAAACACGGTTTTTCAGGGGATTATATCTCAGGTTCTGTTGATCACAGAACAAAGGATCAAGTATTTTGGATAGTCCTTGATCTAGCGACCAATTGCGTACCTATTCGGAAGAACGGGTATACTGTAGCTATCCTACAGTACAGGGTCGAAATTTCAACATTACGTACTTCCTCCAGCACAGGCAAATAGAGAAAATGTTTTGGTTCTTTTGCATTAGGTGTGGTCTAGCGTTCAAAATTTTTACGATATATTCTTAAGACGATGTTCTTGGGGACCATTGAAACTTCTTTCAGTATCATTATCCGTTACAGAGATCCAGAGACTCAAAGTTACCGTACTTACGCACTAAAATATGCACGTAATATCCGTCTGAGGCTTAAATATAGTTTTAAGTGATGTATTGAACACACGGCAAGAGTTCTAGGGTCATCGCAAGGATTCTGAGGTCACCAAACTAAGTTTTCAGTCGGTATTGTTTCACCAATAAAACTTCGACGCGCTGTCTCTGCGTAATGAGGACTTCACGGCTATACAGATATGCCTAAAGTGGTACTGCAGTGACGAAAATGTGCTAAAACGGGGATTAACATTCCCGAAAAGGACTTAAATGACTGCAAAAAATTATGTAAAATGGAAAGAAAGCGAATTCAGTAAAGTATTTGTAAGAACATTTTTATTGTTTTAAGACAGAAATCATAAGCTGGGCGTTTTCGACAATGAGCAAAGTGTCCAGAGAAAAATGTGAAGCAGGCAATTGTGTGTTAACTTTCTATTATGCGTAGATATTCGTTATTTATATGTGTCAAAGTTTATAACTGTGCCGAAGTATATAAACTATAGAAACTTTATTGACCTGTAAAATTCTTTCTATGTAAGCAGTACACCATACTCTAGCGGGGAATCAGCGCAAAATTGCTCCCATCGGAACACAAAAGGCAAATACGTTCCTGTTTAAAAAATTATGACAAAAAAGCGGGGAAACAGCTGCCTCAATCCTCATTCCCCCTTCCTCACCAAAAATACACTCCTGGAAATTGAAATAAGAACACCGTGAATTCATTGTCCCAGGAAGGGGAAACTTTATTGACACATTCCTGGGGTCAGATACATCACATGATCACACTGACAGAACCACAGGCACATAGACACAGGCAACAGAGCATGCACAATGTCGGCACTAGTACAGTGTATATCCACCTTTCGCAGCAATGCAGGCTGCTATTCTCCCATGGAGACGATCGTAGTGATGCTGGATGTAGTCCTGTGGAACGGCTTGCCATGCCATTTCCACCTGGCGCCTCAGTTGGACCAGCGTTCGTGCTGGACGTGCAGACCGCGTGAGACGACGCTTCATCCAGTCCCAAACATGCTCAATGGGGGACAGATCCGGAGATCTTGCTGGCCAGGGTAGTTGACGTACACCTTCTAGAGCACGTTGGGTGGCACGGGATACATGCGGACGTGCATTGTCCTGTTGGAACAGCAAGTTCCCTTGCCGGTCTAGGAATGGTAGAACGATGGGTTCGATGACGGTTTGGATGTACCGTGCACTATTCAGTGTCCCCTCGACGATCACCAGTGGTGTACGGCCAGTGTAGGACATCGCTCCCCACACCATGATGCCGGGTGTTGGCCCTGTGTGCCTCGGTCGTATGCAGTCCTGATTGTGGCGCTCACCTGCACGGCGCCAAACACGCATACGACCATCATCGGCACCAAGGCAGAAGCGACTCTCATCGCTGAAGACGACACTTCTCCATTCGTCCCTCCATTCACGCCTGTCGCGACACCAGTGGAGGCGGGCTGCACGATGTTGGGGCGTGAGCGGAAGACGGCCTAACGGTGTGCGGGACCGTAGCCCAGCTTCATGGAGACGGTTGCGAATGGTCCTCGCCGATACCCCAGGAGCAACAGTGTCCCTAATTTGCTGGGAAGTGGCGGTGCGGTCCCCTACGGCACTGCGTAGGATCCTACGGTCTTGGCGTGCATCCGTGCGTCGCTGCGGTACGGTCCCAGGTCGACGGGCACGTGCACCTTCCGCCGACCACTGGCGACAACATCGATGTACTGTGGAGACCTCACGCCCCACGTGTTGAGCAATTCGGCGGTACGTCCACCCGGCCTCCCGCATGCCCACTATACGCCCTCGCTCAAAGTCCGTCAACTGCACATACGGTTCACGTCCACGCTGTCGCGGCATGCTACCAGTGTTAAAGACTGCGATGGAGCTCCGTATGCCACGGCAAACTGGCTGACACTGACGGCGGCGGTGCACAAATGCTGCGCAGCTAGCGCCATTCGACGGCCAACACCGCGGTTCCTGGTGTGTCCGCTGTGCCGTGCGTGTGATCATTGCTTGTACAGCCCTCTCGCAGTGTCCGGAGCAAGTATGGTGGGTCTGACACACCGGTGTCAATGTGTTCTTTTTTCCATTTCCAGGAGTGTAATTGTATGTGAGCATATTCGCGAATTTTTTGTATTGAAAGAGAAGAGCAGTAGACAGTGGCGGTTGACAAGAGGGAAGACAGCCCCAGTGGGAGTGTGCGGTGATGGAAGGAGGAGAGGGAGGGGCAGGGAGCGGGACAGAGAGAGAGAGAGAGAGAGAGAGAGAGAGAGAGAGAGAGAGAGAGAGAGAGAGGAGGTGGGGATGATGTGGAGATCAGATGAGACAGTGATGGTGGGAGAGAGTAGAAAGTGCAGTGAAAGAGGAAGACAGATAAAGACGACAGAGAGAAAGGAGATTGGCGGATTGATGGTCAATGAGACAGTGGTAGTAAAAAGAGAAACAGACGGATGGAGACAAAATCAGTGGGAGCAAAAGAGAGAGGAAACAGTGGTAATGAAAAATACAGATAAGTGGAGACCATACATAGGTTTGGGATCCTGGACGCTCCCAGACTGGCGAACTTTAACCCTTAGATATAAGAGAGGGCACATTAAGAACTGGAATTTTAAACGCATAGGTATAGGTGGGGGATATATGTTGAATCCGCCCTCCCCCCCCCCCCCCCCAATTTTTGAGTTCTGAGTTACAGTGGAGACCGTGGCAGTGGAAAAGAAAGAGAAAAGAGAGACCGTGTAAGTCAGAGAGGAGAAAATGACTGTGGGATTTAATGTAAATCAATGGGAGAAAACTGAGAGAGAGAGAGAGACTTATTTAGACAGTGGCAATGAGAGGGAGATCCTGAGTGTAAAGGCTTAATTCAAAGAGAGACTGGGTGAAATGATGGTGTGTTCCGTGTTAAAACAGTGCGAATATGTTCGCATGCCAAAATTTTTGACGAGGAAGGCGGAATAGGCAGCTGATTCCCCACCTTTCTGTCGGTGTGATTTAAAGAGGAACATACTCGCCTTTGTTGCGCTCCGGCTGGAGCATTTTCCCCCGTTTTCTAACGACAGTGAAGCTGATGACAACAGTTAAGATTTTTGCCGTCCAGCTGAACAGGAAATAAATGACATGAACGGATAGTAGGCTGCATTGTGTCCCACATCAGTGAGTTTTTAATTGTACTAGACATGCATCCATTCAGCGTCCAAGAACATAAGAACATCGATAACTCCAAGTGCTTCGACGTACTTGCAGCTGCTGGTGGATTGCATTTTCCTTAGAAGCTCGATATAATTAAGTAAAGTAAGCTGAGTCACATATAATTTTTCTTTGTTTCGTTCGAATTTAGTCCGTTTAAACTGGCTGTTTCAACCAGTACGTCGCGGTCACGATTCAGAAAACTCGATGAGACTGGTCCGTTATACCGATTGCCTCGCAAAAATTTTAAGATACCTACCGCTTACTGAGTATCGCGAAGGTACGTGGAGGCGGCTTATACTTCAGGAAGGGTCGTATGAACAGTTGGTCTTGTCACTCTCCATGAAGGAATAAAACTGGAAGAGTAGCTAATGCGTAAAAAGCATTGAGTCATGCTCTCTGTTGGTTTTAGAATCTGTGAAGAAAACTTAGAAACGTGACTGTAAATCAGTTGTGATGTGAAGAGTCCGCATGTTGTGTCCGTTAGTTGTGCGTGCGATGCGTTTGAATTATCAAAGTGATGTGCAGGTGTGTTAGTCATTAGAAATATCTGATGACAATTAACTCGGTCCACTAAGCACGACTGCTACAAACGACTTCTTCCGAAAACGATCTCTGTTGCTACAAATGTTGATTGAGACATTTTCGTTCATGAAGTATGCATTCAGGGCTGATGATTTAGATTAACTTGCCTTCTTTGCGTTGTTGACAAATTACACTGCGTTTAGAAGGGTGCATCATATTGGATCTATTACGTGTTACACGCGTTCAATCGAGGATTAGATAAAATTTGCTTCACATAATCGAAAGTAGCGAAGATCAAAATATATGAATAAGTTTTGGTGTAGCAGTCACGTATGCAGTCTCTCCCACTCTGAACAGTTGGCGTGGCCTTTGCGCTTCGCTTCTTCAGCTTCCGGCCGATCTCATACGGTCCCTGGCGTCTCCCGCTCTGGGATCAAATCAACGCCTCCCTCCGGTGCTGCCATCGCCGATTTCCTCTCAGCTTCCGCCGTCCCCTCGTCTGCTCCTTTGAACTTCGGTGAAGGCACCAGGAACGAATATTCTTTGGAGTATATCAGGCTTGCAAAAAAGTGAAAAGTACTGATTCTATTTTTTTTTCTTCCACTTCGAAAACGAACGCAGCAGTTGGTCTGAAGTTCTTCGCTGAATTCTTGTAAGGGTAAAATACTTTCACCCTTCATTTAATGCCTATGCTTCTGGGGTCAGTGTTGTGGCGATCTGCCTATCGGGAGGTGTATGTAGAGACATGTTCTTACCCTTCCCGGCCCTCGCCACACAGGAAGAGTTTGAACCACGTGCAGACGCCAGGAGAAGGGGCCTAGAATAAATCTCCAGTGAAAGCGCAATGTTCAAAATGCGTCTGAACTAACTAAAAACTTTTCCGACAGCGTATTGTGATTAACTTAAGCACTGCGCGCTATCTAAGTTAGATTACAAAAATCCCTAAGAATAGTTAACTTGCATTTCTTCGTAATAATTTCTCCACCCTGAATTAAATAAAACTCTTCAAAGCTAGATTTCAGTAAACAATCACCACAGAATGATATTGCTTCAATAAACACCAGATTATAAATACGAAAATCACGAACTGCTGCAACTCAAGTAAATCAATATAAGTAGTGCACCTATTGAGCCCTTCGATACCTTTCAGTCCAGTACTAAATACAGTTCAGTGATGCTTCACTGCCTGGCGCATTAGTCTTTCAGAATACAATGCAGTGCTCATCATAAAACTGAATGATAGTGTCTTTTCCATAGTCTTTATTATTCGGCAATGGCTTGGCGAAACTCTTTCGCGGTCGGGATTATAGTCCCGGCGGTCGCTGTTCGCGAATCTTCTTGCCGGGTATAAACGGCGATCAAAAAGATTCCGCTGGAAGGCTTTACAGTCCAGAATCGGTATGGCAGTGAGGCCATCAACCCACCGATACACAGGTTGAAGATACGCGTCTGGTGAAACACCGTGTCATGCTGCGGGAAGATGTCGTAAGTGACCGCTCGCGTCCTCTTGCGCCCTCCAAGGACTTCAAGGGCCAAAGTCGTTCTAACCGCATATGCAGAGTTCAGTACTAAAGGGTGAGTGCTCTAGTGCCTACACTTTTGCTTTACGACATTTCCGATTTGCGAACGCGTGTTAACATGAAGCAGCAGCACCCGAGCACAGCGGCGGTTTTGACAGACGTGCTGCCCCTACATATTCTTCATTCTGCAATGGATGTCCACCGGCGTTTGCCCTTCGATAGCCAAGAAGAGAATAACGGCACGTTGTTACTATTTGGCGACGTTATTACCAAACTCCTCAATAGTCCGCGTTTCCCACTCTACAGCACGCATGTTGGAAAGACACGAATGCCACAGAAATCCCTTGCCTGCATGTCGGTGTTCACATACCCGCACCGGTGTCGTACTGCGTTGTATACACGCTGCAGCAACGTTTTAAACGGAAACATTTTGATCGCCCCTTGTACTGTGAGCTCCCTCGGTACATCAGGATGCTGCAAGGTCACTGTGACACACGACTTCTGTAACGCTCGTAGCAAAAATTAGCACATGCTGTTCCCCTAACTCGTAGTCCATCTGGCTTCTCAGCAGCCACAGTCATTGAAAAGGTCCTAGTTTCACGATATATTTTGGGATCAAAAACGAGCAATGAAGGTTGCACTGAGCGGAGCGTCGCGGTGTGCATTTGAAAATTTCTTTTTGGCATTAGATGACGTTTCGATCGAATGCCAGCGGTAGTCTTAACATCTGAAGATGTTTCAGCATCCTGAAGTTGATCGTGCCTGTGCGTTATATCATATTCTGATCCTAACGTGACAGCGTACCTAACATTCATAGGACGTCATTGGACTGGCTGAAGTTGAAACGCTTGTGGCAGGGCGGTTATGCAGGAAACCACAGGTGACTGGCGAGCAGCAGCGAATGCGGCTTCTGCCCGGCAGCAGTGTTTTCCTACACGGCAGTTCTGTTGTGTCCACACACGGTCGTTTGGTCTGTGATTTATCAGCAGGCGTGGCCGAGCGGTTCTAGGCGCTACAGTCTGGAACCGCGCGACCGCTACGGTTGCAGGTTCGAATCCTGCCTCGGGCATGGATGTGTATGATGTCCTTAGGTTAGTTCGGTTTAAGAACTTCTAAGTTCTAGGGGACTGATGATCTCAGCAGTCAAGTCCCATAGTGCTCAGAGCCATTTGAACCATTTTTTTACCAGCAGGCAAGTCGTCGAGAGTTTTTTCCCATCCTTCCTGCTTACGTCATTAGGTCGTTTAACGGTCTCGATAAGGCTAGTTGGTGGAACGTGATTCAGGGTGGCCTTTCAGTGTCTCACAGAGTGAACCCCACGACGCATCGCAAACGTCATCGGGGAGAACCGGGGTACTAGATGCTGACAGCGTAATGGCGAGTCATTCTCTTCTCTGGTCAAATATGTGAACTCCCTTTCTGCTGTGACACCAAGATACGACCGTACGAAGCATCTCTTGCAAATGCAAGGATCAGCAGCACAAGATCGTTCGCTGACGAAGCCGTTGTCTACGGGAAAATATCTTCGTTGAACGATCTTAAGAACTTCGAGAAAAACTAAGACAAAATTTCCACTGGGTTTACCCGACTGAATCCGATTGCAAGATTAGTGGTGAACATCTTCAGCACGTCACAGTATATATTTATTTAGGCTAATAGTAAAATCGATGTGAAATGGGGTGACCACGTAAAGTCAGTATAAGGGAAGGCGAGTGGGAGGCTCAAATTTATCGAAAGAGTAATGTATGTGTAAAGGAAATCGTAGAAAAAGAAGCCGGTGCAACCAATTCTAGATTACTGTTCTAATGCCGGAAGTGCTTATCAATTGAACGAATTCTGAGATGTGCTACTGGGATCGTAAGACGTCGGTATTGCCCATACGAAAGTGCAGCAGAAATGGGAATCCTTGGAAACAAGACGACACTTCTCGCGACACCTTGTTGGATACTTATTAAGAAAAAGTGCGTTCGAAGAAGAGTGTGGGACCATAATGCTGCCAACGTTGTATTTTTCGTGTGGGATCATAGAATGAGATGAGGATTATTTTTTCCACGCTCAGTACGAGAACGAAATAGGACAGAAAAATGACAATAATGGTACGATACATCGTTTGCCTGTACACTGTAAAATTTCTTGCTGAGTACACAGGGTGTAAACGATAACAGTTTACAACTTACCACGCTGGGGTAAAGAGAGTCGAACGAGAGATTTGACATGGGACACTTACGGTCCATCCAGCAAATTGGCTAACAAATATCACATAAGGTATAACACAATCGCGGTGCGCTATATTTCACATATCGTTTCGCTTTATGCGCTCATAATACTGGACCTAGAGAAAAAAAATGAATAGGACCTCTTTCGTAGGAAATGTAGTGTAGTTTTATTTTTTGCTGGGATACCTTTCCTCCAAAGGCAACTTCTTTAGAATTATTAAAGAAAAGTCTTCAAAAGTTACTTTAAAACGCACACCCATCCCAACACGCATCATCCTACGCGTCATAACTTATATTAGGTATGTTGTTCGTGGCACTCCCTCATACCATTGTACAAAAAATTGCGATTACTAATATTATTTTCCCTATTAAACCTTTCTGGTCTTCATTGACTGGACCGAGCGACATGGCGCAGTGGTTAGCACATAGGACTTGCATATAGGAGGACGATGGCTCAAATCCGCAGCCGGCCATCCTTATTTAGATTTCCCGTGCTTCCCCTAAATCACTCCAGGCAAATGACACGACAGATTTTTTCCTCATCCTCCAAACAGTCAGAGCTTGTGCTCAGTTTCTTATGACCTCGATGTCGACGAGACGTTAAACTCTATCCTTCTTCATTGACTGGGGTATTCCACCAACTGGTTATTCGGCTGTTTCGTTACAATTATTAGCTTAAACTTTCCCGTGAGGGTACTGAAATGAAAAAAAAAACTGAAGTAAACTTCAGGCGCAAACTCATTATATACACAAATCGAGCTCTACTTAATCCTGACAAGCACTCGAAGTAAGAAGTCCAGACAAGCAAACCGATTTCATTGTTAGTTTTATGCAGTAAAAATTCACAAAATTGTAAGGTAAAAATTACACGAAGATTAGTTTCCACAATATGTGGAAAACTAAGCCGGTGGCGTAACTACAATGCAGTCAGTGAAAATGAAACAAGCGGTAGGGGGGAGTGCAACGAACAACAAACAAAAAATTCTGACCGTCGGAGGTGAGTGTATAGGTGGGGATCCGTTCGAAAGTCATTTGTGTACGTTTTTCGTGAAAAAAATTCGAAAAATGTTCTCTGGCTGAAACGTATTGAGGTACAAAAGAAAGTTTATTAAATTCCCTATCAAAAAGATCGTATTCCTTTTTCTTTAGGAGCAATATTTTGCATGTAGAGAGCGACAGGATATTGTGAATCCCATGCGACGCGCGTGCGCTGTAGCAGATGGTTTTTGTAAGCCAATTTAAGGTAGTTTCCTGGATTTTTGTACATCACAAGCGGTCTGTAAGCAAATGCTTGATGTAAACTTTGTCTTCACCATTGTGGTACGTTGTAAGCAGCTATCGTTTACAATCTGTGTATGTAGGTATAAACATAATGCCCAGATCACTGTATTGAAAAGGGACAACCTAGTATCCTTCTGCTTTCGCTTTAATTTTCAGCAGTAGTTTAGGCTTATGGAAGCCTCATAGATAAGGAACTTCTTTATTGTGTTGTCGCTCAATGACAGCGAAGTTCCTCGTTTCAACGATAATGTACAATCATATATGAGGTAGTTTACTTTGTGAGCCATTGGTTAAGGGTTCTTCAGCTGATAAATACATTTGTTTCCCACGTTCTCATACTGATCCACAAAGGTCCCTCCGGACCATTCCTCGAAGTATAAACGTATATACACTTACCTTCCAGCTCCTGTTAGTAGCGTACATGTTAAACCGAGTGGCGTCGTCACTTTATCAAACAGTAAGACAGAAGAAATATAATCCGCATATATCGTTTAAACGACGACAGGACATCTACGTGTTTCGTTTCTACGACGATAAGCTTTCTAATGGCCTACGCACTGATACTCCAGAAACGATTTCATAAGCGCTAAAAGTACTATAGCTAACTTGATTTATAGAGCTCCTACCTAATAAGATGCCATATGTCGTACTCACCATCACTTAGAGGACACCAAAAGTGTTAAGTCACTTTGCAGAAATGTAGACGGAATTTTTATCCTGTTGCAGTCACCTTTGACATACAGATACGGCTGGATAAATTGGTTCAACCTTAGAAGCAGGCAGGACGCGATAACCACACTAAATGGTGTTTTAAAGTTCTTTCCAGGGTCGTTATAAAACAGTAAATCTTCCGTTTTGAAATAACCACGGGAAGTAAATATTACGGTGCACCCAACTGGTCAAAACAAAAACGTGGAATTATTGGAACAGATTTTGTATCGAGTGGACTTCAATTTCTGCAAAACGGTATCTTCAGAGAATTCCATTCCTATCCTCCCCCACCTTTTGCAAAGGTGCAGCGTTCTCCGGAAAAAATAAGAATGAAACAGTTAGTTAAAAAATAATACTTATCGTAGTTACACATTTACATCTACATTATTACTCTGCAATTCACAGTTAAGTGCCTGGCAGAGGTTCGGTATAAAAGAAGATCAAAATCTTCCCATCCGAGTTGTGATTTCCCTGATTTTATTATGATAATCCTTTCTCTCTATGTTCGTGGGCGCCAGCAAAATACTTTCGCATTCGGAGGAGAATTTGAAATTCGATTAAAATACTGCCGCAACGAAAAACACCTTCGTTTAAATGATTACCGCCTAAATTCGCATATTATATCAGTGGCATTCTGTCCTCTGTTTCGCATAATACGAGTAATGGTTTTTCATACACGTAGAGCTAAATAACGTTTCATTGATATTACAAACTATTTATAATCATGATTTTGCAAAGTTTCTTCCCCGTTTCGTAACGGGGTGATTCGCCTGGCAAATTTCGATCACGAAGTTTCTGCGTGCCGACGGTTAAGCGACATCTCATTTTCACTGTAATGCATTATGTATTCAATTATAACTTTCACAGACTTTGCTTGGCGAATTTATACCTTGTTCTGCGCTTTACACAGACGATGAGGAGAGGATAAAGAGAAAGGGTCGTTATGATACCAGTTGTGCGCGCCCAAGAAGGAAAGGCCGATGTCCAACATTGTAAGAGAAAGAAGGAAGAGGTGAATTTCTTAAAAATACTGCCAGTACAGGCAGGAAAATACACATTAAATCAAGAGATCGCAGTGTACAAATATATGTACAAAAAACTAAGCCTGCGTTCATGTACCACAGTATGAGATATCCATAGTTTAATAGCTACGTATCAGAAAGCTTGCAGTTCTTCTTGAGACATTCAGTATGGATTTTAGAGGACCTTAGATCCTAATCTCATAAATCCATTATCGGCAGAACAATGCAGGGCACATAAGTGCTTGCACTGCTAATTTTAACGTCTTCGCGGTGGATCACAAAACACTCCTTGAGCTTTAGAAAGATTTGACAAAGTAATAATTGTAATTAGTGGGTAAAAGGCAAGAAGGCTGGAAAGAAGGAAGGTCAGCTGTAGTTAACGTCTAGGTGGTTGGGCCCGGCACAACAGACGAGGTCGTCGCAGCGGTACCTGCTTGTGGCACCCTCGCCCCCTCCCCTCCCCGACATGAACGCAATACTCCACCCCACTTGCTGTAGCCACATAAGCTTCGGCGCCTGTGGCTAAGTAAAGGGTAGCGGTAACTGTGAAACACATTTGTTGAATTTAATTTTATTCATATTTCGCAGCTTCAAACGTGACTGTATTCAATATGCTGGAGATATGAATTAAAAAAGGCCTTCAGTCACAACTTTACGTGTTTTATTAAGAACACGATGCATTTAGTAGTACTACATAACGAAGCCAATGGTAAGACCCTAAATCTGTTAAAGAAACTGGAGATACACCTCCACAAAATAAAAACAACACAATCTATGTTAAATGAACAAATAGATTTTGCAGGCCACAGTTATTTCAGTGATTTTAAAGACCTATTCTGAAGTTATTTCCTGAATATTTCAATTACTACTTGCATATTTCAATTGTTCAATAATTATATCTTTAGCACTACGAATAACTTCCTCTTTGACCAAACCATGTACAGAAACATGTGTGCAGTGTGTATGCCAATGTGCCTCTTAAAGAAAGTGATATGTGCGGAAACGATGGAAAAAAGAATGTATGCTGGTGCTAAAACGTTAAAAAACTCTTTTCTTGGATTATTTGGCAAGTTTACACTGTTCATCTTTTCCACTATTTCGCATTTTTTTTCCGCGTTTGACTTACGAAATTCATAACCTCATGACAGGAATATGCATTTCACCTCATACAAGAGAAAAAATAAAGCATATATTATGACGAATTACACCTGATGTTCGACCCACAGGGTTCGAAACGCATCGTGTACTTAACGAAACACGAAAAGTTGTGACTTAAAGCGTTTTTTAACACATACCTCCAACATTTGTTGAAGCATTTTGAAGCTACTAAAGCACTGTGATGTGTGCTGACTCTAGCTGTCTAATTCATCAAATAGAATAGACAATGTAAGATCATAAAAATAATAAGGTTCGTGTTTAGCTGTAGTTGTCTGAGTGCCGGTTGATATTATTGCGACCTATGCTAAACATTTATTGTAGTTTAAGAACAACTGCAGAAGCCAGAAGTGTTGCTTGCTGTTCGTACATACCTTTTATCTGTTTCCAGTTCAAAAAATCCATACTATGAACGAATGTTCTTGTCAAGCAACGTCACTCGTGCCGAATCGTTTTTTCAGTCTGTAGCAGAATGTGCACTGTTCTGAAATGGGCTGGGAGATTACAGCTCTTGACCGGACCGGCAAAGAATCCAAAATCTTCCCCTTCGCTTGCGATTATCTTACCAAATGAGCCTTGCAAGAAAGACTCGCGGCTTAGCGTCACAGTTTTACTTCTTCCAGTACTTCTTTCTTACTATAAGAGGTTCATAGACATTCAAGTGGCAAAAATTTGCCTCAGAAACTGAATGGAAACTTCAGAGATCAAAACATACTCGCAAATGAAATTCTCATTGAAAGTAAAATCTTCTACGTTGCTACGACTCGTCGTGTTGCTCTTCTGATTTCTTCCTCACAAGACGAAATTTAGAACCCAGGGCTGGGATCTTCTTACAGGACTTTCCTGAGTGGGCAGCTTACTGGAAATATCACAAGTGTTGAACATCTCAGTAGAGGGGGTCGTAACGACTTGTGAAAAAGTAATTCGATGAGCAACACAACGCTTTACAACAACCTAGATGATTACACTTCCAATGGCAACGGATGTGAAAGCCTACGGACTTAAAAAAATTGCTTAAGTAAGTATAAGGAAATTGTCATTTATAATACAAAAACGAAACTTCCGGCGATGAAGTAGATTGCTATTAGTTGTGTAGCCCTCTACGGTAGCAGTTCTCTTGAGACGTGTCCGCCGCCGCCGCCGCCGCCGCCTGCCAGCCGCAGCTGCCACTATGTGGTGGGCCGGTCCTGTGCGTGGCCTGTTGCTATTGGATTTCCCGGTCAGTGATTTCTGACGTCCGGTGCAGGTTCGCTGCCGGCCGCGGAATATTACATACCTGTCAGGGCCGCCGCGTGCCACTGCGCCACGCAGCACAGCCTCCTAATTACATCTGCTCAGTACTAACTACTTGCTCCATTAGACGTTATTAACAACCAGTTCTTTTTCTACAGAATCAGTTTTTTTCCCAGTACCCTGACACAAAAATTGCCTGCCTGGAGGACTCAGTTTTTACAGCCACAGGCAAAAAAGGACGACGACAAGGACAACAAGAAATACGTTAAATATGCATATATATCTCAAAGCAGTCGAGTCATAAATTAACGTGTTGCTGCACAGTAAATAGACTCAGGCGCGAAATAAATTAATACGGAGCACGGTAAACGCAGTAGGTGTCCATCAGAATTAATGTTACATCTACGCTCTGTAAGTCACTATACGGTGTACGGCGACGGGGTACTCAGTGTAAGACTGTCCTCTCCTCCTCCTTCTCCCTTCACTCATCCTCCTCCCCCCCTTTCCTCCCTCCCTCCTTCCTTCTCCTCCCTCCCTCCCTTTCCTCCCTCCCTCCCTCCCTTTCCTCCCTCCCTCCCCAGTCGCAAATCATTTGCGGGAGGGATGGTAGTTGGTAAGCCTCCATGTGAACTAGTCTCTTTCTAATTTTTCCTTCACGGTCTTTTCGCTAAATACACTGAAGCGTTAGTTAGTGGAGGAACCATGTATTTCGTTAATATTTTTAAAGAACCGGGCTTAAGTACATATAGAGCGATAATTACCGAGCAGTATGAAAGAAACGTAAATTAGCTACAAGCCACGGCGTGCACACACTTTATTCAGCATGTAAACGTCACTACAAATACTCGGATTTACGTTATGACATGTTCGATATCGCTGCCATCATTGGCTAGGATATTGCGCAAACGAATAGCGAAATTCTGCATGACCCACTGAAGTGTCAGAACATCGGTGCTGTCGATGACCTAATGAATGGCTGTTTTCAGCTCAGAAATGGTTTTGAGGTTATTTCTGTACACCTTGTCTTTAATATAAACCCACAAAAAGGAGTCACATGCATTGAGATCCAGAGAATATGGCGGCCAACCGAGGCACATTCCAGTGGCATCTGGTTCACCAGAGCCAGAATGCTGTCCCCAAAGTGCTCCTCCAGGACATCAAACACTGTACTGCTTCGATGGGGGTCGAGCTCCGCCTTGCATGAACCACGTCTTGTCGAAATCAGGGTCACTGGATAACAAGAATGAAATCATCTTCCAAAACTTTCACGTACCGTTCGGTAGTCACCGTACCATCAAGGAATATCGTACCGATTATTCCGTGACAGGACACTGGACACCACACAGTCACCCGTTGAGTGTGGAGAAAATTCTCGATTGCGAAATGCGGATTTTCATTCCCCCAAATGCGCCAATCTTGCTTGTTGGCGATCGCATCCGAATGAAAGTGGGCTTCGTCGCTAAACCAAACAATGCATACGCATACTAATTCCCACAATTCCCCGCGGCCAACCTTGCAGTTTGAACGTCCTAACGCAAACCGATCCAAAATTAGGACGATTTTATTTCATATAGTTCAAAAATGGCCACCCTGTGTATCCTTCTTCTGTAAGAGTCTTTGTGTATGGTAATAATTGTATTCTGTGAAAGCGTACTAGAGCTTTATCGATGATCAGCGATATTGAAATCGTCTGCTGCTGAAACAGAATGGAGTGTAGAAAAATTTTCTCTCGGTTTTTTTTTTTATCCCCATAAGACTGCAAGTTATCTCATTTACTTTGTCTTCCTCTCGTAGTCTGCTTTACAAGTCAGATCTGCTGTGTAAGTTACGTAATACTAGTCGTAATAATAATATTGATAATAATTTTTGTTTGGTGGTTTTAAAGTAATTACATGTAATAGCTGTTAAGAACTTTCGTAATAATTTTAAATTTGCCTTCTCCCAACAGTATAATTTATGTCTTTTATTTTTTTAAATTTAATTTATATATATATTTTCCGTGCTATCAAGCGGAGTGACACAATGACCGAACGCGTATTGCTTTCATTAATTCGTACTTGGTCATAGCAATCTGCGACGT
This sequence comes from Schistocerca nitens, assembly GCF_023898315.1. NCBI lineage: Eukaryota > Metazoa > Arthropoda > Insecta > Orthoptera > Acrididae > Schistocerca > Schistocerca nitens. The sequence goes on along the minus strand of NC_064614.1, from coordinate 577,820,349 downwards.
TGAGATCAAAGGCCGATAGTTTTAATGTATCTTCCAATCATTCCAAGCAAGAGATGTTACAAATGATTCGGTCATTCGTCTCCGAACAATGACTCTTTTGGTCATTGTCTATGTCAGACATCGGTCGCATGTTCAACAGTTGTGTAATTACCAATCTTTCATGCGTTGATCTCAAGGACGGTTACAAAATATGAAAAAAAGGCTTACTAAGATAAAAATGAGGGTGCAGCACGTCAGTATGTAGTAGGCAGCAATATATTGGTTGATTCTTCAAGGAATGTACGCTCTCGGAATTTTAACTGTAAACGACATCATGATACACAACGCCTCTCCTGTAGCTTTCCCCACTGCAGTTGACTGAACATCTCAGTGGCGCTTTCGCGCTTAGTAAATAAAGCAGTAAAATAATGCGGTGCTCTTCTCTGGATATTCCCTATAAACTCTGTCACTCCTGCCTGGTAAGGGTCGCGGATTGACGACCTGTTCTTAAGTATCGGTCAAACGAAGCTTTCGTGGGCTACCTGCTTTGTGCGTGGATCTGTATTTCTCAGGATTCTTCCAGGGAATCTGTCTGGCGTCTAACTTTTCTAAGGTGAGTTTCATGTGGTCGTTCCACTTCTAACTGCTCAGTGTGCATACTTAAAGACTGCTTCCAGTGACTCTTCGATAATCGTGTAATGATACATTACTGGATCGTTGTGCCTATTTAAATGCAATGCGTTACATTTGTTAGTGTTGAAAATCAACTACCAATACAGTCACTAAGCGTCAACCCTTTCCACGTCTTCTGCATTTCGCTACAATTTGCTAGCCCTTTAACGTCTCTATATGCGGCAGCATTATTCGCGAACATTATAACGCATCTTCCTACATTATCTACTACGACATCTATACACAGGTATGTACGTGGAAAAGAATGCTAGAAGTATTGCGCGCGAACATTACGTTACGAGTATTAACTTAAAAGGTACGCCGAATACGACGTTCTCATAACACCCCGAATCGACCCACAAACTACAACCGTGATACGAGCTCAAATGCAAACAGCGTCGTCTCGATTTGCAACAGATAGACCTCTGATGAACTGTACTTGACCGTACAGAATCACAATGGTATTCAGTCGTTTCCTCTGACCGATTCAGAGAGATCTGATTTCGGTAGTACTATACTACACGAGCGCCTTGTGTTACCATTCACAATCGGAGATAGTGCGCACTGTCAGTTTCTCATACCAGGGCTTTGTACGTGTAGGCCTCTGGCATGCACAAGGTAAAAGGCCTCAGAAAATAACGGAAACAAATGTCACAAAAAACGAAAGGCATTGAAAGTAATGACCATTAGCTACAACACACATCTTACATCGATTGCTAAGCTTACGGAAACTGTCAGCAAACGCTTCTTCTGGAGTCGCTTGCGAGATGAAGGCGGAGCTCACTATCTGTAGCATTGTCGATAGAACCGGCTGCGGTCCTTCGATACAGAGTCGAGTGAAGGGTCTGATTCAGAGACTCAAACGGTTCCGCGACCGTGTACGTTGCAGATTCCACAACTTGCGCCATAGGATGGTGGGTTTTCCAGGTTCCGCTAAATATGTCAGGAGTCCACTACACGCAGGAAGCGGCAACACGTGTAGCTACGGCTGTATGGAGGGGTCTTGGCGGTTTTAGATAGTCTCGGGAAAGCTCAGACAGGGCTTCAGTTTCAAAGGTTGCAGGACGAACACAGGAAGAGTGTAGACAAAGAACAATCAATAAAATAGTTGTAAACGGCCGTAGCTTTGTTGGAAAAGAAGCAGAGCTCCAAGAATTAGCAGAAAGCACTGAATCTCGAATAGTTAACGTATTGAAAGCTGGCTGAAGTCGGAAATAAATTCAGCCGCAGTGGAAATGGTTGCGAGAACATACTTGACCTCTTAGCAACAAATAATATTAACCAAATAGGGACCATCAAGACATAAACACTCTTTTCTATATAGAAATGGGGGCATGGAGAGGAGGGCGAGAAGGGCAGAGTGGGCAGGGGTCGTCACCTGAGGCCTGGCCACAATGGCCCCTTCGCCGTCAAGGTATTATGAACGTTGAGGGGAAATCATTGGTGGGAAAATTTTTTTTTATTTTTTAAATTTCTTTTTTAACATTTATTTGTGTTTTCTTTACACCACACCCAAAATACGTGTAAGTACCGCCGCATCGTGCACGAAGGAAAAAAAACAATCTAGGGACGCCTACACCGAGGCACTATATATGGGGAAACGGAAAATATGCTTCGTACACGCTGCAGACATTGCAATTGTGGCAAAATGAATGGGAGACTTACAGGACTGGCAGGAGAACATAAGAATTTCTACCCAACATCAGGGAGAGATTGAAAATGAGATTACTTAACCCATGGAGTGGACTGATACATTATCTGACTGGCCATAGCCCTTACGCCACGTATCTACACAAAATGAGAAAATAGATGACTGATAGCTGCGCCTGCGGCTGTGTGGGCATAACAGAACACACTTTGCGGAACTGCGCGCTCTGTGAAGATGCAGTGGGTAACGGACGTCAGGTGTTAAGTATACGGTATCTCACAGCAGCACTAAGAAGCGAGTCGACCTGACGCGTCTTGGACGATACTGCAGCCGCTGTATCCAGAAACACCAAGGTAGGCTTTGAGGCACTCAACCATAAGTCATCGTGCTGCCACCCAGGCTAGAAAACATACTATGCAGATGCAGAGAAGATAATTGAAGTCGGCGTCCACCTTAATCGGGCAGGTAGATCAGAAAATTTAAAAACGGAAGTGGATAGATTAAAGTTACATATAGTGGGAATTAGTGAAGTTCGGTGGCAGGAGGAACAAGACTTCACCTCAGGTGAATATAGAGTTATAAATACAAAATCAAATAAGGGTAGTGCAGGAATAGGTTTAATAATGAATAAAAAATAGCAGCGCGGGTAAGCTACTACGTGCTTCATAGTGAATGGATTATTGTGGCCAAGATAGGAGCGAATCGAACGCCTTCCACAGTAGTACAAGTTTGTATGCCAACTAGCTCCGGAGATGACGAAGAGATTGAAGAAATGTATGATCAGATAAAAGAAATTTTTCAGATAGTGAAGGGAGACTAAAATTTAGTAGTCGTGGGACTCTTGAATTAGATAGTAGGAAAAGGGAGAGAGAGAATAGTAGGTGAACATGGAATGGAGGTAAGGAATGAAAGAGGAAGCCGCCTGGTAGAATTTTGCACATAGCATGAGACAGGTGAAATACCATCAGACTTCAAGAAGAATATAATAATTCCAATCCCAAAGGAAGCAGGTGTTCACAGATGTGAAAATTACCGAACGATCAGTTTAATAAGCCACGGCTGCAAAATACTAACACGAATACAGACTAATGGAAAGACTGGTAGAAGCCGACCTCGGGGAAGATAAGTGTGTATTCCGGAGAAATGTAGGAACACGTGAGGCAATACTGACCGTACAACTTACCTTAGAACATAGATTAAGGAAAGGCAAACGTTGCTAGCATTTGTAGACGTAGAAAAAGCTTTTGACAATGTTGACTGGAATATTCTCTTTCAAATTCTGAAGGCGGCGGGGGTCAAATACAGGGAGCGCAAGGCTATTTACAATTTGTACAGAAATTAAATGGCAGTTGTAAGAGTCGAGGGGTATGAGAGGGAAGCAGTGGTTGAGAAGGGAGTGAGGCAGGGTTGTGCAGTAATTAAAGTTCATGGAGAACAAAAAAAGGCTTTGAGGTTTGCTGATGACATTGCAATTCTGTCAGGGGCAGCAAAGGACCTGGAAGAGCAGTTGAACGGAATGGACAGTGTCTTGAAAGGACGATATAAGATGAACATCGACAAAAGCGAAACGAGGATAATGGGATGTAGTCGAATTAAGTTGGGTGATGCTGAGGGAATTACAATAGGAAACGAGACGCTTGAAGTAGTAAAGCAGGTATGCTATTAGGGGAGCAAAATAACTGATGATGCCCGCATCTCGTGGTCGTGCGGTAGCGTTCTCGCTTCCCACGCCCGGGTTCCCGGGTTCGATTCCCGGCGGGGTCAGGGATTTTCTCTGCCTCGTGATGGCTGGGTGTTGTGTGCTGTCCTTAGGTTAGTTAGGTTTAAGTAGTTCTAAGTTCTAGGGGACTTATGACCACAGCAGTTGAGTCCCATAGTGCTCAGAGCCATTTGAACCATTTTAACTGATGATGATGGTCGAAATAGAGAGGATATAAAATGTAGACGGGCAATGGCAAGACAAGCGTTTCTGAAGAAGAGAAATTTGTTAAAATCGAGTACAGATTTAAGTGTCAGGAAGTCGTTTCTGAAAGTATTTGTATGGAGTGTAGCCATGTATGGAAGTGGAACGTTGGCGTTAAATAGTTTGGACAAGAAGAGAATAGAAGCTTTCGAAATGTGGTGCTACAGAAGAATGCTGAAGAATAGATGGGTAGATCACATCACTAATGAGGAGGTATTGAATAGAATTGGGGAGAAGAGGAGTTTGTGGCACAACTTGACCAGAAGAAGGGATCGGTTGGTAGGGCATATTCTGAGGCATCAAGGGATCACCAATTTAGTATTGGAGGGAAGTATGGAGGGTAAAAATCGTACAGGGAGACAAAGAGATGAATACACTAAGCAGATTGAGAAGGATGTAGGTTGCAGTAGGTACCGGGAGATGAAGAAGCTTCACAAGATAGGGTTGCATGGAGAGCTGCATCAAACCAGTCTCAGGACTGAAGACGACAACAACAACAACATTATTATTTTTTCCTGTCTCAGACGTTATGTCTGGTTGAAAATGGAAAGTGACGCGGACCTTGATCAAGCGTGACTTCCTTTTAACTGTACGGTATATGCTACATTGCATTTAGGAACTTTCGGGTAATTGAACATGTATGAATAATTACAGATTTCTGTAGTTGTATATATAAGGTTGGATGTAGCTATATTGCGTTGATGTACTGGTGGATATTGTGTGGTATGACTCCTGTAGTTGATAGTATAATTGGTATAATGTCAACTTTATCCTGATGCCACATGTCTTTGACTTCCTCAGCCAGTTGGATGTATTTTTCAATTTTTTTCTCCTGTTTTCTTTTGTATATTTGTTGTATTGGGTATGGATATTTCGATTAGTTGTGTTAATTTCTTCTTTTTATTGGTGAGTATGATGTCAGGTTTGTTATGTGGCGTTGTTTTATCTGTTGTAATGGTCCTGTTCCAGTATAATTTGTATTCATCATTCTCCAGTTCATTTTGTGGTGCATACTTGTATGTAGGAACTTGTTGTTTTAAAAGTTCATGTTGTAAGGCAAACTGTTGATGTATTATTTTTGCGACATTGTCATGTCTTCTGGGGTATTCTGTATTTGCTAGTATTGTACATCCACTTGTGATGTGATCTACTGTTTCTATTTGTTGTTTGCAAAGTCTGCATTTATCTGTTGTAGTATTGGGATCTTTAGTGAATCCTTCTGTCTCACTGTATATATTGCCTTTTCTTAGCCATGTGTTGGATGCGTCTTGATCGATGTGTGGCTGTGTTAGATGATACGGGTGCTTGCCATGAAGTGTTTTCTTTTTCCAATTTACTTTCTTCGTATCTGTTGATGTTATGTGATCTAAAGGGTTGTAGAAGTGGTTATGAAATTGCAGTGGTGTAGCCGATGTATTTATATGAGTGATTGCCTTGTGTATTTTGCTAGTTTCTGCTCGTTCTATAAAGAATTTTCTTAAATTGTCTACCTGTCCATAATGTAGGTTTTTTATGTCGATAAATCCCCTTCCTCCTTCCTTTCTGCTTAATGTGAATCTTTCAGTTGCTGAATGTATGTGATGTATTCTATATTTGTGGCATTGTGATCGTGTAAGTGTATTGAGTGCTTCTAGGTCTGTGTTTCTCCATTTCACTACTCCAAATGAGTAGGTCAATATTGGTATGGCATAAGTATTTATAGCTTTTGTCTTGTTTCTTGCTGTCAATTCTGTTTTCAGTATTTTTGTTAGTCTTTGTCTATATTTTTCTTTTAGTTCTTCTTTAATATTTGTATTATCTATTCCTATTTTTTGTCTGTATCCTAGATATTTATAGGCATCCGTTTTTTCCATCGCTTCTATGCAGTCGCTGTGGTTATCCAATATGTAATCTTCTTGTTTAGTGTGTTTTCCCTTGACTATGCTATTTTTCTTACATTTGTCTGTTCCAAAAGCCATACTTATATCATTGCTTTATTATTATTATTATTATTATTATTATTATCTTATGGTTCAGCAGCCTAGTGCAAGTCTTTCAATTGGACTCCACTCCAGCAATTTACGTGCCTCTGATCCAACGGCACCCAGTGTTTCCAAACGGCCACCCAGCCAAGTAATAACCAGGTTAGTCGTTTCTTTACTTCGGTAATCACGCAAGGACCGGTGTGTCTATCGTGGCAAGGCTGTTTGCTTCGAAAACTGAAGTAGATACTTTACGCGTGCCCATTTTCGTAAACAATCGGTGTCTCACAAGTCAGACATAGCCGATGGTTCAAATGGCTCTGAGCACTATGCGACTTAACTTCTGAGGTCATCAGTCGCCTAGAACTTAGAACTACTTAAACCTAACTAACCTAAGGACATCACACACATCCATGCCCGAGGCAGGATTCGAACCTGCGACCGTAGAGGTCGCTCGGTTCCTGACTGCAGCGCCTAGAACCGCACGGCCATTCCGGCAGGCCAGACATTGCCGAGAACTGCCGATGGTGATTATTGTGCTCGAGAATCACGATGAGGAACAAGTTCCATGTGATCCACCGGCTAATTTCTGAGCGTGGAGCAGCCACGTTGAAAATCACGCTTTGCGATGGGAACCCGTCCCGTGTGAAGAAAGCTTAAGAGCTGCTTCCCGATATTCGCACTTTTCGGGTTGGTATTCATAGTGTAAACAGAAACCCCTTCCGCTGGGGAGCAACTTGCCGCCACTCTCATACACTGGAAACCTACATCGGCACTGTTGGGACAACCGAGAGTACTCTCAATAGAAAATGGCAAACAGTTTCAGCTGCATAACTAAGTAATGTTAGAGCCTCGGTGGATCTTTCAGTTTCGTTGCCATACGACACTGAAGCTAGATATGCAGCCGACAGTTTCGTTACTCTGACAATTTGACACCAGTTGCTGTTGAAGGTACACGAAAGTGTCCCGACAGTGCTGATTGTAATAGACTTTTATCAGCTGGGTTGTAGTTAAGTTATTATGGTAAGCCTTCTGCAGCATAGATCCGAACGTCGAACTAACGAACATTGTTGCGTTGCTCCCCGCAGCACGGAAACGCGAGCCTAAAGCTGACGGAGGAAGTACCTGTAGCGGCTGATTAACCCGCCGGGTTGCGTCTAGAACCTCTCGGGAGGTGGGCGGCAGCAGCGCAGTCGGGAGTGACCACTCCAGAAGCGTAGCGCGGCGCCAGGCCTGCGGCTCCCGGCCACCCTTTAAGGGAGGCAGCGTTCTCCCAGGACCCTGCGCCCACGAGCCCTTTACTGGCCGCCGCCCTGCGGTCACGACACGCTGCAAAGAGACCGGGCTGAAAGCACCGCCCTCCAGGGGCCCCCTCTCAGCCACACTCCACGCTGTGAGCAGCACATATCGAAGGCCAGGCTCTCCCTAGTGCCCAGTGATGTACAAACTAAGAGCGCACTGTTCTTCGCAGACATTCAACTCAAAACCATAGTGACTTCCAATTTTTACGGTGTCGTTATACTGTCAGACTCTGTGTCTTTCTCGTGCGACAGTTTTCCGTCGTGTGGGTGGAATTAGAATACTGACACGACAAAGCAATTAGTTTACTTCATTGTGTGGAAGCTTACAGACGTCCACAGGAGGTTCGTCCTTGCATCGGTAGCCAATTATCACTGGAACCATGCCATACCTTTCACCACGTTCGTAAAATCAAGTGAATCTGTGCGATTAATTTTGTTTTGTTTCCTTTTACAGCGCTTGCGACTCACAAATTGACCGTGACTGACTAGTTATAGTTGGTACGCTCTACGTTCAGTTTGCGTTTCGTATGCACTGTTTACGTGATTTCACCGACGTGCTGTCCGCCCCCGGTAGCTGAGTGGTCAGCCCAACAGAATGTCAATCCTAAGGGCCCGGGTTTGATTCCCGGCTGGGTCGGAGATTTTCTCCGCTCAGGGACTGGGTGTGGTGTTGTGTCCTAATCTTCATCATTTCATCCCCATAGACGCGCAAGTCGCCGAAGTGGCGTCAAATCGAAAGGCTTGCACCCGGCGAATGGTCCACCAGACGGGTGGCCCTAGTCATACGTCATTAATGACCGACATAGTAACGTAGTATGGTAGGATACTGGTGATTATCAGCTATCCGTTCGTGGACGTACTTCACTGAATCGATATAGATCTGATTTTTTTTCCCAGAAACATCTGGTAAGGGAACTTTCCTAAGTGGGTAGTATATGTTATATGAGCGACCAGCATCATAAAAGTGGAAAAACAGATACGGCTGCGTGCCTCTACCTAGTACGGTCAGATGGAGAAAGTATTTTTATCTTCCAAAATACTGTCATGAAGTGTTGCCGATCGTGGTAACGTAATAGTTAGTGAACTGGATTCGTATTCGGAAGTTGCCGAGTTGTAACTATCGTCGTACTATATTGATTTCTAGTGATGTCCCCAAATCACTTTAGGTGAGTGCTGGGTCGGTTCCTTAAAATACGTATACAATATTCTGCAACGTGCTTGTCCTCCCATTTGTTATACTCAGTTTCTCATGATCTCGCTACCGAGTCGCCATTACACAAAAATGGCACTATTAAGTTAATTTGTATCATTAGAGAAAACTATCTAGTTTTGTATCTATCTGATGCTTTCTACTAACTTAAACACCTTTCTTGTTTCATGTCTTCTAAATCATTTGAGGAACTTAATTTGAGCTTGTTGATTAGTATTAGTTTTAACAGTGGTCTGCGCATGTCATGTTTATGATGTTTCCATTTCCTTTGTAGCATTCTTTGGCCTAGTCTTAGTATGCCCAGAAAGTGTGAATGTTGATATGCGATTTCCAGAATTTTACAGGCCCGTGAAAATTTGGTTGTCAAGGATTTTCCGATAGCAATACCTTCACTCTCTTTTATAACCTCTCCCACACTGTTCCACCATACGCTGGAACTGTTCACTGTACAACGTCGAACAGTACATAATTGTTAGTCAGTGCACATAGTCTCAAATTTTGAGATGTAAACTCGAGAACACTGACCTGAACCAAAAGTCATTCCCTTCCAAATTACGAACATATTTTCAAATGGTTAAGTTCTCTGTAAAATGGCAATCCTTACACTCGGGAAAGAAGAAACACTAAATGCGCACCTACATTTGAGTTCCGTATTGCGTTCATTGGCATTGGTAATAATAATTGCAAGCAAAGTATAGTCCTTCCAAGAACAGAAGAGCATCATTCGGATTTCATAAGATATCATACTCTTCCAATATACGTATTTCGTAAACTATATATATATATTGACGAATTTGACAATAACGCAAAATACATGTACGGTGCCATATCGTACTTAGGTGAAAAGGGTCGACTCAGTCACCAAGACTAATCGCACTTCTTACGAGAATGTATTAAGGTACGTTATACTACCTCTTGGGTGTACAGAGATGTTTGTAACACAACTACTCCTTACCAACCTTGCTTCCCGAATGGGAGCACGTTGCAGAGCATACATTGCTCTCCTTGATCAGACACCCTATTAAAAATCATTTCTCGCATTCTGTAATGTCCAGAGGACCATCACGAAATACTCATGTCAGTGTTATTGTCTTAGAAAAAAGTGTAATTTCTGTTCGTCTCATTGCGTTTTTCTTTCAATATTCTTCTGTACTTTACTGTAGCAGTTCTTCTATGTATAGCCCTAGTTTTATCGAGCGATGTTATTTGGCACTGGCACGTCATGAGAAATTTACTTTCGTACGTAAGTTTTGCAGATAGTTACACAAGAGCGGAGTCACAAGTTTGTGACTGGAGCTGCCGCTGTGTGCTCCAGGGCCAGCTACGTCATCGCTTTGTGCCGTTCTTCCATTTCCATTTCAACGCTGTCATTGCTCTCGCATTCGTTCAGAACTGGACCTTTTAGCCTTTGGGTTTCTTTCGGTGCGAGCTTTCCTCTGTCTGGAGATTTCTATAATTCCGAGCATATTTACGACTCACATGAGATGGTATCTTCCATTAATTTTTATTTTCAGTTTCATGCCGATTTTCATTTATATACAGACAAATACGTGTATATGACACGCACATCAATGACCTAGCTGAATCCACTTATGCCTAACAAAAGTTTATTACAAATTAACTTTGTCTAAATTTATAATCACGCTCTAGCGGCTACTTTGATACGATGACATCACAGACAAAATAAATACTTCGCAATAGTCACGTACAGGCAAGATCTATTCGTTGCGGGCTCAACAGTCGTTTACCTATTGTTAGTCTCGTAGTTATTAGCGATTCGTACCTGACTGTCGGTTCGTATCTGAAGGTTCTACAACAAAGTTTGACCGATGAGCGAATAGACGTTTTCACGTCAGTACAAACGGCTCTACTGAAACGTGCTACGTAGAAGAGGGAGGGGGCGGGGAAGAGAGAGTGTTGATCTACGCCAGCTCTGACCGAGAATCGATTAAGTATACAAATGTACTGAGATGAAACTCAGTTTCAACATTCGTCCTGCTTTGTTTAAGCAGACGCGAAAAAAACATTGGAGTACACTGAGGTTAAAAAATTCAAGGCAGAGCGATATGCACGTATACAGATGGCGGTAGTATCACTCAGACAAGGTGTAAAAGAGCAGTGCATTGGCGGAGCTGTCGTTCGTGTTCAGGAGATTCAAATGAAAAAGGTTTTCGAGGTGATCATAGCCGCATGATGGGAATTAAGATTTTCAACGCGGAATGATAGTAGGAAGTAGACGCTGCGGCATTTAATTTTGAAAATAATTAGGAAATTCAGTATACCGCGATAGACAGTGTTAATAGTGTGCCGAGAATACCATATGTCAAGCATTACCTCTCACCACGGGCAACGCAGTGACCGACGCCCTTCTCTTAACGACCGAGAGCAACGGCGTTTACGTAGATTTGTCAGTGCTGACAGACGAGGTACACTGCGTTAAATAACCGCAGAAATCAATGTGGGACGTACGACGAATGTATCCATTAGGACAATGCAGCGAAATTTGGCTTTTATGGACTATGGCAGCAGACAAGCGAAGCTAGTGCCTTTGCTAACGTCTAACTTCTCCTGCAACACATCTCCTCGGCTCGTGACCATACGGGTTCGACCCTAGACGATTGGAAAACTGTGGCCTGATCAGATGAGCCCTGTTTCGAGTTGGTAAGAGGTGTTGGTAGGATTAGAGTGTGGCGCACACCCCACGAAGACATGGTCAGACACAAGTTTTCAACAAGGCCCTGTGCAAGCTGGTAGTGGCTCCATAATGATGTGGGCTGTGTTTGCATGGAATGGACTGGGTCCTCTGGTCCAACTGAACCCATCATTGCCTGAAAGCGGTTATGTTCGGCTACTTGGAGACTATTTGCAGCCGCTAACGGACTTCATGTCCCCAAACAACGATGGTATTTTTACGGATAACAGTGCGCCGTTTCGGCGGCCCACAATTGTTCGCGATTGGTTTGAAGAACATTCTGGACAGTACGAGAGAATGATTTGGCCACCCACATCGCCCGACGTGAATCGCATCGAACATTTATAGACATAATCCAGAAGTCAGTTCCTGTTCAAAATCCTGCACCGGGAATACTTTAGCAGTTATGGACGGCTATAAAGGCAGGATGGCACAATATTTCTGCAAGAGCCTTCAAACGATTTGTTGAGTCCATGTCGCATAGAGTGGCTGCCGGGCGAAAGGTGGTCCGACAAGATATGAGGGGGTATACCATGAGTTCTGTCAGCTCAGTGTATGACTCCGAAGTTCACCGTCTCAGCCATGCAATTATTTCTCTGTTTGAGAGACCACTTGCCCAGGAACTACTGTGCGTAGGTCAGCACTGAATCCGTTCCAGTTTGCACGCCTTCACATCCTGCCGCTTCCCCGAGTCCCAAATTAGTTTAAATCGGTAACGAGCCGTGGGGAACGATTGGGTTGTCGCATCACCGGGGCACGACACGTGTTGTGCAGCGGCCGTGTGGTCGGCTAATCCCTTTACGCCGCTACCGGCCAACATTTAACACCGCGGGTCGAATTTCACAGCGCGGCCCGCTCTGGTGCCCGGTGCCGGGGCGGCACGCACCGCCGCGTTTATCGGATTACGCGGCGCATAATGAAGAGGCCGCTCCGCCCCCGTTACCTGCCGGCCCGGCTCGCCGCACTGCCCGCCACGGCTGACCGGCGCGTCACGTTACACATCAGTTTTGTGCTCCGGGGCAAAAGAAGAGCTCTCACAGTTACAACTGGATTTTCTGTATCGATCTGGTGTGAACCCGCTCCTCGCGCGTGCTCGATGTGCGTCATTTAGTCCACGAAAACATTCGTCAATTTGAACGCCATGCTGTTCTTCTGGACACGGCCTCATTCCAGCTGATATAGGTATATCTACACGAATACTCTGCAATTCACAATTAAGTGCCTGGCAGAGGGTTCTTCGAACCACCTTCAAGCTACTTCCCTACCGTTCTAATCTCGAAGAGCACGCGGGGAAAAACGAACATTTAAATCTTCCCGTGCGAGCTATGTTTTCTCTTACTTTATTGTTGTGATTATTTATCCCTATGCAGGGATAAATGATCCGTGGACATAAGCGCCTCGGTGTCTGTTCAAATTCATTACGTTCGAACTGAAATACGTTCACATGCTCTGCAGCGCACCGAAGTTTGCGCGACAGTCCTTTTATCCTTGGTATAGACCAGAGTCACCGGCGCCTGTTTTCAGGCGTTTGTGACTGCGCTGAGCGAGAGATTCGCGATAAATGCAAACTAAGTAAAATGACAATTTCGTAGAGTACTTTCTGTAAAACCGACGTGGGATTGCATCCGGACCTGGCGACTTACTTGTTTTCAATTCCTTTGGTTGTTCCTCCACGCCAGGGATGCTTACTACTTTGTCGTCCATATAGGAGTCTGTCAGTGGTCAAACCACAGTACTTTTGTACGATTCTCCTGTCTGAAAGATATCTTAAAGGCTAAATCTAAAACATCGGCTTCATTTTCCTTATCTTCTGTTGCCACACCAGACTGGTGAAAGAGTGACTGGATGAAAGCCTTAGACCCGCATAGCAATTTCATATACGAGCAGAATTTACTCGGATTCTTGGGCCGATCTTTTGCTAAGGTATGATCGTGGAGGTGGTTGTATGCTTCGCGCGTAGGCATTTTCAAAGACACACGAATATCTGCAAATCTTTGTCTGTCGCCATCAGCGCGCTCTCTTTTGAACCGAGAGTGTAACAGCCTCTACTTCCACAGCATTTAGTGAATTTCGTTGCCATGGTGGGTCTTTTACGTCCTCAATCCACTTTCTAGCGCCATAGTTCTCCAGATCGCGATTTGCAGTCTTTTTAAACTTTGCCCATAGTGTCGCTACGTCCATATTACTGGAATTAAGTGATGTCGATTCACTGTCAAAGTGAGATGCTGACAACTGCTTGTCTGCTCTTCCTAGCAGAAACACTGCCTTGACCTTCTTGATTGATTTATTAACTTTCCTAACCGTAGCTGCTTAATGACTTCATCATCTCTAATTCCCGCTTCTATACTGACGCTGTCGATAAGGTCTGGCCCGTTTGTAACTGTGAATTATAAACATGTCCATTGTATTGCAGTTTTCAGAAAATGTGTTCAAAAGTACTTCGCACGACTGTCTGGCTGTGCCCTGCTATGAACTCGTAGACGTCCCAGTGTATACCCAGTAGGTTAAAGTCGACCCCAACCTCTATTGCATGATCTGGACCATAGGCCGTAGAACCGTCGCAGCAGAATCGGGTTGCCGTTAAAAGCATCCAACATCCTGCTGCGGAGCCCTATATTCAACAACGTTCGCTGGACCTCTGGCGCGAAACACTTGTGCCTATACCAGCATTGCACTCAGTCGGCAGATCTGCCACAGGTCGCCACTTCAAGCGGTATTCAGCCTCGCGATGGGGAGTGCTAAAAACTTGTTGCTCACCGGTGTATGTTAATGAATTAAATATACTACACTTAATTTATGTGACATTGTAATAATTTCGTTAACACTCAGCAACTAATTCTTATAAACCAACCTTATATTTTTATGCGACCATGGCGTAGCACACAATAGGTTCTCGAAATGCGTGCAGATTTTTCTACAGTGTTCAGTTTCAGCAACTATCCGGTTGACAAGAGCGTACTGTCTAACCACTGGAGTCGATGCCTGTGATACTGTTGCACTAAACTGTGAAGCCATCAGATAAGGATAAATACATCTGGCACGGGACAGGAATATTCATTCAAACCTTCTCTCCTCGCAGTGCTACGCTTCATTCTGAGTTCGCTTCAAGCTACAGAGGTTGGGCAAAAGTACGGAGATATCGGAAACACACCACATTACCATGCATAATACGTTGTAGGAAACCTGTTGGCATTCGAAACAGTTTCCAGTCATCTCTGAATAGATAAAGAGAGGTCCTGCAATGTTTCAAAAGACCCTTATAACAACCTTCCTGCAAAAGAAGGACAACTTCAGATAAAAAGGGGGTAGCGACCAAGCACATTTCTTTCCAAAGTAGACCGTAAAAGCTCAATAATAATATTGAGGAGCCCTAGTGGCTGGGGGGGGGGGGGGGGGGGCGGGAGGGTGCTGAGGAGAGATGCGACACTTCATCCCCACGCTCACAGCAAGATTCCCCGACGATGCGAGCTGTGTGAAGAGGGGCACTGTCGTTTTGGAACACACCACCACCACCACTGGAGAATTAACATTCTACCGCAGGATGGACTTGATCCGCCAAAATGGTCACATAATCCTTGGCATTAATGCGACCCACGGAATATCACGGTATGACTGCTCAAATCATCACCGTATGCTCTCCATGTTTCATTCGTGGGATGTAAACTCAGCCGTAAATTGCAAACAGTGTGGAACAAGACTCATCCGACGAAATGATATTCTTCCATTGCTCCTTTGTACACATTTTATAGCTTCGGCACCACGTTTTCCTGTTACGGACGTTTGCATCACTGATGCGTGGTTTTTGAATTCCAGCTCGTCCCGCATTTCCCTTCTTATGGATCTCTCTTCGTCATTCGCGATTGCGAAATTCATTGTCTTCGTCGTCGTACTTTTTCTCAAAATCCTCTTCAATGATCGTCTGCGAAGACCACTCAATGCGCGCATTCCTCTCCGTGGTGAGTTAGTGGTTGATGTCTTCACACTGTCTCTGTATGCAGTATAAATCTTCGCTACGGTATTTCTTGAAACGCCGAACACTGAGTAGCAACAATTTGCCCACATTCGAAGTCACTTAGCTCCGACATAATGCACTCACAACTACGCAGAACTCTGTTCTTACCACAACTGAAAACATATTCAGGACACTGCACAGGAGACGTTGCTGGTCAAATACAACAGATAAACCTGCACGCTTGGCTAGAATTTGCGTTTTTGTTCAACCAAGCGTTTCTCGCTAGGTTGCCATATTTTTGTCCAACCTCTGCCCCTCTCGGTGTGGCCGTGGTTTCCCGGAATTATCCTCCACGAGAACCACATGTCAGAGGCTGAGACGAGGCGGCTCAGAAGATCACACTGCACTTCAGGGATTGTGACTCCCGTTACGCGAGTGCCGAGTCGTCTGTCCGCGCTGTCTGCGAAGCTTCCTTGCAGTGGCAGGCGCGCGAATTTCCTGCCTCCTTTACACGTCGTCGTCCTCAGAGTATCACGTTGCACACCTAGCAGTGATAAGTCTCTGCAGTTCATTTTCCGAGTGAATATATGCAACACGCCGTAAAACTTCACACGCCTCTCTCGATCGCTGCTTTTCGTACGTGCACTTCCTCGAACAACGGATCTGCAGTGTTCATTATCGGAATATGTGCTCATACAATGAAGTGTTAGGTGTTACAACTTGAGCAACCTCCCCCCCCCCCCCATACACACATACACACAGCGGGCATCTATTTATCTATTTTACACTTAAACCTGCATATGTATGAGGGGTAGGATCCAGGCGTAAGCATGAAGTATGAAGTGGACAAAACGGCTTCTATAAAGTAAGTGTATGACGTGTATGTACAAGAGGGAAGAAAAAGATGTATGTAGTTCAATGTGCGCCTCGCTGTCTCTCATCTTTTCTCATGGCATCTACGTCATATACAGGGTGATCAGAAAGAGTGTGAAAAGCTTGAATTTTGCGATGTAGGTTGTGCTAAGGTGTAATAGTTATGAAAAATAAGTCGATACATCACGCCGTTTCCGAGTTAATTAGCACTGAATTTGGCCAGTCAGGCGGTTGCGCACGCAAGTTCAGGCGGCCCGCCAGAGATGGTGTCGCCAAACGTGCTCTTCGTTTGGTTTCCTAAAACGGAAAATGAGAGCGATTCAAGGATTGGACATGGGGCGGTAGTAAGAGTCTAACATGAGCCAGAGCACGAGCAGTCTCGTACGCCATCACATACGCCGTGAGAACAACTGACAGTAATTGTATCTAGTGGCCCGCTTGAATTTGCGTGCGCAACGGCCTGATTGGCTAGCTTTAATGCTAATTAGCTCGGAAATGGCGCGAAGTATCTATTTTTTTCTTGGCTATTTCTCAGATTAAGCTTATTCATTATAGATGTCTAAGAACCCATGAATGTTTAATCAATCTAAATACGGAAAACTGCAACCAATCACTTTCTTGAAATAGTTACTTAATCCATGAACCGGTTTCCAAACCTTGTCTTCAGATGGTGTACTGGAGGTTACATTGAAATTCAACACTGATCTTGTAAAGTGATTTCCCTTTGCTATGGGCATTATCTGGCGTCCAAGCACATTTAAAGAGTATGAGTATTCGACACACGAGCCGGAAATCCTATGAGTTTCGTTTAAAAGGAAAGATTAGTATTCAGTATCCCATCAATGACGAGATCATTAGAGACGGAGCACAAGTTCGAAGTGTTTAAAGGATAGGGAAGGAAATCGGCCGTACTGTTTCAAAGAAACCATCTCAGCATTTGCCAGCAGCGATTTAGGAAAATCATGGGGAACCTAAATGTGGATTGCTGGGTGGGGATTTCGTCGTCCTCGCGAATACGATTCCCGTGTGCTCCCTAATGCGCCACCTCACTAGGCGAGAGTGGGTCACATTTCTTTCCAGTCATCCGGCAAAGATACCAGGCAGCTAACGGAGTCATGAATAAACAACTTGAAGAAAGAAAAAAAAATAAAAAGAAACGCTGACCCTATCTAACGTACCCTTTATATCTTTTGACTACTGCATTATCAGTCCTCTCCTGCTTTCTACTGCACATCCGATGCTACTTTTTGTTGAGCATTTGCCTTCTAGTACAACGTACTGTGTTTTTACGCTCAAATATTATTAACGCTGGTAATGTGTTCGTGAAGTCACACCGTATGAGATGACAGCTGGACATGTCACCTAGGGTTGCCATCAACGTTGCATCAGAGACTGGCAGATGATGTGGTTGGTGGTAGGAGGACGGGATAGAGGGGGAGGGGTAGGGGAGAGAGCATGTAAATATTTTACCGCTGATGCGGCTCGTGCACGATTTACTGTTAACATTTTGAAAATTAAAAAAGTAACTAAATCGTTGATTATGATGCAGAATTTGTTATTGACTCTAATTGTAAGAGCAAGTGCCACTACACCTATGTTAGATTAAAACTTCCCAAGTCTATTCCTTTTCACCATCAACCAGAGAGGAAGACTGCGGCAAGTAATAATAGTTGTTAGTTGCCGTTTAGGCTGTTGAGCTTAAATGTTTATGCAGAAATAATATGTGCCGGTATATTAAACGTACAAAATAAATGTTTGGGTGGGACTAAATGGCGGTTGTAACAACTTCTGTAAAACTATGAGCACGAAATATTCATATTCGACTGAGCAGAAGAATCCGTAGTTTTCAAGCTATAATGTGTGAATAAAGCGAACTGTTTCACACCAGCGTTTTTTTTTCTGAAGTTGTTGAGAAATTTTTCCACCAAGATTGTCATTATGTTCTCCATGTGTCTGCAAGAAATGAATGTATAATTATGCACACGTGTTTTGATAACCTTCCTGTTAATTTCACTGACTTGGCGTCTTTCTCCAGTTACGTGGGCTTTATTCAGTGCGAGAGACGAACGATAAATCCTATGCTAGGGTGGTTTGTTCAGCAAATCTCTTGGTCGATTGCGTATATTATTCTTATCCAAATAGAGGCAGTGCTCGACTTCGGCGTAAAGGGACATTAAAACTAAACTTCGCATTCTTCCCCTTTGAAATGCTATGATATTATTTTACAGGGATCTTTGAAGTGGCTTGCACAGTTACTTTCGTCAGGTACAGTTTCTCTTGGAACCTGACTTTGGGCCTTATTTTGGATTTTTTCAGTACAAAAAAAGCAGGATGACAGTTGGAAGCCTTGTAGTGACGGGCTGGGTCTATTAAACTGCTTTAAACTGAAAAAAGTAAAGCGAATGAGCTGCACTTTTCTGGACATGATTGAAACAAGCTATCATCTTAAATATTCTTAAAACAATGAGTTATCAGCCAATATACTGCTGACAGTAGCTTAGCTTCAGAACAGTAAATAAATTACCCTGAAAAATACACCAGATTTTTGTGTATGAAGAAAGTAATCAGAATTTACTATTTTTGTGCACTGAAGAACCTGCAATTTGTCTTCAAAGTTACTCATATTCCTCTGGACACAACTTTCTGACGCTTCACAGGACAAATTAACCATGAGTTCGTTAGAAAATTTTATTTTTTGTACATATGCGTGATTATATATTTTTTCAACATGTTTGTTTCTCTGATTAACACGTGCAAGTTGTTAAGCTATTTTTGCTAAGTTTTTGTGGGTTTATAACAGGCGTTTCTTCAGTTCCATCTTTTATTTACTGAACCGTATCAAATATGTTAAGTTACCCTTTGAAGTAAGAACAAGAGCAGAAATTTCTTTAAATATCCCATCTTGATAGTTTCCTTTCCTGTGTTCTTTTCAACTGTAGCAAAAACGTTCATAGAGGAGTATCTTTACTGATCTACCATCAGCCCTCATCACTTTCAATTCTTAAATCAGGTGAACTAGAAGAATATTTATTTTCAGAAGAATTCAATGGTTGCTCGCAAGGGTCACACAACTGTCCGTCTAGTCTAGGCATCACTCCTGTCTAGGCATCACTCCTCCACATTCTTCTGATATTAGTAAATTCATTTGCGCCAAAATCCGATAAGTTTTGAATTTCTTTAAAATTGTTCAGCGAAATGTTAAAAAGGTGTAAAATAAATTACAGGTGCAGTTGAAATTGATTTTCTGTGACACAAATATATAGAAAATGGTAATTGTATCTATAAAAGTTACTGATTGTAGCCCACAGACCTAAGAGTTATTAAACCTTGTAAGAAATCTTGAATCTGATTATTGTTCATATAAATGTCGCAAAACAGGTATTAATGGAAACATTAGTTAGGTCACAGTACTTGCGAAGGGGTCACCCACCGCCAGCCGATTCGGATCACGTTTGCCAAATCGTTTGTTTACAACCTGAAGTGAAGACACTAAGATAACTTGGCTCACTCCCCTCCCACTCCCACCCCCACCCCCCGTCACTCCGATACTCGCAATCGACACAGAACATATGAGATCGATAGATAATTGAAAACTGAGCATTGTACCTCGTTATATATGGTGTCCGAAAAAGCGTATTTTTCTAGAAATCCAGGAAATAAACTTTTTTTGACTGTCGCTGTTGAACCAATGCAGTTAACGCTGTGCAAAGCAAGCTCCGCTGCTGTAACGACCAAGGCATTCGGCTGATCAGCAGAGAGCTTGATTCGATTCCCAAATAATTTTTTTTTTCTTTCTCGAAATTGGTAGGAATTGGGGGGGGGGGTGTTAATAAGGTCAGCAGGCTAAATCGGAAGGAATAACAACAAGGCAGGGAAATAACTTTCTCAGATTGGTAACGAATTAAAATTAAGCTTCGTTGTATAAAAACAATGCCGAGTAAGAGAGCGCGAAGATGAGCATTCGGTCCACGTTGTCGCACAAGGGAGAAAAAAAGCCCGGGTCGCAGTGGTAGTGTGCATAAAATAACGCATTCCTACATGGCGCAATATTCCATCACAGCGTCGGGAAAATTATTGCCTAAAGCTTTTCTGTACGTACAAGCAACTTAAAATGAATTTGGTCCTCGGCGTGTAGACAAGGTTAATCGTTGAACGAAATTCTTAGAAAAGTTTGTGTCACTTGCTCCAAATCCGTTAAACTGACAAATTAAAATATATCTTGAGAACATTGTGAAACCGTATGTTGCTGACAACAAGATTTTTTCTGAAACTGGAATCCTGAGATGGGCAGAATAATACTGTCATGTATGATGGCATGATCATAGATGGACAAAGGTCAACTGACTTTCATGGTGGAAGTAACATTCACAAACTGCAAGTCAGTGTGACGGCCACATATGTTTATTTTTTCCGCCAAATTAAAAATTTTATTCCGAGGCTTAAAATTTAAATCTGCATCAGCAAACGCAGCGGGAATTGCACTACCGCGCTGTCGCCTTAGCGATTCACACCATAATTCATGATCAACTTTCAGCACCTCTTTTTCAGGCACATGTGTGGTACATATCAAAATTAATTCCCCCAAAACAATATTTTCAAGTATAAACCAACTATGTTTTCTGCCGAGTCTTCGAAAGAAACAATGTAATTGCGCGAAGATGGCACTCGCTGGATGTTTTTGGTGTCACGAGCTTATTTGCTTTGAATGTGTATATGGCAAGTAATATCCATCTAGTTGTTGGAAGGAAATTGAGGACATGTAACAGTGAGTAAAAGAGACAGTTGTGAAGCGACCAGGATTTAATTTTTAATTCTTTACTAAACCAAACCGTTCTAGAAATTTATTTGCGTACTTTGTTGTTATTATTTATTGAATCACTTACCTTATTAAGCGTCCTGTTGCTATCGATTTCGAAACGTAAAAGACAAATAAAAATGAATGTACCTAGAAATCGAACATAGGTTCTCTGATCCCTAGGCAGACGCCTTGGTCGTTACGCCAGCGGGGCTTTCGTTGCACATCGTTCACCTTACGGATACATCGGCGGCAGTCAAAAGAGAACTTTTCCTCGATTTATAGGAAAATGTACGTTTTCGCCCCATATATGACAACGAAAAAATGTTCATTTTACAATTATTTATCGATCTCGTCAGTTTTGAGTCTGTTGCACATCTGATCTTTAAAAGCAAAATATCTTACCCTCCATTTTAGGCTGTGTACAAGCTACCAGAAACACATGAGCTGAATCGATTGGCCGTGTCCGAGGCCTTCGCCTTATTGGTAGAAAATGGAAAACAGGCTTATTTATGAAACTTACGGAAAATAAGCAGTCGAATAAAGTTACGTAACTTTTAGTACAAAATGTTAGTGGTTTGCTCGAAAACTTTTGAAACTGGCGTCATCTGCTTTCCTCTTTCTCCAACAAAATGACTTCCACTATCCAACACAGACTATCTAGAACTTTCTTGCTAGAACCGTGTCATGGTACTGGTCTGCATAAGCATCTTCTATTTCAACATGAGGTGTCAATGTTCCTTCGAATACCCTTGATACTTGTGGTCTCTTGAGATCCATTGTTTTCAAGTATATCACAGCTATGTCAGCAATTGTAATGAAAATTGGAGTAGGCCATTTTTTTCCCCACGAACTACGGACATACGTTTTCTTCCAAACACAAGTCATGGTGGACTACGCCTGCCATATATTTGATTTACTGTCTCACAACTTACGGCTGTTGGGTGAGGTACTGTCATTTTTATTCCTTCTGTCGTCTAGAAACTGAGATCTGAGGCACAATTAGACCAAAATTTCTTGCCGTTGTTACACAAGTGTTGTCATTCCATTTTACCATGACTTGGTTGTGTGAGTCAAACAGGCGGGCATCTGCTCTGTTTTCGGAGGGCAGTTTGCGTTTCTGTTCTGTCTTCTTCTAGCTGGCGCACGGAATCGCATCAGTAGATGTGGTACGGCTTTCAGGTGAACGACAGACTCGATTATTCTTTTCACAGTGGAGTTCGCCAAGGTTGAGAATTTTCAGGGACATTTTTCCTACAGAAAAAAATTATAACAGTAGACGTTAGTACCAGACACAGCTTAAACTCTGTACCCAAGTTTGACGACTTTCCTTTTTAGAAAATTGTCCAAGGAAGGTCATTTCATCGATGGAAACATTTTCATCAAAAATTCCCTGCTCCTGCAAGTTTTTATTCATAGTGACAGACGCCTGAATTTGAACCCCTGGTTACTTTTAATGACATTCGCTTCCTTGTTATTCACAAAATGAAACATTACTTTCAGTTCAAGCTACATATTACGTGTAAGGCATTTTGTACATGCGACACAACCAGATCGTAATCTTCTGACCTATAACCTCTCTAGCTTGGCAATGTGTGGTATCACGCTTGTTTTCGCACTGTTTTGCATATTTTTCAGTTTCTTTCATAAGACTGTTAAGTGACTCAGGAGTAAGAAACTCTCAAAAAATTTCCAGGGGCGTGTGTCCTTGCAGACCGTTAACATTATCTGCAATGGCAGACTATCGACATCGCCGAAACTGTAATTAGAATTTATGTGAGACTATTCCTGTTGGCATCTATTTTTTTTCTTTTTGGAAGAAAGATACATACGTTGTAAGTGAACTTGCTTTTCCTTGACACTAGATAATGATTGTATAAAACAGTTTGTGACGTCAACTGAAACACTAATTTCTACTCTCCGTAGAAAATTCTGATCCATAGGGCATGCTATTTCATCATCATAAAAATCCTCCTCACCTCACAGATAATCGACACTAGAGGTCATGCGACCATGTCTGCGTCTAACTCAGACAAACATTATTCTACAGCCCCCATCGACTGACTCGAATGTCTGGTGCGGGTACATATTAGAAATGATGAAAGATATTGTTACAGCATAGCATGCTATTTATGGCACACCATTCTCAACTCGAATTTTTCAGCACCGGTACGTAATTATAGGTTTTAAAAAGAAATTTTCTACAGTTGACATAAAGAGACTTCCAGAATTTCAGTACAAAGTAATGTAATGTAATCTAATTAAATTACCCTTCTCGTAAGACTTCCAGCAAATTATGTAAATTGAAGGTAGAAGGTGGGAGACAGGAAAGGGGACTATTGATGTCAGCTGCTTTGGAACTTCATGGGAATTAGCGGCGAAGAGTGGAAATGTTTGCCGGACGGGGATTCGAACACGGGATCTCCGGTTTACTAGACCGTTGCCTTAACCCTTCCACCTTCCGTTTACGTAATATGTACCACAGATGCGGATTCCGCGTGGTGCCTGTTCTTTCGGACATGACTGAAACAATAGACACCACGCGTTCATATGCTTCCAGCATCGCTGAAAGTAAATCATGCGGTGTGATGAATCTCATGTAACAAGGTGTTTGCGCTTCGCCAGTTCGAAGGACTTTTTATATGACGGATGTCGGAGAAAAGCGGCGAAACCTAAAGACCGAGCGGTCTAAGGCGCTGCAGTCATGGACTGTGCGGCTGGTTCCAGCGGAGGTTCGAGTCCTCTCTCAGGCATGGGTGTGTGTGTTTGTCTTTAGGATAATTTAGGTTAAGTAGTGTGTAAGCTTCGAGAATGATGACCTTAGCAGTTAAGTCCTATAAGATTTCACACACATTTTGAACATTTTGAAATCTAAAGATTAAATAGTACAGAACAAATGGTGAACAGATTTGTCTACTTGAAGGAGACAGTCGTTCTGATGGAGAGCTAAGGAGTATCTGCAGTCGTTGTGATAAGATGCAAGGAGGTGTTGCAGTGGCGGTGGCTCACCACGCGTCTCTCTATGTCCACAGGGGGCCATTCAGCGTGGTGCGGCGCTGCATCCACCGGCAGACCAGCCAGCAGTTCGCCGTCAAGATCGTCGACGTCGCCAAGTTCACTTCCAGCCCCGGCCTCAGCACCGCAGGTCAGTAACCTGAACCAGCTCTCCAGCTCGCAACGTTCTTTGTAGAGTAGTGGGCAAGTCTTCCACGGTCCGTACCGTTAATTCCACTGTAACTTAAAATATGTATAGAGTGGGTAAGAAAGCCTTGTAAGCCCGTTATCATCACTGACTGAAGAAATATTAACAATAATGCATTTAACAGCAGTTGCTTCACGTACTGCGTTTGAGTCACATCACTTTTTTATCATCTTCAATCAAATGCTTGTCTCGTTACAACGAATCATGTATCTAATTAATAATAATAATAATAAATTGATACAGTTCCTAAACATAGTAATGAAAAATTGGAAAACCACACTTAATATCCAAACAAATTCAAATAATATCACATCACAGCCAATACAGATTAAGCGTGGAATATACCAAGGAGACTCATTAAGTCCTTTCTGGTTCTGCCTTGCTCTGAACCCACTATCCAACATGCTAAATAATACAAATTATGGATACAATATTACTGGAACATACCCACACAAAATCACACATTTGCTATACATGGATGATCTAAAACTACTGGCAGCAACAAATCAACAACTCAACCAATTACTAAAGATAACAGAAGTATTCAGCAATGATATAAGTATGGCTTTTGGAACAGACAAATGTAAGAAAAATAGCATAGTCAAGGGAAAACACACTAAACAAGAAGATTACATATTGGATAACCACAGTGACTGCATAGAAGCAATGGAAAAAACAGATGCCTATAAATATCTAGAATACAGACAAAAAATAGGAATAGATAATACAAATATTAAAGAAGAACTAAAAGAAAAATATAGACAAAGACTAACAAAAATACTGAAAACAGAATTGACAGCAAGAAACAAGACAAAAGCTATAAATACTTATGCTATACCAATATTGACCTACTCATTTGGAGTAGTGAAATGGAGTAACACAGACCTAGAAGCACTAAATACACTTACACGTTCACAATGCCACAAATATAGAATACATCACATACATTCAGCAACAGAAAGATTCACATTAAGCAGAAAGGAAGGAGGAAGGGGATTCATCGACATAAAAAACCTACATTATGGACAGGTAGGCAATTTAAGAAAATTCTTTCTAGAACGCGCAGGAACTAGCAAAATACACAAAGCAATTACTCATATAAATACGTCGGCTACACCACTGCAATTTCATAACCACTTCTACAACCCTTTAGATCACATAACATCAACAGATACGAAGAAAGTAAATTGGAAAAAGAAAACACTTAATGGCAAGCACCAGTATCTTCTAACACAGCCACACATCGATCAAGACGCATCCAACACATGGCTAAGAAAAGGCAATATATACAGTGAGACAGAAGGATTCATGATTGCAATACAGGATCAAACAATAAACACCAGGTATTACAGCAGGCATATTATTAAAGATCCCAATACCACAACAGATAAATGCAGACTTTGTAAACAACAAATAGAAACAGTAGATCACATCACAAGCGGATGTACAATACTAGCAAATACAGAATACCCCAGAAGACATGACAATGTCGCAAAAATAATACATCAACAGCTTGCCTTACAACATAAACTTATAAAACAACACGTTCCCACATACATGTTTGCACCACAAAATGTACTGGAGAATGATGAATACAAATTATACTGGAACAGAACCATTATAACAGATAAAACAACACCACATAACAAACCTGACATCATACTCACCAATAAAAAGAAGAAATTAACACAACTAATCGAAATATCCATACCCAATACAACAAATATACAAAAGAAAACAGGAGAAAAAATTGAAAAATACATCCAACTGGCTGAGGAAGTCAAAGACATGTGGCATCAGGATAAAGTTGACATCATACCAATTATACTATCAACTACAGGAGTCATACCACACAATATCCACCAGTACATCAATGCAATAGAGCTACATCCAAACGTATATATACAACTACAGAAATCAGTAATTATTGATACATGTTCAATAACCCGAAAGTTCCTAAATGCAATATAACACATACCATACAGTTAAAAGGAAGTGACGCCTGATCAAGGTCCGCGTCACTTTCCATTTTTAACCAGACTTAACGCCTGAGAAAGTAAAGAATAATAATAATAATAATCCCCGTGGAGGCCCGGGAAAAGAATAGGCCTCCGGTATGTTCTGCCAGTCGTAAAAGGCGACGAAAAGAACAAACCACTAATAGTGCTAACCCCCCTTTTAGTGTGATTAGTTGGTTTAGGACAGAACTAAAGAAGCCTCGCACAAGCGCCGTCATGGTCGGGGACGACGCTTGAACCCTATGCCCGCCCACAATGGTAACGACACTGCTAGCCAACTGGAAAATGATTTAAATCCAAATAGAGGTGTTTTGCAGGATATGCTTCCTGCAACTACCCTAGAAGGAAAACAAAGACAGAGGATGAGATGGTCAGATGAAGTTAATCGACACCTCATGTTCTGTTATTACCAAGCAACAAACCTAGAAACCAACACAACTGGATACAGATTACAAGTATACACAACATTTATTACCAGATACCCAGAATTAAAATTTTTAACAGAACAACGACTAGCTGATCAGATCCGTGTAATAATCAAAAATAACAGGATACCCCATTCAGAATTAGAAAACATCAAACAACAAGTACAACAAATACTGGAACAAAATAATGTGCAATCAGAAGAAGAAAATACAGTAATGGACTCAAACATCCCAGAGCAAACAAACAAAGAACAACACGCATCAATTAAACAGAGGAAAACGAAATCCTGCGACAGCCACCAGAACAAGCACAAATAGAACACGAAGTGACACACATGTTAGATATAGAAGAAAAATTTCAGCTGACATATATAGAATACAAAGACACAAATACAGACATTAGACCATTCTTGCATAGACCGCCAAATAACCCACAGGTCGAAACAACAATAAAAACTATCAACACAGTTATACACAACAAAATAAATGAAAACACAACTATGGAAGAGTTACAACTACTGGTTTATATAGGAGCACTCACTACACTAAATATACACACTAGGCAGAGATCAGAACCAACCAACACACAGAAGAAACCCACAAAACCAGCATGGCAACACAGGCTACAGATCAAAATAGAAAAACTGAGAAAAGATATCGGACAGCTATCACAATTTATAAGAAATGAAATCTCGGAAAAAAACGAAAAAGATTAGGTAAAATCTCACAACAAGAAGCGACAGAGCAATTAGACGAAAAGAAGCAGAAATTACAAGCTTTAGCCAAACGACTCAGAAGATACAAAAAAAGTGAAAATAGAAGGAAACAAAACCAAACATTCAACACAAACCAAAAGAAATTTTACCAGACAACAGATAACACACACATTAAAATAGACAATCCACCAAACATAACAGACATGGAACACTTCTGGAGCAACATATGGTCAAACCCGGTACAATATAACATGCATGCACGGTGGATACAAGCAGAAACAGATACGTACAAGATGATACCACAAATGCCTGAAGTGATAATTTTGCAACATGAAGTCACCCAAGCAATTAATTCTATTCACAATTGGAAAGCCCCTGGAAAAGATAAAATAGCAAATTTCTGGTTAAAGAAGTTCACCTCAACACATTCACATCTAACTAAATTATTTAACAGTTACATTGCAGACCCATACACATTCCGTGATACACTTACACATGGAATAACTTATCTGAAATCTAAAGATCAAGCAGACACAGCGAACCCAGCTAAATATCGCCCCATAACATGCCTACCAACAATATACAAAATATTAACTTGTCATTAAACAGAAATTAATGACACATACAACACAGAACAAAATTATAAATGAAGAACAAAAAGACTGTTGCAAAGGAGCACGAGGATGTAAAGAGCAACTGATAATAGATGCAGAGGTGACATATCAAGCTAAAACTAAACAAAGGTCGCTACGCATACATTGATTACCAAAAAGCTTTTGATAGTGTACCCCACTCATGGTTACTACAAATATTGGAAATATACAAAGTAGATCCTAAATTGATACAGTTCCTAAACACAGTAATGAAAAATTGGAAAACCACACTTAATATCCAAACAAATTCAGATAATATCACATCACAGCCAATACAGATTAAGCGTGGAATATACCAAGGAGATTCATTAAGTCCTTTCTGGTTCTGCCTTGCTCTGAACCCACTTTCGCCGGCCGCGGTGGTCTAGTCCGGAACCGCGCGACTACTACGGTCGCAGGTTCGAATCCTGCCTCGGGCATGGATGTGTGTGATGTCCTTAGGTTAGTTAGGTTTAAGTAGTTCTAAGTTCTAGGGGACTGATAACCACAGATGTTAAGTCCCATAGTGCTCAGAGCCATTTGAACCATTTTTTGAACCCACTAACCAACATGCTAAATAACACAAATTATGGATACAATATTACTGGAACATACTCACACAAAATTAAACATTTGCTGTACATGGATGATCTAAAACTACTGGCAGCAACAAATCAACAACTCAACCAATTACTAAAGATAACAGAAGTATTCAGCAATGATATAAATATGGCTTTTGGAACAGACAAATGTAAGAAAAATAGCATAGTCAAGGGAAAACACACTAAACAAGAAGATCACATATTGGGTAACCATAGTTACTGCATAGAAGCGATGGAAAAAACAGAGGCCTATAAATATCTAGGATACAGACAAAAAATAGGAATAGATAATACAAATATTAAAGAAGAACTAAAAGAAAAATATAGACAAAGACTAACAAAAATACTGAAAACAGAATTGACAGCAAGAAACAAGACAAAAGCTATAAATACTTATGCCATACCAATATTGACCTACTCATTTGGAGTAGTGAAATAGAGTAACACAGACCTAGAAGCACTCAATACACTTACACGATCACAATGCCACAAATATAGAATACATCACATACATTCAGCAACAGAAAGATTCACATTAAGCAGGAAGGAAGGAGGAAGGGGATTTATCGACATAAAAAACCTACATTATGGACAGGTAGACAATATAAGATAATTCTTACTGAACGAGCAGAAACTAGCAAAATACACAAATCAGTCACTCATATAAATACATTGGCTACACCACTGCTATTTCATAACCACTTCTACAACCCTGCAGATCACATAACATCGACAGATACGAAGAAAGTAAATTGGAAAAAGAAAACACTACATGGCAAGCATCCGTATCATCTAACACAGCCCCACATCGATCAAGACGCATACAACACATGGCTAAGAAAAGGCAATATACACAATGAGACGGAAGGATTCATGATTGCAATACAGGAGCAAACAATAAACACCAGATATTACAGCAAGCATAGTATTAAAGATCCCAAAACCACAACAGATAAATGCAGACTTTGCAAACAACAAATAGAAACAGTAGATCACATCACAAGCGGATGTACAATACTATCAAATACAGAATACCCCAGAAGACATGACAATGTAGCAAAAATAATACATCAACAGCTTGCCTTACAACATAAACTTTTAAAACAACACGTTCTCACATACAAGTATGCACCACAAAATGTACTGGAGAATGATGAATACAAATTATACTGGAACAGAACCATTATAACAGATAAAACAACGCCACATAACAAACCTGACATCATACTCACCAATAAAAAGAAGAAATTAACACAACTAATCGAAATATCCGTACCCAATACAACAAATATACAAAAGAAAACAGGAGAAAAAATTGAAAAATACATCCAACTGGCTGAGGAAGTCAAAGACATATGGCATCAGGATAAAGTA
Source organism: Schistocerca nitens (assembly GCF_023898315.1). Lineage (NCBI taxonomy): Eukaryota > Metazoa > Arthropoda > Insecta > Orthoptera > Acrididae > Schistocerca > Schistocerca nitens. The sequence goes on along the minus strand of NC_064614.1, from coordinate 577,790,334 downwards.
GACATTATACCAATTATACTATCAACTACAGGAGTCATACCACACAATATCCACCAGTACATCAATGCAATACAGCTACATCCAAACGTATATATACAACTACAGAAATCCGTAATTATTGGTGCATGTTCAATTACCCGAAAGTTCCTAAATGCAATATAACATTTACCGTACAGTCAAAAGGAAGTCACGCTGGATCAAGGTCCGCGTCACTTTCCATTTTTGACCAGACATAACGTCTGAGAAAAGAAAGAAATAATAATAATAATAATTATTATTATTATTATTTTAGTGCAATTATTGGTGGGAGATCAGAAAAAATGACGTGAGTGGGAAACGTTACGTGCAGTCTTATAATTTGCCAACTTAGCCGGGCTCGCTAATGCCGTTGCTCGACGGTTGAGCTCTGGTGTGTAATTAAGCAGGCTCCTAAAAGTGTGTTCGTACGTTTTCCGGCGACTATGCCGCTTGAAATTCTCTCTAACATGCAGCCCGATAGATTAATGGTTGGAGAACGAATTTTCCTTTGTATACAAAGTCCCCATACTGGGATGTCTTATACATATTAATTAATTACTAAATTTTTGTTTTTCTTCTTCGCATTTCACTTTGTTGATGGATTCAAGGCAGTGTTCAGCAACTGCTGATTTTGACGGCTGTGTAGAGGTTGGTATGCCTTTCATATTCCATGCACCTTTCTTCGATCGGTTGGAAAACTGGAGCACAGCTTCTATCAGGAGAAAAGCCACACGACCAATAACTTCTCGCCCGTGGCTGTCAGGAGCCATTTACAAATGGAATGAGTGCTAAACTAGCGAGTCCACAGAGCTCGTGTGATTACCGACAAAGAAAGCTTAAAACCGGAACTGGGCCAGTTCAGGGGCGTGTTCGAGGGAACATATAGCGACCACCAAATTCGATGTGCTTTCAAGCAAAAGGCCACACCACAGGCAACTACGAAGCCGGCAAAGACCAAATCCGATTTAGGAACGATAAAAGGCGACCTGAGACTCCGGGATTCTGGAGAGTGTTACGTACAATTTGAGTGCCAGAACGCATGTATGAAACTATTCGCATAATTGAAGAAAGGTGCACGGAACACAAACGACATGCTGACCTCGGGAAGGCTACAAAAATTGCTAAACATTGCCTTGAAACCTGCCACAAAATGAAATACGAAGATAAAAAAAAAATTTTGCATACCACAACCCACTATTGGGACTGTGTATACATTGAGGCAATCGAAATCTGGCTACATGAGAACCTCATCAACAAGGGCAACGGATTTCAATTTAGTCAAGGGTGGGCTTCGGCACTGAAAACTATCCAGACACAGCGGAAACGGAACTTCGAGCAAGGCGAAGACAGTTGGCAACTCGTGGTCTAGTGGCCAGCTTTGCTGCCTCTGGATCACGGGGTCCCGTATTCGATTCCCGGCCTGGCTGGGGATTTTCTGTGTCCGAGGACTCTGTGTTTATGTTATCATCATCATCATCATCATCATCATCATCATCATCATCAGTGCTCGATGGATTGTGTAAAAATTGGACTGTGTAGAAAGTGGGACTTCGTACAGGCGCTGATGATCGCTTAGTTGAAGCGCCCCACGAACCAAACATCATCATCACGGCGAAGACAGAGCGCGGAATGAGGACCACCAGTCGACTCCCCCACCACCATGGCCGGCGCATCGGTCAGTCAGCAGGAGCATCCTGATGATGACGGCACGTCCACAGTCGAAACTTCGTTCTACAACGATCAATCAATCCGGCTGCCTGCCCGAGAGACTTTCAAGCGGATTCCTAAAACTTTGAACTTCGATTTCTCGAAATCGCTTGGGAAGCGTATACTACCAAAGCAGCATTCGTTACATTTATGTATGTACTATAGTCGTGCGAAAGACGAGAAGAAATCTGTTACTCGTTCGATGTGTGCTTCACTTACTAGCTGTGGGATAAACAGGAGAAAAAATGAGTTTCTAGATTTTTTCCCTTAAGGACAATTTGTCTAAAGATTTCGTGTAATGTAACAATGTTTCTGGCTTAAAATGAGCTAAATTGGACATCACTGAAAAAGGATGTCAGCACTGAATTCAGACAGTGGTCTAAGAGGAAAATTTGATGAAAGCTGTTACGAAGGACTTGAAAATTAATTTGCCTTTTCGGCTTTGGAAATCATGGAGTCATTGTATCTACAAGTGAGCTAGCAGGCCGTCCTCGACCAGCGACGGAATAGACAACTTGAATCGTGAAGATAGATAACAAGACAGAGGTGCTGTGTTGTATCTACCACGGCGTCTCGAGTCCGGCACTGGACAAGGCTGCCTGTGGACTGCGATGTTTTATTACTGCCGCGTCCTCCCAGCGCGCTTCCCTTCAGATCTGGGATTGACCTGCCGCCAGGCAACCCTCTGTCCGCCTTGAATAATACAGCCCACTGCCAGGGATCGCCGCCTCCAGCTGCCGTGCTCTCAGCCTTTCACGTTCTGTAGAGAGAGAGAGAGAGAGAGAGAGAGAGAGAGAGAGAGAGAGAGAGAGAGGGGTGGGAGAGAGAGGGGGAAGGAAGGAGGTGAATGCTTAGTACATAGAACTTGAGGCGTGTTTTGATTTGCCGAGAATCAGAAACCCCATAAATCCATCAGCCAACCTTGAAAGCGATGCCCACGGATAATTTAATATGCCGTTAGGCACAAAAGACTCCTTTAATGAAGTAATATCTTCAACAACAGGAAGTTAACCTTGTTGACTGATCAGTTGCATCTCCCAACTTGGATTCAAAAAAGTGTATTTCGAAGCTTTTAGGAGGCGTGTAGCTGCACGTAATTATACCGTAAACTGTTGTCGCGGTTCTCTGCGAGCACCTTTCATTTATTACTGAGCTGATACCATCACCATAATAGCATCAAACATCACTTAACGTACGATACTGTCACTTTCAGTGATTTCTGTACTGACGTGGAGTGTAATATAATAATTTGGCATTTAGACGTTGAAATTTCAAAAGTGTATCACTTCTCTCGTTGCCGTTACTTGAGAAACAGTTTCATATACAGCGCGATTCCATGATGACGTTCTAAACATTCAGGGATGATGAAACTAGGGAAAATTTATCAAACTGAGGTGATGGATCCTTGTCGGGGAGCAACCGTTTTAGAAGCTAGAAGAGAAAACAGTTCTCATAGCTCTGACAGCAGAAACTGTGCTGCGAAGGACTGTTGCGTAAGCAACTTTCAGAGGTGGTAATTCGGACCAAAAGAAGTAAGATGGTCTAGTAAACGTGGGCTCTAAAATGAACACCTTAAGAGCTATGGGTACTCGTTGAGTCGGAGAGATGTCTTTGACAGCGTGGAAGACGAACGAGTGCTCATAGCTCTTCAGTTATGCACTGCGAGCACTGGTTTATTGGATTTTTCTTCTTCTTTTGGTCCATAATACCCCGACGAAAAATACGGAAACTGAAGAGCCTGCAGAGGAAGAGATGCATTTCACAGTATCGAAGATGAATGTTTACTATACATTTTTCTCTGTTTTGGCGCATATTAACACCTCTGAAAGAGCTTTGGTTCTGCGAACAGAGGACCGAGGCATACTTTCCGGCCTCACCAGTGTGCTCCCTGTCTGACGCCACACTCGAGAACATCGCCTAATGCCATAGTTGGCAACGCACGCGTAAGCGCCTTATTGGACCACTGTTTATACTTCTAGCTGTCACTGAATGAATTTATATGCGCAAAAACTGTCACTGTCGCTTATATTGTTTTTTTCATGCCACTCGCAATGATTGCTACTGAGGCGAAGTACTTTCCTCATACCAAAACTAAAATTGAAGTCAATGCTAAATGTCCTACACACATCCTGAAACGCATGCTACGGACAAAGCCGGTAGCATGACGCTTCTGACTGGAGTGTGATTCGCTCTTCGCACTGCGCATCGTCTCGCCACACGTCTTGTTTCTGTGCGCATCACTGCAATATTTAGTTGTCAGCTCGCTACCTCAAGCCTTGATCCCGTAATGTTACGACAAACCAATATTCTGTCGATATTTTCGATACTTTGCCGGCATACAGCACATGCGCCATTTTTTTTTATCTCCTCCTCGTGTTATATTTACTGGGTCTCTACCTTCTGCATGAAATCCATTTGGATTTGTTCTCTGCCGCATCCATTCTTTTCGATATATGCTTCCTTGGCATAGTTTGTTCGTCCGGTTTTGCACGGACCCTATAGACCAGCTACGTAGCAGACCTTCACGCCGTGAAAGATAACAGCTGGAGGCGACTAGATAAAAATTAGTATGCGTGGCTTTCCTGTACATGCTGTATCTCATAATGCCGTACATTTACTGGCGTAGAAGTTCTGTGGATCCTGGAACGAGTTGTAGGGGAGAGTTGCCTAAATTGTACCACTTGTCAGATTTTATTTATAAGGGGTAGTCAAAACCGGCCACAAGAAGATTGTGTCCGCCCGACAGCATCCTGGGCGTTTTGACTTCATGGCGCACCGCAGTTTCTGCAAAGTATCTCATAGCTCTGCGCACTGGTATTGTCTTACGCTCGAGGAATTGAACGGAGGGCCCCTGCAGTTGAAAGAGGTCATGATGACTTTGTCGGAACATATGTGAACAGCTCTGGATTTCTTTGGCTGCGTGAGATGCGGGATGTTTCCACTGTTGGCCTTGTCGTTTGCCCTCGGGCTGTAGCATTGTTGTCGGACGGAATCATCCAGTTGCACGATAATGCCTGCCCCCACGCTGCCAATCGGACGAAGCGTACACTTCGGCGATTTGGCTGAGAAACACTGAAACGTCTTCGGTACAGCACGGATCTTCCACTGTGTGGTTTTCACATCTTTTGCGACCCCAAGATAGACATGCGTGAACGAAGGATTCAGACGAACGTGGAAGTACAAGAGTGGATGCGGTTATGGATCCGTCTGCGGCCAACTGCGATCTATGAAACAGGAATTGTCTCGCCTCCCAGTGGAGTACCTGTCGTAACGCGTTTGCTGATTACTTTTGAATGGAACCATTCCATGGTCCTGTTGTGGCGGGTGTTCAGTTTTCTTTTGACTGTTGCCCATATTAGAGCCGAAACTCGAAGTTACAAAATTATTTAAACAATGTCATATTCAAGAGCAGAATGTTATCTTTGATTTCTGATATGAAGAACGAAAATCCTGAGAAAAACAAACCGTCACTACACTTAATTTTCTAAACGTCTGCAAGTGTTAAAAATTAAGTATCGGGTTTTCTAATTTGTACCACTGCGCGCGTAAATTGTACCGCCATTAAAACTATGCCCCTATGTTTAAAGATACAGGGTGACAATTACTGAACTGTATCAAATAAAATCGTTATAACTTCTGAACAGTTCGCGTTTGGACGTTCAAACTGCACGGTTGTTCGCGGGTCATGATGGGCATTAGTATGCGCATGCATGGTTTGGTTTAGTGACGAAGCGCACTTGCATTTGGATGGATTCATCAGTAAGCAAATTTGGCGCATTTAGGGGACTGAGAATCCGCATTTCGCGATCGGAAAGTCTCATCGCCCTCAACTGGTGACTGTGAGGTGTGCAATATCCAGTCGTGGAGTAATCGATGCGATATTTCGTGATAGAACGGTGACTACCGAACGGTACTTGAAGGTTTCGAAAGACGATTTCATCCCCATTATCCAAAGGGGCCCTGATTTCGACAAGATGTGGTTCATGGAAGACGGAGCTCGATCCCATCGAAGCAGGGAAGTGTTTGCTGTCCTGGAGGAGCGCTTTGGGTGCCACATTCTGGCTCTGGGATACCCAGAGCCCACTGGTATGGGCCTCGATTGGCCGCCACATTCTCCACATGTGACCAATTTTTATGGGACTATATTAAAGGCAATGTTTACAGCAATAACCCCATAACCTTGCTGAGCTGAAAACCGTCATTCTGTAATGACGTTTACAAATGGTTCAAATGGCTCTGAGCACTATGAGACTTAACATCTGTGATCATCAGTCCCCTAGAACTTACAGCTACTTAAACCTAACTAACCTAATGACATCACACACATCCATGCCCGAGGCAGGATTCGAACCTGCGACCGTAGCAGTCGCGCGGTTCCGCGGACTGCGCGCCTAGAACCGCTAGATCACCGCGGCCGGCTGACGTTTATATGTTGAATAAAGTGTGTACACGCCGTATTCATAATTAAGATACATTTTTTTTCATATGGTTCAATAATTGTTACCATGTATGTACCAGGTTTACGTTTAAGGAAATATCCCTTATTTTAGTTCTTACATCACTATTTGCAGGCAGTTTTCACTCCTTCCCCATCCCTGCGTACTTCGGATGAATCCATGAATCCCCCCCCCCCTCTCTCTCTCTCTCTCTCTCTCTCTCTCTCTCTCTCTCTCTCTCTCTCTCTCTCTCTCTCTCTCTCCCCCCCCCCCCCCCCCCCCCTCTTCAAGCGAGACTCATTCCAGTTCGACGTTGCTCTTGTCATCTTGGTTGTTCTCTTGGTGCCAGATCTTCGAACTTGGGGAAAGTTTGTTTTAGCAACTCGTCACCATCGCTCAGCATTAGCTCACGAGACGGCGTCACCCCACTCCCAAGAACCAGGCAAGAGCAAACAAGCCTAAGTGGAGTACGAGTAATTCCTTAGGTGTTCTGTCAAGTTGCCGACGGGTGTACGAATCGTTTCACTTAGAAGGGCAAGACTTGGTCTTTTTGTGTTAGTGGGCTGTCGCAGTATTCATGACATTCCGTCCTCGTAAATGTTGCTATTAGCTGTGGTCACGATATCTCATGAAGAGGGCGAGAGAGCTGAGAAGACAATATTTTGTCACAAAGTTTATCCAGCTTCTTAAGTCTCTGATACATCGATTCCCCGTAGAGGACTCTGATGTGTGATCTTCTGCTTTCCCGGCGAATCAGATGTTAGTATTGCTCTCGGGTGACCAGCCGGGAGCCGTCGTTGGCGAAACACGATTTTTCGACAACATACCTTACTTCCATTTTCATGCGATACTTGTAGAATGAGAGTGTTTGCTACATTGCCGCCTCTTTGCAATGTTCACTGCTTTGTTTGGAACCGTTCACATTTAAGGTCTTTTCGGTCGAAAGTTAGAAACGAAAATAGATTCTAAGTTCTCTGGTACGAAGTAGACAATGATGAGAGCGCATGGGTTGCTTAACAGAAAAATGCTACTTTCTAGACTACTGAAACCGTCATAGAGGAATCTCACCGATTAAGGAGACGCAACAGGTGACGTTCTTGAGAGGGTTTCGTCTGCGGAAATCTGTGCTGGTAACAGACCAGCACTATCTCGGCTGAACGTAGGAGAGACTCAGAAGAAAAATGTCAGGCTTGTACATAAACTACACTCCTGGAAATGGAAAAAGAACACATTGACACCGGTGTGTCAGACCCACCATACTTGCTCCGGACACTGCGAGAGGGCTGTACAAGCAATGATCACACGCACGGCACAGCGAACACACCAGGAACCGCGGTGTTGGCCGTCGAATGGCGCTAGCTGCGCAGCATTTATGCACCGCCGCCGTCAGTGTCAGCCAGTTTGCCGTGGCATACGGAGCTCCATCGCAGTCTTTAACACTGGTAGCATGCCGCGACAGCGTGGACGTGAACCGTATGTGCAGTTGACGGACTTTGAGCGAGGGCGTATAGTGGGCATGCGGGAGGCCGGGTGGACGTACCGCCGAATTGCTCAACACGTGGGGCGTGAGGTCTCCACAGTACATCGATGTTGTCGCCAGTGGTCGGCGGAAGGTGCACGTGCCCGTCGGCCTGGGACCGGACCGCAGCGACGCACGGATGCACGCCAAGACCGTAGGATCCTACGCAGTGCCGTAGGGGACCGCACCGCCACTTCCCAGCAAATTAGGGACACTGTTGCTCCTGGGGTATCGGCGAGGACCATTCGCAACCGTATCCATGAAGCTGGGCCACGGTCCCGCACACCGTTAGGCCGTCTTCCGCTCACGCCCCAACATCGTGCAGCCCGCCTCCAGTGGTGTCGCGACAGACGTGAATGGAGGGACGAATGGAGACGTGTCGCCTTCAGCGATGAGAGTCGCTTCTGCCTTGGTGCCAATGATGGTCGTATGAGTGTTTGGCGCCGTGCAGGTGAGCGCCACAATCAGGACTGCATACGACCGAGGCACACAGGGCCAACACCCGGCATCAGGGTGTGGGGAGCGATCTCCTACACTGGCCGTACACCACTGGTGATCGTCGAGGGGACACTGAATAGTGCACGGTACATCCAAACCGTCATCGAACCCATCGTTCTACCATTCCTAGACCGGCAAGGGAACTTGCTGTTCCAACAGGACAATGCACGTCCGCATGTATCCCGTGCCACCCAACGTGCTCTAGAAGGTGTAAGTCAACTACCCTGGCCAGCAAGATCTCCGGATCTGTCCCCCATTGAGCATGTTTGGGACTGGATGAAGCGTCGTCTCACGCGGTCTGCACGTCCAGCACGAACGCTGGTCCAACTGAGGCGCCAGGTGGAAATGGCATGGCAAGCCGTTCCACAGGACTACATCCAGCATCTCTACGATCGTCTCCATGGGAGAATAGCAGCCTGCATTGCTGCGAAAGGTGGATATACACTGTACTAGTGCCGACATTGTGCATGCTCTGTTGCCTGTGTCTATGTGCCTGTGGTTCTGTCAGTGTGATCATGTGATGTATCTGACCCCAGGAATGTGTCAATAAAGTTTCCCCTTCCTGGGACAATGAATTCACGGTGTTCTTATTTCAATTTCCAGGAGTGTATTTTGAATAAATTGTAGTGGCAGGCCGCCGTTTACGGGAAATTGATATTCTCTTTCAGACGTAATTTCATTTCAGCTGTTCCATTAACCGAAATATCTTCTTTTCATTTTACAACTGGAACTGTTAAGGTTGGGCAGAACATTTCGCTGAAGTATCTCCTTGTATTCACAAAGATTGACCTTTGATGCCTCTGCCACTTACTGACTCGACGTAATCACGTGCTGATCACCGCAGCTGCACTGGATTGGTTGATAATTCCGTTATCATAATTTTAGGAGCTTTATGCAAGTGACAACTCTGACAGAAGTCGAATTTAGCTGCAAAGACATTGCTGTGCCTGTGTTACTCTGCATTACGATGCAATGTTCCTTCGGGCATAGGAATAAGCATTGCGGTGACTACAGCGGTTATGAAATGCATGAATTGTATTCGCAGTTGGGAATATGGAACGACGATAGTGAAGATTTGTGCCCGAGGGGCAGTCGATGCCGGATTTGCCGCTTATCGCGAGTGGTCACCTTACTATGTGGCTATCCGAGCACGACTCGCGGCCAGACCCAAACTTCCATATGACGTCATCCATGCCTCTACAGCTTGTACTAATCCATTGTGTATATTCCCGTACAGTGGAGTCGACGCAATGTTCCTTCGTACATGATGCGTTTTGGCGAAAAACTGAAGTTAGGGTCTCTCCACGAGCCGTGCTCGGATAAAAAAAAATTTACAAAATGGTATGGCGACCGCTCGCGATAAATGGGAAATCTGGGTTCCACTCCCTGTCGGGCACAAATTTTCATTATACCGCTGATGCTTGTCCATTTTCGTAACTGCGAATACATTTCCTTTAGAGACTGTATATGTTCATCTGACAACGTCCTTGGTGGAACAGGGGACTGATGACCTCAGATGTAAAGTCCCATAGTGCTTAGAGCCTTTGTGAAACGAACAGGATAAAGAGTAAAACAGCTTATGCTAAACGTGGACTAGATATTGTACAGACAATGATATTGTCTTGTTCGAACATAACACTAAAGACCGTCTAAATATGTAAGCGTAAGACGTCACGTGTACAGCTTCTGTGATGTACCCATTAGCTCATGCAGTCGCGGTCGATACTAATGATGACACCTATTCGTCCGGTGCAGTGGTCCAGAAGACATGCCGAGAGACGGCACTGAAGAATGAGATGTCGCCGAAAATGTTCACCGTTCGCATTAATGCACAAATGGAATCTGCATACTAAAGACTGTGCAACACACTCAAAACATCCAGTTGCTTTCACGAATGATGGCTGCAGTTTCAGCCAACTGGCAACAATTTCTTCTGGAGTGTCTGTCGGTGCCGCATACACAAAACAAACGCCTTAAGTCCTCCCTCAAAGGGAAATCTGTAGAAGTTCAGCAGCATCTCTAAAGCAATATTCATCAAACGGAATTCTGAACAACGTCTCTGAATAACACTTCATGGGCTCCTAGCGGAAAAAGTGTCGAACTGTGACTTTTTGTCACATACAAAAGTGTTTATTTTTATCTCCTCTACACACTCTAAAATTTTGTATACTTAGTTCCTTTGTACCCTACGTACAAAGCACTAGTGATGACAGCAGTATGTAACGCATACACATGAGAAAAGACACTGTGCGGGAAAAAAATAAAAAAGTAAGAGATCAAAACTGAAGATAACGAAAGCGCAACGAAATACATACCTGTTTTCAGGTACACTACCCTGAAAGCACACTTCAAACTCTGTTGTAGAAGTATCAATAAAATGCAACGTCTAAAAGCAGAGACATGTTCTGGAGAAGCAACTTCTGCACATAGACTGATTGGCCAAAACATTATGACCACCTACTTAAAAGCGTGTTGGTCCACCTCTGGAACGCAATTCAGCAGTGATTCTGCGTGCCATGGAGTCGGCAACACCTGAATAGGTTTCCAGAGGTTTGTGGCACCAGATCCCTACGCACTTTCGTAATTCACGGGTGGTTGATTTGTGGAGCGGTGCTAGCGCCTGGTAGCGTACCAGTTGGAATTCATCGGATACAGGTAAGCCGAACTTGATGGCCAAGACATCAACTTGAATTCACTGTCGTGGTCCTCAGGCCAATGCAGCAGCATTCTGGCCTTGTGATACAGACAGTTATCCTGCTGGAAGATGACATCGCTGTTGGGGAAGACATCAAGCATAAGGGGTCGTAGGTGGTCCCAAAGGATGTTCGCGTAGTCCACGGCTGTCATGGTGCCTTCGATTATCACCGCAGGGTCCGTGGAAGCCCAGTGGAATGTCCCCCACAACATAATACTGCTCTCATCAGCCTGTGTCCGTGGCGCGCTGCATGTCTCGAACAGCTGTTTATCTTGATGACAGCGTGTCTGGACGCGACCATCGAACTGGTTTAGTAATAAACGGGATTCATGCGGTCAGGCGACTCGATTCAGCAGCATAATTCTTCATATTTTATTTCCTTTCTTGTGTATAATATTGTTTCAGTCGCTTAATGTTCCCATTCATCAGATGTGATGATGGTAGTAGTCGAAACGTGTAGTGGAAGATGAAAATACATCATGTGATCGAGACGCGGTTGTAAGCAATCTCGTTTAAGGTATTTGTTGCCTTTATTAATATATTCGCCGCTACATGACGCAAGTTGCATACACAGCTTAAAAATGATGTACACAGTAAACGGAATACAGAAGTTTTAATTAGTCTAAGTAACACACAGAAAAATATGCGTTTTGTGTTAATTTATTCTGCTTATTAAGCATTTATCGGAAGGTTTTTCTCTTGTCTTTTATGTTTCTTGTTCTTCTTACAGATAAAGTGAACAGTCTATAAGTGGACCATGCACTTGTCACAGATTGTTCTTCATATGCATCTACATCATTACTCCTCAATTCACTATTAAGTGGCTGACAGAGGGTTCATCGAACCACCTTTAAGCTGTTTCTGTATCGTTCCACACTCAAACAGGGCGCGCAAAAATGAGAACATAAATCATTCCCTGCGAGCTCAGATTTCTCTCATTTTATTATGATGATCATTTCTCCCGATGAAGTATGTTCGTGGTCTACCAAATACGTTAGAAGATAGAAGCTTCCTGGCAAATTAAAATTTTGTGCCGTACCTAGACTCGAACTCGAGACCTCTTGCCTTTGGCGGGCAGTTGCTTTATCGAATGAGCTTTCTAAGCGCGACTTACGACCCATCCCCTCAACTGTACTTCCACCATCTCATCTCCTGCCTTCCATACTCCACGCAAGTGCTACTCTTGCACTGTAGGCGCGAGGCCTTCTGTGAAGTCTTGGAGAACACAGAAACGATCAGTGTGAGCAGTAGTTTCCAGTTGATACCGCTGTTAGTATTCCATCAATCATAAACCTTAAGTTAAGGCTTATTACAGGAGATGAATGCTAAACGAAGCTTCCTATCATAGGTGTGTATGCTGTTCTGAATAATCAATGGATCATTCTGCCTTCTTGTGCGGCGACTGCCTTTGGAATCACCAAGATATGGTACTCTCTCCCATATTTAAAGTTTTGTTGGCTTACGTTGCATGTTCTTATTGTTGTTGTCGTTGTTGCTTCTGTTGTCGTTGTTTTGTTGTTGCTGTTTCTTGAGTCCGAAGATTGGCTTGATGGAGCTCCCAGCTCTACCAACTGAGTTACGCAAGCTATCCTGCACAAGCCTCTCCATTTCCAAGTAGCTATATAATCAACATCCATTTGAGCCTGCATGCTGTATTCATCCCTCGGTCTCCCTGTACAGTTTTTCTCTCACACTTCCCTTCACTACCAAACTGACAATTTCCTGATGCCTCAGAATATGTCCCATCGACCGATATCTTCTCTTAGTCAAGTTGTGCCATAATTTTTTCCCCAGTTCGACTCAGTGCTTCATTTGTCATGCGATCTGCCCATTTGATCTATAGCATTCTTCTGTAGCACCACATATAAAAGTTTCTATTGTCTTCTTATCTACATGATTTGTCACCCACCTTTCACTTCGTTACATACGAATACCTTAAGAAAACACTAACACTTTGATTTTTATTTGATGTTAACACATATCTATTGTAAAAAAATACTTTTCTTGCTATTGCCGGTCGGCATTTTCTTTCGTGTACACTTCAGCTATGATCAGTTTTATTGCGCAAATAGCAAAACTCGTCAGCTACTTTTACTTGTCACAATATTTAATCTAATTCTTTCAGCAGAGACTGATGTTATCTTTTTTCAGGACAGATCCGTCCCTGTCCTGCATATAATTCTTCTAGTGTAGTGATAAAGTTATAGTCAAGCGACAAAAAAATGTGGTAGTATTAGGTATGTAAACATCATGATGTACAATAAAAATTTTCCTTGTCCATCCCAAAAACCGGAAAGTGGCTCTTGAAAGTCGATGTGAGGAATCAAAAACTAAGAGTATTAAAACGCTTCATATTCCGTGACTCCCATAAATGGTTGTGTCTCGGTATTAAGCAGCTAGGCTCGCATTGTTAGTCATTCCACCACTGATCTAGATCACGAGCGACACTCGTAACGTGGTAGAGCGGTAAAGTTCATATTAGGGACAAGTGAGGTTCAAACTTCATACGGTTACTCTGATGTAAGTTTCCCGTGTTGTGTATCTAAATAAACTCCCATAAAACGTCCCCGATAATGAAACTATACACTCGCCTACATTTATAGATGATGTGCCTGTTCCAACGTTTGCCTGCAACGGCATTAACAACGTTTCTTTTCAAGCTTGTTGCACCTCATCAGAAACATCCAGTTTAAGATTTCCATGGTTTCCTTAAAGTTCATAAGATGAATGCGGGGATGGATGCTTCGGAAAGAACGCCGCCGATTTCTTTCCGTGCCCTCACGGATCATGAGACGTTTCTAAACTAGTTGTGGCAGACGTCGTTATACATTTTTCCTCTACCTACGGCAAGAAAGAATGACATTAACTGACCATTAGACACTCAGGTACCGCCACTTACACATTAACCACATAGGCCTCTTCAAAAGCAGTCAGAACGGCCGCTGTAGCTGAGAGCGTGGCAGCCGTTAGAAACTTGGAGGGAGCGCTGCGTCCAGGAGGCGGGCGGAACTGGGCGTGCAGAAGTGTGAGCAGGTGAGGAGGCGGCGGTTCTAAGGGCCGACCGCACTCGTTATTCGCCGCTCGCTCTCCACCTGCTGTTCAAACCCAAGGCGCGGCCGCGGGTGTCAGCCCACACACCAGACGTGTGACAACAAAACCCTCGTCTTCGTAAAGATATTTGCTTTATTTAGGCGATGTCGACACGATTCGCTCATTCTTTTATTTTCGAATGTCTCTTCACTTTTTGTGTTGTATTGCGAGCGTGCACATCATTTAAACTTTTTGGGTCTGGGTACTTAACGTTTCCTTAATTGTTTCCAATACATTACGTATCGTTGTGAAAAGGAGTCATATGAATTGTTCACATTTTGTCACTGTTGCTCGCTACTGTTTGTTGATATTGTTTCCTTTCTGAAGAAAATCGTGCTTTTCATTTATCGGGTCTGCTCGTCTCTCTGCGCGTCCACTCTCAAAACTGGATAATACTCCTGTATTTCACTTCCACAGTTCTCACCTAGATGAGTTGCCACTTATTTTGTACGCAGTCGTGCAGATTTCGCCTGATACTCACAGATAGTTCGAAAGTTGTAATACATATCATTATGGATTTATAGTTTCACAACATTAAGAATGTTCAGTATGTGCTGTTTGAGACTTCTTCGGCGTAGTAAGTGCTTAGTTGGTCCACGGATGTTGTGGAAGGTGCACAATATTTCAACGAGATAGCTGCTCGTCATCTTCGGTTGCTTACTGACGTGTTGCTACAATGGCTCGCCAACATATACCCTGACTTGCTAGAAAAGCGCATGCGCCAACGGGTGGGGCTAAAATGTCATCGTAGACGAATCGTAGTACACGGAAACAATCAGTGCCCCATGCCGGAGAAAGGGAACACTGTCTTCGCGTTGGCGACGCGGGAAAAGCGCGGCGCAAATACCGACCGAGCTTGCGCGCAGGCAGTGTTGGCGCCCAGTTTAAATGTGCGCACTTCCATTCTCCGTCTGTGTTGCTTCGGATTCGTTCGTCTGCGGCCGACGATGCCTTAGTACGGCCAATGCTGGTTCCCATGCTTTGCTGAGTTGAAATCATTTCGTTACTTACACGTATTTGGACTGCTTCTTTAATGACGGAGTCCCAGTACGTGGAAGCGGACGGTAGGATCTTCGTCTCTTCGCAGTTCATGCCGT
This sequence comes from Schistocerca nitens, assembly GCF_023898315.1. NCBI lineage: Eukaryota > Metazoa > Arthropoda > Insecta > Orthoptera > Acrididae > Schistocerca > Schistocerca nitens. Next base: position 577,775,274 of record NC_064614.1, on the reverse strand, counting down.
GTCCCGTGTCAAGACAGTGTTGAGCCACAGTCTGGTGTGACGTCTATGTTCAGCGCAACTATCCTTAACAGTGCGACACGTCTGGCCAAAGTATGATTTCCCACACTGACACGGGATTTCATATATCACTGGTCTCCTTATTCCTATGTTGTCTCTGACAAAACCCAGCATAGTTTGCACTCGTAGTGGAGAGCAGAAGAGACATTCTATTTGATGTTTCTACAACAGCCTGTCAGACTTAAAGAACACGCCACCAACATATGGTAGAAAAACCATCCTTGCGGAGTTCTCCGTTTCTTTTGGGCTTCAGTGCGTGCACATGTAAATGCATTACGGATCTGTTTATCAGAGTATCCGCTTTAAACACATAGCGAAGATAATTAAGCTCTTCTTATGTGGTCCCTACACCTGAGATAATTCTAGTCCCGTGTACGAGAGTCCGTAATACGCCACTGCTTTCAGATGGCTAATGGCAGCTCGCAGATCGTAAATACAGGTAAGTATGAGTCAGTTTGGGAAACTGTGACCCAAGGAACCATCTTCTTTCCTGCGTACTACGACATCAAGGAACGGGAGGTCTTCGTCTTTCTCCGCTTCAATGGTGAAGCAAAAACTGGAATGGAGGGAGTTAAGGTGTTTTAGAAATTCAGGAAGCGTTGGTGCTCTGCGTGGCCGAACTAGAAAAGGGTCGTCCACATATCTCCAGAAACACTGAGATTTCAGTACCACTGATGAAGTGCTTTTCCCTCGAAGTCTTCCATAAAAGACTGGCTACTATGCGAGACAAAGCACTACCCATAGCAACACCGTCAGTGTGCTCAAAATCTTGTTCATTAACTAGAAAGTAAGTCGAGTTAAGAACATGCTTGCATAGATGTAAGATGTCCTCCTCTAACTTAGTTTCTATAATTTTTAATTAATCCACCAAAGATACTCGCGTGAACAAAGAGATCACATCGATATTCACTAATATGTCAGCTGGTTCGAGACGCAAAGTCCTCAGTCGTTGTATAAAATCTTCTGAGTTTCGAATGTGATGTTCTTTTTCTTACCAGTGGGCGTAGAAGAGAAACCACATGTTTTGCTAGGTAATATGTTGGGGCTCCTGTATTGCTCACGATGGGGCGAAGAGGAACCTTCGTTAAGGATGTTAGGCAGCCTATGAAATCGTGGTGGAACTGGCGCTTGTAATCTTAAGCTCCTCTTAAGATGTACAGAAGCCTCGGTGGATTTGAGGAGCGCGGATGTCTTCCTTTGTACTTCGTCAATTGGATCCTTTTTTCCCTTGTCAGCAGGTAAAATCACTATTTCTTTGTCTTCTTAAGGAACGAAGAGCTTTCCTTTCTTCGGTGTTGATTCTGCTTCGGTGCGAACATCCTGGTTATGGCTCTGCAAGCCCCTCGGCTTATTTCGTCAGCTGTCTCACCCGGGAGTTTCAAGACACCTTGCTCAACGGCACTGACAAAATTCTTGATGGGCAAGATATTCGGCCTGGGCGCAAAATTTAGTCCCTTTTCCAACACCGATGCCGCAGCGTCACTCAGTTGTTTATCTGTGAAATTAAACACAGTACATCTGCGTGGTTCACGTTCTTGCGGTGATTGGCGTGTAAGGAGTTGGAACTTGGAAGTTTGACACGCGACGGCCTGCTGCCGCTTCCACATACTGGGACTCCGTCATTAAAGAAGCAGTAGAAATACGTGTAAGTGACGACCTAATCAACAAATACACGGGATTCCAATTCAGCAAAACATAGGAACCAGCACTGGAGTTTCTAAGGCATCATCGGCCGCAGACGAACGAATCTGAGGCAACACAGACAGAGAATCGAAGTCGGCACACTTAAACTGGACGCCAAGGCTGTACCCTCACGCGCGCTGGGCCGCTATTTGTGGCCGCCATTTTCTCGCGTCACGAATGCGAAGACAGTCGCCCGTTTCGCAGGCAGGGGGCACTAGATGTCGCCGTGGTCTATGATTCGTCTACGATGACTTTATAGCGCCATCCACTGGCGCCTGCGCTTTTCTATCGAATCAGCGTATATACTGGCGAGCCATTACGGCAACACGTCATTAAGCACCTGAAGATAACGAGTAGTTGTCTCATTGAAGTATTGTGCAGCTTCCACAAGATTGTCCTAAGTGACGTCCGTGGACCAAAGAAGCAGCGTTCGACGACTTTTCAAAAGCCACAATTTAGATTCCATAATATTTGAGAATAGCGCTGAAATTTCCATAACTCTTGAAAACAGTCCAGGAATTCACCCAACATTTCAGATCTTGAATACGATTTACTTCGAAGTATAGGTTCACACCATTTAAACTCAGGAAGAGACGGAGGCAAGAGTAGGGTCGCAAACTTCTCGCTCCCGTTTCACCCACAATAGCGAAATCTATCCCAACGAAATTCCTTTACGTACGGCGGAAAACCGCGTGTCCGCCCCGCCCCCCCCCCCTCTCCCTCTCCCCGTTACACACAAAGTACATATACACAAAGTACATACATACGTACGTATGTACGTGCAGTAGTGCAAGTAAATGGATGGGGACGAACATACGCGTCGTTTAATTTTATTTACGTACAGATTCAGCTATTTTCATTTTTGCATCTAAATTAAGCTTTCTTCCAATAATAACTACTGTCACCAGATCACAATTCGTGCAGGGATACACAATTTCTGTAATCATTGCAGGCGTTTGGAGCTCTCCTTCACGGAAGTATTTTCTATCGTCCTGTATATACCTCGGGTGTCAACATGTTAGCACTTAAGTACTAAATCGATTCATTGCGTTCCCAGACTCGACAAACCAGGTAGTGATCTTTAAGTGAATAATTGGATGCCGACTCTTCATTTTTGAAGTGACTCGGCTTCTTAGTTATTTTTAATGAGCTGTGGCGTGAATGGAATTTGAGGCTAGTGGTTGATGACTACACAGAATGCAATGAAAAGTTACGCCAAACATTATTTCCATCTTAGATCTCATTTTCAACAACTCTACATAGTACCTCTGTCGTCGGAAGCACCCAGAAACAGGAAGTACCTGCGTACTAAATAAGAAATCTTCCCCACACCAGCTATTAAAATGCTGTGTTCGTTACATGTTGTTAAGTATAAATTCTTTGGTACACCGTTTCACGTTCGATTTCACCGAATATGCTGTTGACTTGGGACTTACTTCATGGTCCCATTAATACTTAGGATGGGCTGTATAAGAGACCATTACCAACTTGGTGAGCACACAGTTGTTAACCAATGCTGACTGCTGGCTTGGTTTGCATTCGCACAGTGGCAGTGTACATAAATTGCGGTGTCAGCAGATGCCCGCTTGAAGTATGAATTACACTGCGGTTCGGCTTTGTCGCTCAGCGTTTGTATCGCAAGATTCACTGGCGTGCAAACCTTAGGGGCGAAAATAACTTCCGCTTGATGCGTAACATAGCTCGACGAAAACTGAATCATATTTAAACATAATTACTACCGCATAGTAGAGAAGGCAACTGAAAGAAATAGGCAAAGAGATGAAAAGAAATGACCCTTTTATTCAAAAGCAACCATTACACTGAAGTCACCGCAATGTATGGTGATCCCCCTAGACTAGACATTGCAAAAGACGGGATATGGTTCTCACTAAGGTGTATTACCGCCACGGACGGCAGTACATGACCTGCATCGTGCTCCCCTGCTGCACACAGTGTTGGTGACGGGATCTTGTGGCACAGCGTTCCAATCGTTCGCCAGCCTAGTTAACAACTGCTGAGCAGTCGTCGGTGCATGTGAACCTCCTGCAATACGACTCGCCGACGCATCCCACACGTGTTCGATGAGATTGAAGTCGAGGAAACGAGCAGACCAGTCAATTCTTCGAATATCCAAGAGCTGCACAACTTGAGCTGTTCGATGCTGTCGTGCGTTGTCGTCCATAAACGTGAAGTCAGGGTCGAATACACCTGTGAAAAGATGCGCATGGGGAAGACGTACAGCCTCACAATAACTCTGATTGGTGAGTGTACCGTGGTCAAAGATTCGGAGGTCAGTACGTTCATGCAACATAATGCCTCACCACACCATAACAACTGAATCATCAGAACGATCATATTCGACAATGCAGTACTTAGTCTCTTATGACGAGAGTTTGGAACACGTAACGCACTCAGGAAAAAAGCAGATACAAATTCACTTGACGCCTTCCTGAGAGACAATCTACACTCATTCCAAATTAATAATATGAGTGTAGACCAGATGTGGCTTAAATTCAAAGAAATAGTATCGACAGATATTGAGAGGTTTATAACAAATAAACTAACAAACGACGGAGCTGATCCTCATCGGTACACAAAACGGGTTAGAACACTGTTGCAGAAACAACGAAACAAACGTGCCAAATTTAAACAGACGCAATATCCCCAAGATTGGCGATCCTTTACAGAACCTCAAAACTTAGCTCGGAGTTCAATGCGAGACGCCTATAACAGTTTCCACAACGAAACTTTGTCTCGAAACCTGGCAGAAAATACAGAGAGATTCTGGTCGTATGTGAACTATGTTAGCGGCAAGAAACAATCCATGCCTTCTCTGCGCGATAACAATGGAGATACTATCGAAGACAGTGCTGCCAAAGCAGATTTACTAAACACAGCCTTCCGAAATGCCTTCACAAAAGAAGACAAAGTAAATATTATCCAGAATTCGAATCGAGAACAGCAGCCAATATGAGTAACATAGAAGTAAATATCCTCGGAGTAGTGAAGCAACTCAAATCACTTAATAAAAGCAAGTCTTCCGGTCCAGACTGTATACTAATTAGGTTCCTTTCCGAGTATGCTGATGCATTAGCTCCATACTTAACAATCATATACAACCGTTCGCTCAGCGAAAGATCCGTAACCAAAGACTGGAGGGTTGCACAGGTCACACCAATATTCAAGAAAGGTAGTAGGAGTAATCCACTAAATTACAGGCCCATATCGTTAACGTCGGTATGCAGCAGGATTTTAGAACATATATTGTGTTCGAACATTATGAATTACCTCGAAGAAACGGTCTATTAACACAGTCAACATGGGTTTAGAAATCATCGTTCCTGTGAAACACAACTAGCTCTTCTTTCACATGAAGTGCTGAGTGCTATTGACAAGGGATTTCAGATAGATTCCGTATTCCTGGATTTCCGGAAGGCTTTTGAAACTGTACCACACACGCAGCTCGTGGTAAAATTGCGTGCTTCTGGAATATCGTCTCAGTTACGTGACTGGATTTGCGATTTCCTGTCAGAGGGGTCACAGTTCTTAGTAATTGACGGAAAGTCGTCGAGTAAAACATAAGTGATTTCAGGCGTTCCCCAAGGTAGTGTTATAGGCCCTTTGCTGATCCTTATCTATATAAACGATTTGGGAGACAATCTGAGCAGCCGTCTTCGGTTGTTTACTTCGGTTACACGATAAATCAGCCTAATCTAAAAGTCGTAAATTCAACTAAATACCTAGGTATTACAATTACGAACAACGTAAATTGGAAAGAACACATAGAAAATGTTGTGGGGAAGGCTAACCATAGGCTGCGTTTTATTGGCAGACCATTTAGAAAATGTAACAGACCTGCTAAGGAGACTGTCTACACTACGCTTGTCCGTCCTCTTTTAGAATACTGCTGCGCGGTGTGGGATCATTACCAGGTAGGACTGACGGAGTACATCAAAAAAGTTCAAAGAAAGGCAGCACGTTTTGTATTATCGCCAAATATGGGAGAGTGTGTCACAGAAATGATACAGGATTTGGCTGGAAATCATTAAAAGAAAGGCGTTTTTCATTGCGACGGAATCTTCTCACGAAATTCCAATCACCAACTTTCTCCTCCGAATGCGAAAATATTTTGTTGACACCGACCTACATAGGGCGGAACGATCACCACGATAAAATAAGGGAAATCAGAGCGCGTGCGGAAATACATAGGTGTTCATTCTTTCCGCGCGCTATACGAGATAGGAATAATAGAGAATTGTGAAGGTGGTTCGATGAACCCTCTGCCAGACACTTAGTGATCTGCAGAGTATCCATGTAGCTGTTTATCTAGAAAATTGTCGAACATGATTGTTTTGGTGTTAAGGCGTGAAAAGGCATAGTGCTGCATGGATCTACTGATCTCCATACCCTTGAATATGATAATCTCACCTGTCAATATTATTGTGACACTGTACTTCTCCGCCACGAGCGTCTTTCCAAGGATGCATTCCACTCTGAGAGAATTTTTATGGATGTTAATGCGCGACCGCTTCGAACACTGCTGATGGAAGGCTCTTGGAACGAGAGTATCTTAGGCGAATGGACTGGTCTGCCCGTTCGTTAGACTTAAATCCCACCGAGCACGTATGGGATGCGTTGGGGAGACTTGTTGCAGTACGTCCACGTGCACGAACGACCGTCTAGCAGTTGTTAACCGTGCTGTTGGTCGTATGGAATGCCCTACCCTAAGAACACCGTACCAGCCTTGTAGCCAGGATGGGAGCAAGTTGCAGATACGCACTGCCACCCATGATGTTTAAACGCCCTATTAAGAACCATGTTCGCATTTTATAATTTGCAAGTGATCATAACAAATCGCGGTGACTTCAGTGTAATAATTGTCTTTGAAACAAATGAGCTTTGAGACGAACAGAAATGACACTCTTCTTCAGTTACCTCCTTTACTGCATTGTAGCAGCCCTTTCCATATATGGTCGTGGGTTCAACGAGCTGTATTACTTGGCAGTGACACATACGCGTACTTCGAGAACGAATATGCCCTGACCGGAGTGTGTCTGAAGAAACTGATAGTCTCTCTCTCCCTGTGTGTGTCGCATAATTATTGCAATTTAAAGGGCACTAGAAAAATAAGTTATAACATAGAAACAAATCATTCATCGACTCGTGTCTATATAGCATACTTATTTATTTGAGAAATGTATCTTCAGAGTTCGACCGCACTTTTTTCGTAACACTCAGTGTTGTGCAGTCTTAAGTCTTTCTCTCTGTCTGCACAGCAACATCATTTCTACAATGGTAGAGAAGTAGTACAGGTGATGGCCTGGAATTGGTTTGATAAAGGGCGAAACAATACTTTTTATGTGAAAGACAATATTCAGCTTCAAACGTGCAGAGTGCGAAGGCTGGTGTTGTGAGAAATTTCCTCAGCGTCTGCTGGAGGCGTCTTACTCCTTCCCTTAAGGCAGGGCCGGCTATGCCATGTCAAACAGCACGCAGGCCAGGCGTGTGGGCCAGTGCGGCCGAGGCTCGGCTTGTATCGGTTTTACTCGGTTCTACTCGGAAGTTCCCCGTACAAAGTGAAATTTCATTTCGTACTGCGGCGCAGCATTTTTCAGTCGGCACAACTCTCTCCAGTTGAACAGAATCGTGACATAAAAGCTCTTTCTCGCTGTTGGTTAGTGGTATGAAGGATATTCGCAGGTCCAGTGACTGACTGAACTAAACGAGACAGTCTAGCGATCTGTCTGTGGGGCAGCGGGTTAATAATAATAATAATAATAATAATAATAATAATAATAATAATAATAATATAAGCATAGGCCTCCGGTATGTTCTGCCAGTCGTAAAAGGTGACGAAAGGAACAAACCACTAGTAGGGCTAACCCCCCTTTTAGTGTGATTAGTTGGTTCAGGACAGAACTAAAGAAGCCTCGGACAAGCGCCGTCATGGTCGGGGACGACGGTTGAACCCTATGCCCGCCCACAATGGTAACGACACTGCTAGCCAACTGGAAAATGATTTAAATCCAAATAGAGGTGTTTTGCAGGATATGCTTCCTGCAACCACCCTAGAAGGAAAACAAAGACAGAGGATGAGATGGTCAGATGAAGTTAATCGACACCTCATGTTCTGTTATTACCAAGCAACAAACCTAGGAACCAACACAACTGGATACAGATTACAAGTATACACAACATTTATTACCAGATACCCAGAATTAAAATTTTTAACAGAACAACGACTAGCTGATCAGATCCGTGTAATAATCAAAAATAACAGGATACCCCAGTCAGAATTAGAAAACATCAAACAACGAGTACAACAAATACTGGAACAAAATAATGTGCAATCAGAAGAAGAAGAAAATACAGTAATGGACTCAAACATCCCAGAGCAAACAAACAAAGAACAACACACATCAATTAAACAATCAGAGGAAAACGAAATCTTAAGACAGCCACCAGAACAAGCACAAATAGAACACGAAGTGACACACATGTTAGATATAGAGGAAAAATTTCAGCTGACATGTATAGAATACAAAGACACAAATACAGACATTAGACCATTCTTGCATAGACCGCCAAATAACCCACAAGTCGAAACAACAATAAAAACTATCAACACAATCATACACAACAAAATAAATGAAAACACAACTATGGAAGAGTTACAACTACTGGTTTATATAGGAGCACTCACTACACTAAATATACACACTAGGCAGAGATCAGAACCAACCAACACACAGAAGAAACCCACAAAAGCAGCATGGCAACACAGGCTACAGATCAAAATAGAAAAACTGAGAAAAGACATCGGACAGCTAACACAATTTATAAGAAATGAAATCTCGGAAAAAAAAACGAAAAACGTTAGGTAAAATCTCACAACAAGAAGCGACAGAGCAATTAGACGAAAAGAAGCAGAAATTACAAGCTTTAGCCAAACGACTCAGAAGATACAAAAAAAAGTGAAAATAGAAGGAAACAAAACCAAACATTCAACACAAACCAAAAGAAATTTTACCAGACAATAGATAACACACACATTAAAATAGACAATCCACCAAACATAAAAGACATGGAACACTTCTGGAGCAACATATGGTCAAACCCGGTACAACATAACAGGCATGCACGGTGGATACAAGCAGAAACAGACACATACAAAATGGTACCACAAATGCCTGAAGTGATAATTTTGCAACATGAAGTCACCCAAGCAATTAATTCTACTCACAATTGGAAAGCCCCTGGAAAAGATAAAATAGCAAATTTCTGGCTAAAGAAGTTCACCTCAACACATTCACATCTAACTAAATTATTTAACAGTTACATTGCAGACCAATACACATTTCCTGATACACTTACACATCGAATAACTTATCTGAAACCTAAAGATCAAGCAGACACAGCAAACCCAGCTAAATATCGCCCCATAACATGCCTACCAACAATATACAAAATATTAACTTCAGTCATTACACAGAAATTAATGACACATACAACACAGAACAAAATTATAAATGAAGAACAAAAAGTCTGTTGCAAAGGAGCACGAGGATGTAAAGAGCAACTGATAATAGATGCAGAGGTGACATATCAAGCTAAAACTAAACAAAGGTCGCTACACTACGCATACATTGATTACCAAAAAGCTTTTGATAGTGTACCCCACTCATGGTTACTACATGTATTGGAAATATACAAAGTAGATCCTAAATTGATACAGTTCCTAAACATATTAATGAAAAACTGGAAAACCACACTTAATATCCAAACAAATTCAAATAATATCAAATCACAGCCAATACAGATTAAGCGTGGAATATACCAAGGAGACTCATTAAGTCCTTTCTGGTTCTGCCTTGCTCTGAACCCACTATCCAACATGCTAAATAATACAAATTATGGATACAATATTACTGGAACATACCCACACAAAATCACACATTTGCTATACATGGATGATCTAAAACTACTGGCAGCAACATATCAACAACTCAACCAATTACTAAAGACAACAGAAGTATTCAGCAATGATATAAATATGGCTTTTGGAACAGACAAATGTAAGAAAAATAGCATAGTCAACGGAAAACACACTAAACAAGGAGATTACATATTGGATAACCACAGTGACTGCATAGAAGCGATGGAAAAAACAGATGCCTATAAATACCTAGGATACAGACAAAAAATAGGAATAGATAACACAAATATTAAAGAAGAACTAATACAAAAATATAGACAAAGACTAACAAAAATACTGAAAACAGAATTGACAGCAAGAAACAAGACAAAAGCTATAAATACTTACGCTATATCAATATTGACCTACTCATTTGGAGTAGCGAAATGGAGTAACACAGACCTAGAAGCACTCAATACACTTACACGATCACAATGCCACAAATATAGAATACATCACATACAATCAGCAACAGAAAGATTCACATTAAGCAAAAAGGAAGGAGGAAGGGGATTTATCGACATAAAAAAACCTACATTATGGACAGGTAGACAATTTAAGAAAATTTTTGCTAGAACGAGCAGAAACTAGCAAAATACACAAAGCAATCACTCATATAAATACATCGGCTACACCAGTACAATTTCATAACCACTTCTACAACCCTTTAGATCACATAACATCAACAGATACGAAGAAAGTAAATTGGAAAAAGAAAACACTACATGGCAAGCATCCGTATCATCTAACACAGCCACACATTGATCAAGACGCATCCAACACATGGCTAAGAAAAGGCAATATATACAGTGAGACGGAAGGATTCATGATTGCAATACAGGATCAAACAATAAACACCAGATATTACAGCAACATATTATTAAAGATCCCAATACCACAACAGATAAATGCAGACTTTGCAAACAACAAATAGAAACAGTAGATCACATCACAAGCGGATGTACAATACTAGCAAATACAGAATACCCCAGAAGACATGACAATGTAGCAAAAATAATACATCAACAGCTTGCCTTACAACATAAACTTATAAAACAACACGTTCCCACATACAAGTATGCACCACAAAATGTACTGGAGAATGATGAATACAAATTATACTGGAACAGAAGCATTATAACAGATAAAACAACACCACATAACAAACCTGATATCATACTCACCAATAAAAAGAAGAAATCAACACAACTAATCGAAATATCCATACACAATACAACAAATATACAGAAGAAAACAGGAGAAAAAATTGAAAAATACATCCAACTGGCTGAGGAAGTCAAGGACATGTGGCATCAGGATAAAGTTGACATACCAATTATACTATCAACTACAGGAGTCATACCACACAATATCCACCAGTACATCAATGCAATACAGCTACATCCAACCTTATATATACAACTACAGAAATCCGTAATTATTGATACATGTTCAATTACCCGAAAAGTTCCTAAATGCAATATAACATATACCGTACAGTTAAGGGGATACGGAATCGGATTTTGGGTTAAAAAATCGAATTTTTTTTTATTGGCGTATTATATTCTGCCATGTTTCCTCTTTAAAATGACGTATCATACATAGCTCTACTACAATTATAACTATTTTATTTTTATATATTTGTGAGATCGGGTATTGCGCTCTTCACAGTGGTATAATGTTCGCTATGTCAAATATCTGGGAGATGGTGACTCTAAAGCATTCAAAGAAGTTTTGGAAAGCAAACCATATGGGAACAGTGTAAATATAAGCAAACTTGAATGTATAGGACATGTGCAGAAGAGAATGGGTGCCAGGCTGAGAAGGTTAAAATCAGTTATGAAAGGGAAAAAAACTAGATGATGGGAAAACCTTGGATGGCAGAGGAAGATTGACTGATTCCATAATAGACCACATTCAGAACTGCTATGGCCTTGCAATCAGGCAAAATACAGGCAATCTTGAAGAAATGAGGAGAGCTATATGGGCTTTATATTTCCACACCGCATCCACGGATGAGCATCCACAACATGGTTTGTGCCCCAAAGGTGAAAACAGCTGGTGTAAATACAATAGGGGACTAACAACAGGAGAGAAATACATTCACCACCACAGTCTACCATCAGCCATCATGGCAGAAATAAAGCCCATTTTCAGAGATCTGGCTGACAGAAGTCTTCTGATGAAATGTCTTCACGGAAAAACGCAGAACCCCAACGAGTGCTTGAATAGTGTGATATGGCATCGTCTCCCAAAAACAGTGTTTGTCGGAATTAATACACTACATTTTGGTGTGTATGATGCTGTGGCAACCTTCAATCTTGGAAATATAACTAAATGCCAGGTCCTTCAAAAGTTGGGTATGTGTGTTGGTTCCCGTACGGTACGTGCTATGTTCTTTTTAGATCAGCACAGACTAAGGCATGCTGATAATATAATCAAGACATTAGTGAAAAAAGCAAGACAGGTGCAGAGGGGTGCCAAAAGAAGACTTGAAGATGATTATGAAGACTGTGAAGGGGGTATTAGCTACGGATCAGGAATGTTTTAATCTTCTTTCTCCGTTTCCCGTAAGTTTACTTTTTACTTCATCTAGGAACATTATCTCAGGTACTGGTCAACCTAGAAGTCTGAAATTTTTATGACGTAGTGACATAGGTCCCTATTACATACTGAAACAACGATTTTTTAATTACTTGATTTACAAAAGACTTAGGGGTGATAGTCTAGTAAAAAGCGATGGAAAAAATTTACTTAAAAATAAATGTACAATATCTCTGTAAGAAAATACTTTGACAATAAACTGTTGTTTCAGTATTGTTGTAACATATGAATGCACATACAGTAAAATTTTTACCTCTCTGTCTCCAGTAGTTTGTGAGAAAATGTTCCCTATAGTAGGCATATATTAACATTGCGGGGATAGGTGATTCCGTATCCCCTTAAAAGGAAGTCACGCTTGATCACGGTCCGCGTCGCTTTCCATTTTTGACCAGACATAACGTCTGAAAAAAGAAAGAAATAATAGTGGTAATATGAGAAAATATTTGAAATTTTAGAATATTGTTGAATTACAGTAAATATTGGAATATTGTTCGCCGTCATTTACGAGAGTCTGGAAACTATTTCTGTGGTCAGCCAGAAAGCAATGGAGAACATACTGACCATAGTTACCAGTCTGCAAGTCGACATTCTTGTCCAGCCCATTTAAAGAAATGTTTTTATTCTCTATTAGCTCGGCAGGATCAGGACGATTATAGATGAAGATTTTGAGTTCTAATTGATACATATATTTGGTAAAGTTTTACATGCTCTACATTGTAATATTCATTATGTTCAAACTGACAGTAAATCTCTGTATCCTAAACAGCACCATGAGCAGTTTAGAGGCGACCTCTACGGTTTAAGTTCCTATTAAATTGTCTTTCCCCCTGACTTCTGACGATCAAAAAATTGCTCGCCACAAAAGTGGAAAATAATTGTTACCACTTGCCACACCGCACTGAAACTTGTTACAGGTTTCATCACGTGCTGTAACCAAAACATGTAGCATTAATATAACAGATACTTAATCTACTACAAATAAGGACGTTTTAGTTCCAAATTTAGTTTTCTGCAAGTTACTCTAAAGCTATTAGAGATAGCTCAACGGGGTTACATAATTAATGTTTTTATGTTGAACTGAAGCTTCATACAAATTTTCATATTTATAAGTCTAATATTAAGCGCCTTCAATTTTCCTTAAAAACGCCCATTCTGACCAAAATATTTATTCAATTACGTTGAGACTTGCACCAGTTAATTTTGACATAGGTCTGCACATTATGACCAAATTTTGGGTTTCTAGCTTTATTATTTAGGGCCATTTATTTTTTTCTTAAAACGATGTACTTACGGAAAATTATTGACTTGATCATTCTGAGATTCGAGAGTTAACAAATTAATATACTAAAGCACATGCCAACAAAGTTTGGAAAAGCAACTTTAACTTTTAATTCCATTCTTACATTATGGTGCATTACTTGTGTGCTACCCGAAGACGCGTTCTAGTGACGTGGCGCTGCTAGCAGTGAACTGGGGTAAGTCCCGGCACATGTGCATTAAGTGGGTTGCCTTCAGGGCGCATGGAAAATTTGGATACCTGACGTGCTACGAACAAGACTTCAAATGCCAGAGAAGCCATTGCAGCCTATCACGAAACGTATGACTATTTCAGTGAGTTCCTAGTAACACCACTAACCCTTTACTCTACCTTCTATACCAGTGTATTACGAAGTGCACAATCATATTCGAACAAAAGATGTGGATGTAGTCTCTTCTTAGGGTATATTGTTGATATTTTTGGATTAAACATTACAGAACTGAAAGCAATATTAAGAGGAATACGAGAAAGTAAGGAAATATGAGTAACATAATGTGTGATTTTGTGCAAGACTCTTCCTAGTGTTGATGAATATTGCTACGCAATGATCACAACACATTTTGTTACAGGTTCGTGTCTCCTCAGGGACGTATTCTAGAGAGCAGTTGATAATGCCCGTTCTCCAGAGCTCTCACGAAAATAGATATGGCATGTTTACAAGTGATCGCAGAATTAGTAACGTTGAATTAGTTTCATAATTTGTTCACGACATTAAATGAAAAGTTGATATCACTGATGAAGTTAACCCTGTTTATTTGCTCTTGTCGCAGCTGTTAATGCATAATGCCATTATCTTCGTGGGGAGTTGCGATGTCGTTGGCAGTGAGATTTTTGGTGAAATAAGTGTTGTACTTCACTTAATTGCAGTATTGGGCTGAGAGAGCAGCTATGGTGGCTCTACGTTTACAGTATTGATTCAGCGGCTATAGAGGTCAAATCGGAGCTAATTATCAGAAGGAATTTTGCGGGTATGGAAAATAGTAAATGACCAGAATCACGGAGAGTGGCAATATCAAATATTTGGCATCATGTCCAGTTTGTGGGACATACAACAAAACTTTAGGTATTCAAGGAAAAAAGTTGTTAAAACGTGTGTTGTGATAAGACGTAAGATAAACCGCTATATTAGATGTTGTGAATTGGTGACGTGTCAGTCAGCTCTTGGAAGCATGTAGGAACGCGCTAGGAAGAGCAGGATAAGCATCGGGAGGTACAGGGAGGAAGATTATAGCTACAAGAGTTACAGTTTTTCAGCTATCGGATACTGGAGGCTGCTGCTTGCCGTCTAGTTCGTAACCAGAGTACTGATATCTTCTGTGAGGAATGAACCGAAGCAGTCTGAGAAAGAATGCGTGCAGAACATCTAGAACCACTGTTACTACTATAGAAAGCTTTGCTAGCGGTACTGATCGATTGATGGGTCCGTTCCTTATTTTATGATTTTTTACGTAGATTACTGTGTTTGCTGGCGCCTCTAAGAGTGTCCATAGGTTGGGTGAAGTACGGGTGTCCTTGCCGTAGGAGTTCCTTACGAGAGCAAGCGAGAGTACTGTTGAGGGTAGGGCATCATTGTGAATTGTTGCCGGGAAGCTGATATCACCAGATTTAATTTATACAGGGTATCATTCTATAATGTGATTAATGTGCCATCGTGACATGCGAGTGGTATGACGACACATACCGTCCATTATGGAAAGGTCGTAACATGACCACGTGAAGTGTGAGCTTGGCAGGACAATGGTGCAATCAGGAATTAGTCCCGATTTCCCAGTTTCCTTGTTTGTTCAATTCTGTGCCCTCGTTGCAAGGTGTAATAATAGGATCCATAAACGTGAATGTTAGCATTCCAGTTTTAAATTTCTCTCTATAAATTAATTCCTTTGGTTTTTCTTCGAAAGCTAACGTCGCACAACCTTTTAACTACACTTGCCGCCAGGCACGTACTTTGCAAACAAAAAATCCAGTTGGCGACGTTAGGTGGTTGGGTATGTAAAGAGTCTCGCACTGCTTGCTTTAGTGGGTAGTTTCCTTCTGGCTCGCTTGATGGCTTCCAGCAAGTCAGCTGAATTACACTGTGTGATCAAAAGTATCCGGACACCCCCAAAAACATACGTTTTTCATATTAGGTGCATTGTGTTGATGTCTACTGCCGGGTACTCCATATCAGCAGCCTCAGTAGTCATTAGACATCGTGAGAGAACAGAATGCGCCGGCCGGAGTGGCCGTGCGGTTCTAGGCGCTACAGTCTCGAGCCGAGCGACTGCTACGGTCGCAGGTTCGGATCCTGCCTCGGGCATGGATGTGTGTGATGTCCTTAGGTTAGTTAGGTTTAATTAGTTCTGAGTTCTAGGCGACTGATTACCTCAGAAGTTGACTCCCATAGTGCTCAGAGCCATTTGAACGAGAACAGAATGGGGCGCTCCGCGGAACTCACGGACTTGGAATGTGGTCAGGTGATTGGGTGTCACTTGTGTCATACGTCTGTACGCGAGATTCACACACTCCTAAACATCCCTAGGTCCACTGTTTCCGATGTGATAGCGAAGTGGAAACGTACAGCACAAAAGCGCACAGGCCGTCGACCTCGTTTGTTGACTGACACAGACCGCTGACAATTCAAGAAGGTGGTAATGTGTAATAGCAGATATCAATCCAAACCATCAGACAGGAATTCCAAACTGCATTAGGATCAGCTGCAAGTACTATGACAGATGGGCGGGAGGTGAGAAAACTTGGCACTCCGCGTGAGTGGGCTGCCATTCCCCAAGAAACCTTCCAGCACCTGACTGAACGTATGCCTGCGACAGCGGAAGCTGTCATCAAAGCTAAGGGTGGGCCAACACAATAGTGAATTCCAGCATTTCCGATGGAGGGCGCCACGAACTTGTAAGTCATTTTCAGCCAGGTATCCGGATACTTTAGATCACATAGTGTATATACGGATGGCATGGTCGCTTCAGCGTAATGGCTTGGCAGCCTTATAGCCTAGTGTGTTAATGTATTCGCCTAGAAGGTTTGCTACCCGGCGCGCTCGCGTGATGTTTTGTTTGCCAGTATGTAGCAAGCAGGGGGGACTGTTTCTGTTCAACATGACACTGACATTTTTAATGCTGTGTTAAGCAGACCTGGCACTTCGGAGAATTGCCATATCCCTTCATACTTCCAGATACTTGGCCGGTACTACTTTCACACATTTGTGGTTCTTTCAGAATGTATAAGTAACCTGCTTCGCATTGAGATGATGTGTCATAATGTTTGATTTATTTCACAGTACGTTGTAACAGGACGGTTGGAAGTACTACAAACCACTTTATTTAGAGTATGGAAGTTTACTGTCTATGCAGTTTCTGTGTCTCAAGAGACAGTATTATAGCTGGAAGTTGTATTTTAACTGTCGGTTAAGTAGACGGTGCACTTCGTTTTTTGGATGTTTCCCTTAAACTTCTAGAGGACACGGCAGATTTTTTTCTCGTCCTGAGGAAGTAAAGAAACAGACCTTTCGGGATCTTTCTTTCACCCTCCAGACTGCTCTAGGCAATAGGGTCATTGTGCTAATAAGAATGTCCTTTACACGTTTTATAAAGAACATCCGATTCATAAATGGAACTGATTCAACTGCATTCCTTCCGACTTCGGCGTAACTTTACAAGTATCATTATAACGCATTCGTTGCCATTAGGTATCAGGACATTCTCAGGCTACTATGACAGTACTGAAAAATGCAGTCATCTAGGTTTGTTGTGTATAATTGTATTATTGTCTTAGCTGTACACAGCCATGCATTGTTGTAGACCAGTCTGTTCAAATGCAAATGGAATAAAAGAGAAAGCATACATTTCTGCATTGGATGGGAATTGGATATACATCATCATCTGGCCTCCTCCTCCTCCCGCTCCTCTTCCTCCCGCTCCTCTTCCTCCCGCTCCTCTTCCTCCCGCTCCTCTTCCTCCCGCTCCTCTTCCTCCCGCTCCTCTTCCTCCCGCTCCTCTTCCTCCCGCTCCTCTTCCTCCCGCTCCTCTTCCTCCCGCTCCTCTTCCTCCCGCTCCTCTTCCTCCCGCTCCTCTTCCTCCCGCTCCTCTTCCTCCCGCTCCTCTTCCTCCCGCTCCTCTTCCTCCCGCTCCTCTTCCTCCCGATCCTCTTCCTCCCGCTCCTCCTCCTCCCACTCCTCCTCCTCCCACTCCTCCTCCTCCTCCTCCTCCTCCCGCTCCTGCTCCTCTTTGTGCCCCCATTCTCCTCCTCGTGCCCCCATTCTCCTCCTCGTGCCCCCATTCTCCTCCTCGTGCCCCCATTCTCCTCCTCGTGCCCCCATTCTCCTCCTCGTGCCCCCATTCTCCTCTTCGTGCCCCCCTTCTCCTCCTCTTCGTGCCCCCCTTCTCCTCCTCTTCGTGCCTCCCCTTCTCCTCCTCTTCGTGCCCCCCCTTCTCCTCCTCTTCGTACCCCCCCTTCTCCTCCTCTTCGTGCCCCCCTTCTCCTCCTCTTCGTGCCCCCCTTCTCCTCCTCTTCGTGCCCCCCTTCTCCTCCTCTTCGTGCCCCCCCTTCTCCTCCTCTTCGTGCCCCCCCTTCTCCTCCTCTTCGTGCCCCCCCTTCTCCTCCTCTTCGTGCCCCCCCTTCTCCTCCTCTTCGTGCCCCCCCTTCTCCTCCTCTTCGTGCCCCCCCTTCTCCTCCTCTTCGTGCCCCCCTTCTCCTCCTCTTCGTGCCCCCCCTTCTCCTCCTCTTCGTGCCCCCCCTTCTCCTCCTCAACGTGCCCCCCCTTCTCCTCCTCTTCGTGCCCCCCTTCTCCTCCTCTTCGTGCCCCCCTTCTCCTCCTCTTCGTGCCCCCCCTTCTCCTCCTCTTCGTGCCCCCCCTTCTCCTCCTCTTCGTGCCCCCCCTTCTCCTCCTCTTCGTGCCCCCCCTTCTCCTCCTCTTCGTGCCCCCCCTTCTCCTCCTCTTCGTGCCCCCCTTCTCCTCCTCTTCGTGCCCCCCCTTCTCCTCCTCTTCGTGCCCCCCTTCTCCTCCTTTTCGTGCCCCCCTTCTCCTCCTCTTCGTGCCCCCCTTCTCCTCCTCTTCGTGCCCCCCTTCTCCTCCTCTTCGTGCCCCCCTTCTCCTCCTCTTCGTGCCCCCCCCTTCTCCTCCTCTTCGTGCCCCCCCCCTTCTCCTCCTCTTCGTGCCCCCCCCCTGCTCCTCCTCTTCGTGCCCCCCCCCTGCTCCTCCTCTTCGTGCCCCCCCCCTGCTCCTCTTCGTGCCCCCCCCTCCTGCTCCTCCTCTTCGTGCCCCCCCTGTGGGTCCGGGGTAAGAATAGGCCCGAGGTATTCCTACCTGTCGTAAGAGGTTACTAAAAGGAGTTTCAACCGTTTCGGCCTTCCATGTGATGGTCCCCCTTGGGGTTTGACCTCCATTTTTCAAAATTCTACAGAAGTACGAGCCTTTTGGGGAAGGACGCCTTACGTGGTGTACCACTGGTCCTCAGTGCACTAAGACCTTGGCACTCAGCATTGTAACGACGTTGTAACCATACCCACTATTCCTCAAATTGGGCCTAAACGCCTGATGGGTTGTAAGAGTTACGCCCATAGTGCGTCCCCATCTGCACCTACGATCGTGATGGACTTTCCATGGCACCCGAAATCCAGCATGGTAGCCAGCCCGTTGTGGTGGGGTCGTCATGTACCCTCTAGGTTGTAGCCCCCTGACAACACAGGGATCGTACTGCCGATACCTGAGCTGCACCCTCCCCACATCGGCCAAGGAGTAGATGCCCATCTCCTTGGGGCATCAGGACTCCTGGCAATGGTCATCCTGCCAGGTGGTCCTTGCTGAGGCTGGGTGGCGCCCGTGGGGAGAGCCCCTGGTCGGAGTGGGTGGTATCGGGGCGGATGTTTCGCAGATGAAACCTCAACATGTATCGGGTCGCTCTGCGGACGAGTCTTTTAAAAAGAAAAGTACTGTCTCTGGTTCTGGTTCTCCTGCCCCTTCCCCTTGGCCACTCCCTGGGAGGAAGGTCAGGCCCGCCGGCTTGGGGCGAAGTACTTCCCCCGCTATTTAGTCTGTTCTCGGACCAATGGGGGGACGTTCGCCACCTCCAAGCCCATGTTCTTTGTCCAGCACATCGAGGACATCTTCGGGGAAATCGAGGCTCTCAGTAAAATGCGTTCAGGGTCCGTTCTTATAAAGACCACCTCCGCCACACAGTCGGCGGCGCTCCAGGCATGCGACCGACTAGGGGACATCCCAGTGTCCATTGTCCCGCATCTGGCACTGAATAGGACGCAGGGGGTTATTTTTCATCGGGACCTCCTGCGGCAATCTGATGAGGAGCTCAGGGCCAACCTGGAGCGCCGAGGTGTGCATTTCGTCCGGCGAGTCCAGCGCGGCCCCAAAGACCGTCGCATCGACACCGGGGCCTTTATCCTCGCCTTCGATGGGGACGTTCTCCCAGAGAAGGTAAAGGTGATGTGCTACCGGTGCGATGTGCGACCTTACGTCCCGCCTCCTATGCGCTGTTTTCGGTGTTTGCGCTTTGGGCACATGTCGTCACGGTGTGAGGCTGAGCCCCTTTGTGGCGATTGTGGACGTCCTCTTCGTGAGGAACATACATGCACCCCACCACCTCGGTGCGTTAATTGTCCTGGCATCCACTCGCCTAGATCCTTAGACTGCCCCGCGTATCAGAATGGGAAGAAGATTGAAGAACATAAAACTTTGGATCGTCTCTCTTATTCTGAGGCCAGGAAGAAGTATGACCGCCTCCATCCCGTGACGTTGGCCAGTTCGTTTGCCTCAGTCGTGTCCACTCCTTCCACAGTATCCTCACCCCTATCCTGTCCCCCCTCCACCTCCTCCCCCCTTCCGGGGTCTATGCCTCCGCCTCCCAAATCCCTCCCTTCCAAATCCTCCTTCCCGCGGCCCCTGCCCCCTCTGCCCCAGGGGCCACCCTTCCTCCTCCTCCCCCCCCCCGCCGCCTGAGAAGCGATCCTCTTCTCAGGCGTCCATCGGGGACACGTTCCGGACCCCAGCTTCAGAGGTCCGGCGTTCCAAAACGGACCCGACGCGTGAGGACCTTCTTCGGGTCCAGCCCACCATCCCTGTGCCTCCTCGGACTTCCAAGAAGGCCTCCAAGAAGAAGTCTCTATCCCTCTCTCCACCCCGGCGCGTTTCGTCTGACGCTCCATCCGTGAGTCGCTGCTCCCGGCCGTCCTCAGTTTCGCCGGGACGCTCTGCTGCCAGGCGCTCAGCTGGCCTCTCGTCGGCAAATGATGCTGCCCCTCCTACACCACCAGGGACAGCGGCCGCAGCTGGCGACGACTCGATGGAACAGGATCCGCCTCCCGCCGGTTGTAGCGTTGTTCCCTCGAAACCTGGCCCTCCACAGCCGTCGAGGTGACCAGCTCTTCCCCCCCATCTCGTTCCCCCAACTTTTTGACTAACGATGGCGTTGTTTCATTGGAACATAAGAGGTATTCGATCTAATCAGGAAGAATTAAAACTGCTCCTCTGCCTGCACTGTCCGCTCGTCCTTGGTCTCCAGAAAACCAAGTTGCGCTCAACTGACCGTATTGCCTTTACCAACTACACAGCGGTATGAGCTCACCCCTGTGGACGGTATCCCAGCTCATGGTGGGGTCATGTTGCTCGTTCGGGACGATGTCTATTACCATCCCATCCCATTGACCACCCCACTCCAAGCAGTAGCTGTCCGTATTACTCTTTCTGCTTTTACTTTTTCAGTTTGTACCATCTACACTCCATCGTCATCCGCAGTTAGTCGGGCTGACGTGATGCACCTGATTGTTCAGCTTCCTCCGCCGTTTTTATTGTTTGGCGACTTCAATGACCATCATCCCCTTTGCGGCTCTCCTGCATCCTGTCAACGAGGCTCACTCTTGGCGGATGTCTTCAACCATCTCAATCTTGTCTGCCTCAATACTGGCGCCCCGACTTTCCTCTCGGACTCTACTCATACCTACTCCCACTTGGACCTTTCGATCTGTTCTACCACTCTTGCCCGTTGGTTCGAGTGGTATATCCTTTCTGACACCTATTCGAGCGACCACTTCCCCTGTGTCGTTCGTCTCCTGCACCACATCCCATCCCCACGTCCTTCGAGCTGGTACATACCGAAAGCTGACTGGGGACTTTACTCCTCCCTGGCGACCTTTCCGGACCACGATTTTCTCAGTTGTGACAGTCAGGTCGAATACCTCACGGCTGTTATCGTCAATGCTGCCGAACGTTCCATTCCTCGTACTACCTCTTCTTCACGTCGCGTTTCCGTCCCCTGGTGGAATGAGGCTTGTATAGACGCTATCCGCGCTCGACGACGTGCTTTACGCACCTTTCGCCGCCATCCTACGTTGGCGAATTGTATTGGATACAAACGACTCCGAGCGCAATGCCGTAGAGTCATCAAAGACAGCAAAAAAGCTTGTTGGGCCTCTTTCACCAGCTCCTTTAACAGTTTTACTCCCTCTTCTGTCGTATGGGGTGGCCTGCGCCGGCTGTCGGGCATTAAGGCCCACTCCTCAGTACCTGGCCTGACTTCAGGTAATGAAGTCCTTGTTGATCCTGTGGATGTCTCCAACGCCTTCGGCCGGTTTTTCGCGGAGGTTTCAAGCTCCGCCCATTACCACCCTGCCTTCCTTCCCAGGAAAGAGGCAGAAGAGGCTCGGCGACCTTCCTTCCACTCGCTGAATCTGGAAACTTATAATGCCCCCTTTACTATGCGGGAACTCGAACGTGCGCTTGCACTGTCCCGGTCCTCTGCTCCGGGGCCAGATGCCATTCACGTTCAGATGCTGGCACACCTTTCTCCAGCGGGCTTAAGCTTCCTTCTTCGTACCTACAATCGCGTCTGGACCGAAGGTCAAGTCCCCATGCGTTGGCGTGACGCCTTCGTTGTTCCTATACCCAAACCCGGGAAGGATAGACACCTTCCTTTTAGTTACCGCCCCATTTCTCTTACAAGCTGTGCCTGTAAGGTGATGAGCGCATGGTTAATGCTCAGTTAGTCTGGATTCTTGAATCTCGACGGCTACTTACCAATGTCCAATGCGGCTTTCGTCGCCGCCGCTCCGCTGTTGACCACCTTGTGACCTTGTCGACATTCATCATGAACAACTTTTTGCGAAGGCGCCAAACGGTAGCCGTGTTCTTCGATTTGGAGAAGGCTTATGATACCTGTTGGAGAGGAGGTATCCTCCGCACTATGCACAGGTGGGGCCTACGCGGTCGCCTGCCCCTTTTTATTGATTCCTTTTTAACAGATCGAAAGTTTAGAGTACGTGTGGGTTCCGTATTGTCCGACGTCTTCCTCCAGGAGAACGGGGTGCCCCAGGGCTCCGTCTTGAGCGTATCCCTTTTTGCCATCGCGATCAATCCAATTATGGATGGCATTCCACCTAATGTCTCAGGCTCTCTCTCTATCGATGACTTCGCGATCTCCTGCAGTGCCTTCCACCCCCCCCCCCCTGCTCCTCCCCGTGCCTTCCACCCCCCTGCTCCTCCCTGTGCCTTCCAACCCCCCCCTGCTCCTCCCCGTGCCTTCCAACCCTCCCCTGCTCCTCCCCGTGCCTTCCACCCCCCCTGCTCCTACCGCCTTGTCTCCATCGATCTCATATTACCCCTTTCTTTGTCCATGGTCTCCTGCCCCCTGTTTCAACCCATCTCCTGCTTTCTGCTCTCTGTCAATTTCCTACCAACTCTCTGTTCTCTCTTCACCCTCCCCCTCTCTGGCCTTCAGCCTTTTTTATTCTTATTGCAAATTCGCATTCTGTAGTATTAGCGGATTTGTGTGAAAACCTGTGAGGAAGAAAACAAAACAGCACATTCTTGTGTGTGCAATTAATGTTTAAAAATACATATAATGAGAGAGAATATATATGAGAGAAACAGTTTGTTTGTTGGCTTAAATGTCCAACTATTGTCGTAAAAACTGGTTGCGACGAAGGGAACAAAACCGCACATTTTTATAGCAGACCGCTTTGTTTCTTGCAGTCCGTTTTAACATCAAAAGTGTACATTTTAGTTTGAATTAATGTTCCTCTTAAAATTTGAATTAAGTCGGTAAAGAACTTGCAGAGATGATGCTAAAAAGGTTTAACAGGTTTCGTAATTATATATTTTATGTGATATATATATTTAAAAGTATTTGTCTTAGCTGCAGTGGTAGCCGCGTGGACTCGGGCGCCTTGCCATGGTTCGCACGGCTCTCCCCGTCGGATGTTAGAGTCCTCCCTCGGGCATGGGTGTGTGTACGTTGTCCTTAGCATGAGTTAGTTCAAGTTGTGTGTAAGGATACAGACCGATTACCTCAGCAGTTTGATCCCATAGGAACTTACCATAAATTTCCAAATTTGTCTTACGTTACTCCAAACGTTCATTAGAGTTGTACAAAAATGCGAAGTAATTTGCATAAGTACTTCCATGATTTTTATTGTAACAATATATCCACTTCATACACACGGCGACGATTATTGAACTATATGAAAATATGTAGATTAGTTACAAACCGTGGTTTGCACACTCTTTATCCAACATGTAAACGTCACTACAGATATTCGGATTTAGGTTATGACATGATCGTTATGCTTGCAATAATTGGCGATGGCGTGGCGCAGCCGAATGGCGAAATTCTGCATGACCACTTAAGTGTCGGAATATCGAGGCTGTCGATGACCTTATAATGGCTGTTTCAGCTCAGCAGTGGTTTTGTGGTTAATGCTGTAAACTTTCTTTGATAGACCCCCACAAAAGAGAGTCACGTGTGTTTGGATCCGGAGAATTTGATGGCCAATCGAGGCTTATGCCAGTGGCGTCTGAGTATCCCAGAGACAGAATGCGATCTCCAAAATGCCCGTCCTGGACATCAAACACTCGGCTCCGTCGAGGGGGTCGCGCTCCGTCTTGCATGAACCACATCTGTTGCTTCGGATAATGGGGTGAAATCATCTTCCAAAACATTCACGTACCGTTCGTTAGTCACCGTGCGATCAAGGAATATCGCTCCGATTATTCCATCACTGGACATTGCACTCCACACAATATACTGGTATCATCTGCAGCAGTAGCTGTAGCGTTACTTATAACTGTTTCCATCATGGTGATAAATGCTATGGCTTTAGCATACTTGTTATAAGCTGAGTAGTTGTACGTCAGCCGTAGCTGCATTTTAATAGCCTTATACTAAGAATGTTTTCATTTCCTTTTTTCGTTTGATGTCCAATTCTGTCCAAATTTATCTGTGCAGGTTGCAGTATCTTCAGCTGATGAGTGCAGTGGTGCTGTATTAAGTAAACCTGTGTGTAGACTCAGATTTGGTGAACATTAGACATAATCTGTTTCCCGCGAATAAGTTGAAATGTGCGTATTTGGTGCAACTGAGAATTTCGGAAAGTTTACAGTCATCTTAAATGAAACAGCTGTAACTTTGCGGAGCATAATCAGCACGAAGACACTGTGTCAATAAATTGATCATATTGTTTGCCTCGTAATAACGTAGCGAACTCTACTGCAGAGAGCCCACTCGTCATTAAGAGCGATGACGTGGGCGCCCAGTAGAAGGCCCCTGCAGCTGACTCCCCCCTCGGCAGAGTGCCGTGGTGGGGCGTTAAGCAGCGACAGGAGCCCCCAAGATATCGGAAACAGGCCGGAGCGAAAATCAGTCGCAGTGCTAGCCTTCCGCGATGGCGATGGTCCCTCCTGGGCTCACCAACAAAGGCGCTGGCGAGAACAGAGGTACAGGGGAGGGGACGGCGGCGATCGATGGGGGTGGCGGACGCTCACGGCGCGCGCACGATCTGCTCTGCTCTGCTCTGCTCTGCCCGCTACACTCCAACGCCCCCCCCTCCCCTCCCCTCCCCTCCCCTCCCCTCCCCTCCCCTCCCCTCTTCTCACCATACAAAGCCAACACTCACAGTATCGGCGCCACTCTCGGAATCGTCCGCGTAGCTGTGTCCACAGATGTAACGACACGCTCCATTTCACAATGCCTGACTCGGCTCGCTGAAATCGGAAAATAGTTTCTTTCCAACATACGGGCAATCCAGTACCATCGAACGACTTATCTGCCTTTTACTCACCGCTTTTATTACGCGATAAACGTAATGAGATGACCAGTATGGTAACTTACGAGGATGGAAAAAGCTTAACCGTTTGCAAGAAAGGACCTGATATTTTGACTTAGCAGCATTTCCTTTTTTACAACATACGAAACCAATTGACATAAAATCCATTTTAAGGAAGAAATTAGTCACTCAATACTGTTCGACTTACGAGGGCATCCGCAGGATGATGTCTGCTAAAATTTATAAGTAATGAACCTAGGCTACCTGAAGTCTAACAGGCCCAGTAAGCCTTCATTGGAAAATAGTGATATTTACAACTACGAGCCCCCGTTCTTAGTACGACCGGGAAGTGGCTCATTAGTGACTATTTGGCTGACAACAGTAAGATGTGGGAATAAATTCTGGGTAGTGTTGTGAAGTGATGACAGTCTTTTTAACTGTATTCGCGAACTACATTTGCTCCCAAGCTGTAACACACCATTTCGGAGCCAGCAGAAACGAGTGTTCGCAAAAGCAATTATTCGATCTGTATTTTAAATGAGCCAAGTATTTTTCCTTTTGTTTCGTCAGACCTGACAATCAGCTGCGGCTTTGCGGCTTGATCTCGGGTGTCAATGACGCAAGACATGGCGTCCGACGAAGTTTCCGCCAGATCCGAGATCGCAGCGTGCTGCTAACGGATTGGAATCCCGTATCAGCGTAAAATGATTTGTAGTCGAGGTACACATGGCACGCCAAATGCTGTGGTGATCACTAATAGTCTCGCTGAAGCGTTAGACACCTTCGATGACCCAAGGTATTGTCCCAATAGTATTATGTAGCAAATGCTGACGCCAGCATGCAGCATTCACCGGAGATATGCTATTCGCGGGGGAAAGTGCATGACCGATACGAATCCCAGTATTTGAGTAAAAACCATAAATTTTGCACCTCAGCCCCGATTCGATGAAAGGCCTAAATGTTTACACAATTTCACGAGTTGTTTGGAGCTCGCAAAATCCAGGAGTCGGTTTACTCAAGTTGCGGGTCCTTTACGAAGGAGGTGATGAAGAGATATTATTTTTCTGCAAACTGAAGTTAATGATTGACGAAGTTAATGTACCAGTAAACACAGATTACGAGAATTCGCTGGCTATTCCGCGGGTTTTTGTTTCACATACGACTTAAAACGCCATGTCGACGAGCAATAATCGCTCCTGGGTATCTGATGGAGGAGAAATTTCGGAACGCGTCGTATGAACAACAAAGTCATTTCTTTTCTGATGTTTGATTTTACCATTGCGACCCAGTTAGCCTGATTGCAGAACTGCTGATTGTTTTAATTTAAAGATTGACGTCGGATAACAAATGAAAAATATTTTTTATGGCCGCATATTTTCAGTGCACTGACTTGGAAGCTAACTTTTATTGTACCGCCAAGGGACTGTAGACCTTATTGCGTGACAAATTTCAGCTTGGTAAGTCTACCCGTTCCTATGAAAAACGGTTCGTCGTCGTTGATTGACACACACACACACTCTCTCGGTCCTTTCAACAGCCACGCGTTATGGAGCCTACGCCATTTGACGGTATAATCACGCTTACCTCATGCCGTGCCACGTCCAGCTTTGTGTGCACGTCTTGGGAGACTCAGACAACACGCTCCCGCGCTGTCGTTCATTCCACCGATTTTTCAATATTTTATGTTACATTATCTATTTCGTCGATAAGTTCTGCAGAACTGTGTATTCACGATAGGTCCCCATTTGTTTTCCTATTTCTACTACTTCTGATACGCCCAGAACATTGACGATAGTATCGGGTAATGCAGTCTCCCTCCTTGGCCGTTTACAACTGACGCTCAAATTATTATACGCTTACACAATGGTTCAAATGGCTCTGAGCACTATGCGACTTAACTTCTCAGGTCATCAGTCGCCTAGAACTTAGAACTAATTACACCTAACCAACCTAAGGATATCACACACATCCATGCCCGAGGCAGGATTCGAACCTGTGACCGTAGCGGTCGCTCGGTTCCAGACTGTAGCACCTAGAACCGTTTGGCCACTCAAAAATGGCTCTGAGCACTATGGGACTCAACTGCTGAGGTCATTAGTCCCCTAGAACTTAGAACTAGTTAAACCTAACTAACCTAAGGACATCACACACATCCATGCCCGAGGCAGGATTCGAACCTGCGACCGTAGCGGTCTCGCGGTTCCAGACTGCAGCGCCAGAACCGCGCGGCCACTTCGGCCGGCCGTTTGGCCACTCCGGCCGGCCCGCTTACACACTTGGGGTGATAATTTACTACTTGTAAGACTTATCCTGTCAGCCAAGTAACTGAAAAATAAATTTGAAAATCACTGGAAAAAGCTGTTTTCTTCTGACGAAATCTTACTTTGCTTTCCATCATCCAGCAGTTGTTGTTGTTGTTGTGGTGTTCAGTCCTGAGACTGGTTTGATGCAGCTCTCCATGCTACTCTATCCTGTGCAATCTTCTTCATCTCCCAGTACCTACTGCAACCTACATCCTTCTGAATCTGCTTAGTGTATTGATCTCTTGGTCTCCCTCTACAATTTTTACCCTCCACGCTGCCCTCCAATGCTAAATTTGTGATCCCTTGATGCCTCAAAACATGTCCTACCAACCGATCCCTTCTTCTAGTCAAGTTGTGCCACAAACTTCTCCTCTCCAATCCTATTCAATACCTCCTCATTAGTTACGTGATCTACCCACCTTATCTTCAGCATTCTTCTGTAGCACCACATTTCGAAAGCTTCTATTCTCTTCTTGTCCAAACTAGTTATCGTCCATGTCTCACTTCCATACATGGCTACACTCCATACAAATACTTTCAGAAACGACTTCCTGACACCTAAATCTATACTCGATGTTAACAAATTTCTCTTCTTGAGAAACGCTTTCCTTGCCATTGCCAGTCTACATTTTATATCCTCTCTACTTCGACCATCATCGGTTATTTTACTCCCTAAATAGCAAAACTCCTTTACTACTTTAAGTGTCTCATTTCCTAATCTAATTCCCTCAGCATCACGCGACTTAATTTGACTACATTCCATTATCCTCGTTTTGCTTTTGTTGATGTTCATCTTATATCCTCCTTTCAAGACACTGTCCATTCCGTTCAACTGCTCTTCCAAGTCCTTTGCTGTCTCTGACAGAATTACAATGTCATCGGCGAACCTCAAAGTTTTTACTTCTTCTCCATGAATTTTAATACCTACTCCGAATTTTTCTTTTGTTTCCTTTACTGCTTGCTCAATATACAGATTATCAAGACTTTAATTTTGCGTCGAGATCCATACCTCTGCCTTCAAGATGCAATATTTTTTATTGTTGCAGTTTCTGCTCACTGCTTGAAGTTTTCTGTCAGCCTGTTACGCAAAATTATCTTTGAAGCATTTTTCCTTCATGTTTTGCCTATTTCGTTGTACTATATACTTTTGTGTACTGTTAATTGTTTAACGCGTTGGATGAATTTAAATAGAATGGAAGACCATAGGTATGACTCTTATTTTAGGTATTCAAATTTCTAGTTACAGCATTCATAATGATCTCATCATTTGCTGTCGTTTAGTGAAACCCGCAGTAGCAAAGTTCTGTGGCAATAGCACGCACACGATCTATGTGATATACGTAAAAAAATGTAAATACAGTATTCCTTTGTTCAGAATCGGCCGGTCGCAGTGGCCGAGCGGTTCTAGGCGCTACAGTCTGGAACCGCGCGACTGCTACGGTCGCAGGACTCTATTCTCGCAAGTAGACGACTATACCCACCAACAAACGGTGCCAATATTTGGTACCTGTTGTGGTTGGGTCTGTAGACAGAGTAGGTTGGTGCCCTGGCCTGCTCCTTTCGTAATTATTGTGGAGAGGCATAGGAGGTTCCTGAACTTTACGCATATGCTAATCTTCCTGCTGAAACCGTACATAGTTTTGCATGTTTAAGGAGCACGGGTTAACAGTCTGACACACGATCAAACGTAACAAAGGCGAAAAAGTCAGCCCTCAAGACACATTCAGCAATAGATGGATTTTGTATAGTAGACAAATACAATCTAAGCCAATAACATCACATGCATGTCGGCGGAGCCTGCTTTCATTAACAAATACCCTGCTGCATTATTCAGTTTAACGGCACTAGATGACCTGGCCAGAAGCAAACAACATTTGCCTTCCGATTGTGAGCAGATGATCTCCGATAGATGATTTTGGGGTAATACGTTGGCCTCGTACTATATGTTACTATTCTCGATGCATGTCTGTACGATACGAAACGTGCTGTACATAGATGCATCTGTTCCACAGACCGCTGCTGGAGACAGCGTCACGCAACGGCTATAACGTGACAAGGCTGACAGGCCCGTCTGCTACACGCAAACCTGCAGTGCGGTGTCTTTCAAACGGCTGCAGCATAACTGGAGCACGTAGGCGCCATCGTATCATGGCTACGTGCAGACTCGTTTCTTGACACAACACAGCATCATTGCAGCGCATAAATCATGACGGAAGATACTCTGCTCAGAACTGTTCACCTCTCATGGCACCACAGTGACCGCCGGCAAAGCCTGCGGAGAGCACAGTGCACAGTGGCTGGCCTGTTTTATGGCGTTTGTTCAAATGGCTCTGAGCACTATGGGACTCAACTGCTGTGGTCATCAGTCCCCTAGAACTTAGAACTACTTAAACCTAACTAACCTAAGGACATCACGTACATCCATGCCCGAGGCAGGATTCGAACCTGCGACCGTAGCAGTCGCACGGTTCCGGACTGCGCGCCTAGAACCGCGAGACCACCGCGGCCGGCGTGGCGTTTGTTACACAATGAACGCGACACACGAATAACCACAGCTACAACCCCTCACTAAACACAGGTGATGACTGTTAACAAAAATCTAGCAGTTTTTGCAGATCTTTCTCAGTTCGCGTTTTTTGTAACGACTCTCATTGAGTGAGCTCCAAAGAACTACGTTTGCTGTGCCATTTATTGTATGTACATCCTTGTCTACTATTTGGCACGAGGCACTTGTAAATAATCCTAGGAATAATCAATAAAATTGTTCTGGGTATGTGACTACACTGTCAATGTAGAAAATTCTCCGACGTTTCGGCCACTGTTGTAAATGGCGTTCCTCAGGGTGTTCTCTTTTTCTGTTGTTAAAAACATCCTAATAAAGGCCATTTGCAACAGTGGCCGAAACGTTGGAGAATTTTACACGTGGACAATGCGGTCACATAACCTGAAGAATTTCATTGACTGTGACAACGGCTGCGGAAGCCTAAGCATTCAGTGTTCTCTAGCGTTCTTCAAGACAGAGTGGCAAGAAACGAAGTGTCACACAATCTGTAGAAATGAAAAACAGCCGCAGCTGAAGGTACCAATGTATATTGAAGAAATGATCGAATTTTTGAAATTTAACTCATTAGTAGAAAACATACTTCATGTTGCAATTCGCGTTACTGCTGAGTGGTAGAATAGTATTTGCCGGTCTCCTTAGTCCACGCTACAAGTAGAAAGGTAGCCGGTTCGATACCTGTTGTCAGTAGTAATTCTAGTTTTGCAGTAATCCGGCGGCAAGGGAGTAATAGTAGTGCTTTACAGCATCTGACCGCCACACTTTGAGCTGTTGTGTCTTGGTATGAGGGCTTGCAACTTAAGTGGTGATAATTGTTCCTCTGTTTGTCAGAGCGAGGCCCTGTTGTTGATTGCCCCCCCCCCCCCCCCTTACTGAGTTTTGTTCCTTTCCTTCCTATCGTTTTGTAATCACCCGTAGCATTACAAGCAGAATTTTCGCTTCACATGCACCTGTGGAATTCCTTAGTTACGTCGATACTTGGTGGTAAATACCAACATCAAATCACAATCTAAGAATCTCCAGAATGAGATTTTCACTCTGCAGCGGAGTGTGCGCTGATATGAAACTTCCTGGCAGATTAAAACTGTGTGCCCGACCGAGACTCGAACTCGGGACCTTCGAGTCTCGGTCGGGCACACAGTTTTAATCTGCCAGGAAGTTTCATATCAGCGCACACTCCGCTGCAGAGTGAAAATCTCATTCTGGAAACATCCCCCAGGCTGTGGCTAAGCCATGTCTCCGCAATATCCTTTCTTTCAGGAGTGCTAGTTCTGCAAGGTTCGCAGCAGAGCTTCTGTAAAGTTTGGAAGGTAGGAGACGAGGTACTGGCAGAAGTAAAGCTGTGAGGACCGGGCGTGAGTCGTGCTTCGGTAGCTCAGTTGGTAGAGCACTTGCCCGCGAAAGGGAAAGGTCCCGAGTTCGAGTCTCGGTCGGGCACACAGCTTTAATCTGCCAGGAAGTTTCAATCTAAGAATCCTTCCTTATTTGCAATACCGGGGCGTATGTACTGGTGTATGTCTAATTTGCCTTCACCAATCCACTGCTTGCCTCTTTGTGTTCTATCAGTGTACCTGGAGTCTTTCATAGGTCTGCACAATGTATGTTATATTTTTAATGCTTTGTCAGCCAAATTATAAATACATGAGATGCAACAAGCGAAAAATACATAGTGGCCTGTGTTGAGATAAAATTGAGTTGGATGTAGCTACAATTCTGGGGAGGAGGAGGCGAAATGAAAGGAAGATTAGTGTTCAATTGTCGTCCCACCGACGACGAGATAATTAGAGATTGGGCCCAAGCTCGGAATGGACAGTGACTTCAATAAAATTAGCCGTCACGTTGTTCAGTTGTACATAAGCGCCGATGGCGAAAATGTCATAGGAAGGAGAAAGGTGTGGTCTGGGTTAGGAACTCATCCGGCCACTATAATACATGTGATCCCAACGGGAATGTCAGATCTTTGCATTTCCGGATCTTTGGCGGCAGCGGCGATTCACACGACGCAATGCCAAAAGTCTGTCTTCAGTTCCTTCGATTCGCGTAAGACTGACATCACCAATTTACAGTCAAAGACAAGTTGTCCACAGTATTGCAGGTCGCTCAGAAATTCAGCGCTGGAAGCGAATAACAATTTTTTTGTTAACGGGACAGAGACGCAAACGTCGCACGAGAGATACGCGACTTGGAGTGAGATAGAAAGACAGCTATTGCAGTGTATATATATGGAAAACAAGCTTCAGGAGAAAACAAGAAACTGGCTCAGGTACTGTGTGGGAAGGTGGATGGGGAGACTGAAAGAATATTTACTAAAAACGTTTATGTTTTAACATACATAATCCTCAGCTAAGTTCGCTTGAATGAAGTAGCATGAAAACTTCGAATCGCTAAAAATAACAAGAATTATAGAAAATGAACATCTATCTTTACATTAATTTACTTTCCTAAGGGCCAGATCACGTGCGTAGGTCTGTGACCTGCTTAGCTGCAGAATACACTCCATCCAAAAACGGTCAGGCTCACTACAGCTGTGGCCTACAACAAATCAGACGCAGTTCTTGTTACCATAAGTAGAACGGACAAACCACAAGGAGCTGAGTAACGCAAGACGGAAAGACGGTCCACTGAGAAAAAATGGTAGACCAAATTTCGTGACCGAAGGCGGAAACTACTAAAAGAAGCAGAATTTGCCTCTTTTATGCGACTGCATAGCCACAGACTCCGAAACTCTCTTCAAAATACAGATAATTGTTTGCAGAGTGTGATGTCAAAGTTGTGAGTGTTCGCTGCTGTTACGGTTCTTAAATGAAGTAGACGACAAATTTAGGTCTTCAGTTTTCGTACGAAAGCTTTTCAAATGATGTATGTCTCTGAATTACAATTTCTGGATGTGTTAAGTACTGACGTAAAAAATTATTACTATATTATAACAGTTTATATGTATTATTATTATTATTGTTGTTGAAATCTGAGGCACCAGTGGTGCTATAATGAACCCAAAATCGAACCTGGCTCCGCACCTTCCTCGATTCACGTAAAACAGCCATCTACAATGTTAAAGCCGTACTCTGCAGCGTGAGGGTAACAGGTTTGTAACCAGAACAGCTTGGTTGTCTGTTCAACTCTGGACGAGGAAGACAACCGTTTCCTTACGGGATTGTGAAGTAACTGTCACAGTAATAATCTTCCTTCAAACCCTCCGCCATCAAGTACAGAAATTTTCACAGACGTAGAGACACAGCAACTCCAGCCTCGAAGTGTGGAAAACGAGCTTTCCGACAGATGAGAACAAAGAAAACGTGAGGTGAGGTGTGTTGAGGCAAGGTTCTCAGTGTCAGTACAGTGACAACTGAATGGGTAAGAGCAGGAGTGCGGTACCTCACGCCACGACACGGCAGCAGCTTACGGAACGTGACGTACTGGTGTGGGGAGCGGTGTATAGTGAGGCGCGCGCAGCGTTCGGCGTGCGCCAGAGGGCGCAGGATCCGGCTCATTCACTGGCCGCCGCCCACGCCGCGTGTTTTATCTGTCGCGGCAAAATAAATAACCGGCGGGTGGGGAGGGGCGGGGCGGGGAGGGCAGCGGCCGCACTTCAAAGTCGGCGCGCCACCGCCTCACATCAAAGCGGCCGGCCGGTAGGCTGCGTGTCCTGGCGGAGAGGCTGCCGCTGCCGCTGCAGCTGCCTTCCTGGCGAGGGGGCGTGGCTCGTTCACCAGCCTCTCGCGGTGGGAATACGGTCGATCTGACACCCACAGGGACACCCGTCTACTGCCAAGGGCGCCCTGTGTACTAGAAGGATAATCCACGTTTCATTTACATACCTTGCTTATGGGATGTAGTTCTCGTTCCTAGGTGCTACTAGCAACCTGATGGTAAGGTCTGAGTTTGGCGAATGCCTGAAGGTTACCTACTATCATGTTTAGTGCCGACTATCCAGTATGGGGGAGATGGTGTTACTATATGAAGATGGTTTTCGTAGTCAGAATGTGGTCTCCCCTTATTGCGCTTAAGGATACGCAAAATTCTGAAGGATATGAATACATTTTACAGCGTTGTGTACTGTGTACAGCAGAGCAACAGGTCGGAGACACTGATTGTCTGTATCAGGATAGTAATGCACTGTGTCACAAAGCAGAAACTGTGAGGTAAATGTTCGTAGATATTAACACAGCTGAAATGAAATGGACTGTCATGCCTGGAGAACTTGGACTTCGCTCCAGACCCCCAGCTTCCGACATCACGACCCTCTGTGGTTTCTGCTCTTGAGGAAGAGTGGATTGCAGTTCCTCCTCAGATATGCAGCCTTTTCATGAAAGTGTCGCCAGCAAAGTTGGATCTGTTATAAAGGCGAAGTGTGGTTACAGCCGATACTTCTCACCGGGTAATGTATAAGAGCCGTCGGAACCTAAAATAAGACTGAAGCAAGACTTTCACTAAACAACCCTGCATACTGTGTCACTACGAGACCGCCTCCTTAGACCT
Organism: Schistocerca nitens; assembly: GCF_023898315.1. Taxonomy (NCBI): domain Eukaryota; kingdom Metazoa; phylum Arthropoda; class Insecta; order Orthoptera; family Acrididae; genus Schistocerca; species Schistocerca nitens. Next base: position 577,740,256 of record NC_064614.1, on the reverse strand, counting down.
TTCTTCACGGCGGCACAAACGTGCAGTGCAGTTGCAAATTATCGTGCCTAACAATTTCTTAGAGAAGAAGGTTCTAGGGATTCTTACGATTTTTAATTTCTTACGCACAATTAAAGCAAGCAGGCCGTTGCCTATGGTGTACTGGTTACGTTATAGTACAACTGTCAACGGCAACGAAGCCTTTAGCAAAGAAGCGTATAGCGTGTTGTCTGTAACTGGTTAGAAGTTGTTAACTGCTCATTTGCTTGTGTTGTTCTGTAGTTACCAGTATAATACAGCTGGCTATAAAACATTATAAAATATTGTGTAATAGACGTTTGAGGAGCATTCTTTCTAATCGCGTTATGTCAAAAAAAACAAAATTTTACAGGAGACGCAAGAAACGGATTACTCCTAAACTGCTGAATTTTTCACCAGTTGTGAAATATGAAGTTATTGTGTCTGGAAACATGAAAAAGTGAAATCAATTTGCAACTTACGGAGAACGTGTTGGACTTAATATGCTTTGATTCAATAATATGTAAAATGTACAAATAAATGATTAATAAGGTAAATACACAACTAACGAATTATTTTTATTGTTATTGGAGAAGAATGTTATCTTTTAATAAAAAATTAAATTTTTCACAGTACACGTTTTGATATATAGTATGTTCATTGTGTCCTCCTTGCTGCCGGTTCACTGTAGTACATACCAAATTAACGAGTTGTTATTGAAAACCATGTTATTACACAATAACCATTTTATGCACGATTCACGATGTCTTTATCTTTTAATTGTTTAATGATATACTGTGTTATTTAAATGTTTGCTTGTGTTATTACACACATCAAAAAAAGTTTTGCATCAGCCCGGTTCCCAGAACTCTTGAAGATAGACATTGACTGTGGATATTGTATCACAGACACAGTCCGTTTGACTGTTCAGAGATGCGACTAAACCCTTCCAAATATGTAAACAAAAAAAATGGCTCTGAGCACTATGGGACTCAACTGCTGTGGTCATCAGTCCCCTAGAACTTAGAACTACTTAAACCTAACTAACCTAAGGACATCACACACATCCATGCCCGAGGCAGGATTCGAACCTGCGACCGTAGCAATCGCACGGTTCCGGACTGCGCGCCTAGAACCGCGAGACCACCGCGGCCGGCAATATGTAAACAATAATGCATAAGCAGCGCCTATTAGACGGAGTAGGTCCGACACCCAAACAGTTCCAGTCATTCCACCAGGAAGGACGTACACGCTCGTGTTGTCTGTAGTTCAACCATGCCTAGACAGATAGTACCGCGGTTCGATCACGTCCCCATTGTAACTTCTTGCCAGGAAGGGCTCTCAACAAGGGAAGTGTCCAGGCGTCTCGGAGTGAACCAAAGCTATGTTGTTCGGTCATGGAGGAGATGCAAAGAGAAAGGAATTGTCGATGACATGCCTAGCTCTGGTCGCCAAGGACTACTACTGCAGTGGATGACCGCTACCTACGGATTATGTCCTGGAGGATCCCTGACAGCAACGCCACCATGTTGAATAATGCTTTTCGTGCCGCCACAGGACGTCGTGTTAAGACTCACTGTGCGCAATAGGCTGCATGATGCGCAACTTCACTCCCGACGTACATGGCGAGGTCCATCTCTGCAACCACGACACCATACAGTGGTGTACAGATGGGCTCAACACCGTGCCGAATGGATTCAGGATTGGCATCACGTTCTTTTCAACGAGAGTGTCACGTATGCTTTCAATCAGACAATCATCGGAGACGTGTTTGGAGGCAACCCAGTCAGGCTGAACGCCTTACTCACACTGCCCAGCGAGTGCAGTAAGGTGGAGGTTCCCTGCTGTTTTGGGATGGCATTATGTGGGACCGACGTACGCCGATGGTGGACATGGAAGGCGCCGTAACGGCTGTACCATACGTGAAGGATATCCTTCGACGGATAGTGCAGCCATATCGGCAGCATATTGGCGAAGCATTCGTTTTCATGGACGACAATTTGCGCCCCCATCGTGCATATCTTGTGAATGACTTCCTTCAGGACATCAGCCCTATCGAACTTGCCTGGGGTACATTGAAAAGGACTGTTTATGGACGTTGTGACTCACCAACCACTCTGAGGGATCTACTCCGAATCGCCGTTGAGGAGTGGAACAGTCTGGACCAACAGTATGTTGATGAAATTGTGGATAGTATGCCACGGCGAATACAGGCATGCATCAGTGCAAGAGGACGTGCTACTGGGTATTAGAGGTACCGGTGTGTGCAGCAATCTGGACCACCACCTCTGAAGGTCTTGCTGTATGGTGGTACAATATGCACCAACAAAACCGCCGGCCGGAGTGGCCGTGCGGTTCTAGGCGCTACAGTCTGGAGCCGAGCGACCGCTACGGTCGCAGGTTCGAATCCTGCCTCGGGCATGGACGTGTGTGATGTCCTTAGGTTAGTTAGGTTTAATTAGTTCTAAGTTCTAGGCGACTGATGACCTCAGAAGTTAAGTCGGATAGTGCTCAGAGCCAGCCACCAACAAAACGATAATCTCTTAATCTTCTTCTTGTCGAACGCAGAAAACAAACTAAGGCAATGGATTTCCAGAAATCTTTTTCACAAGTGGCTCGTTGTGGTGGTCACTGGAATTAGTAGGACTGTCTGTGCTGCAGAGATAACAGTGCTAATGCAGTGAGGCAATACTCAGCTGTATGCTGACTGTATGATGTTTAGTCTTCTCAGAAGGAACATAGTACCATACTTTCCGGAAATAATAACGTTGTATACAGCTTCCCGCGGTGACAATAAGCTGCAAAGTAATCAGCGCCATTCCTACGGGAACTAATCAAAAGTCCATGGCGAGGTCCATCTTTGCAACCACGACACCATGCAATGCGGTACAGATGGGCCCAGCAACATGCCGTAAGGACCGCTCAGAATTGGCATCACGTTCTCTTCACCGAGAGTATCGCATACACCTTCGACCAGACAATCGTCGGAGAGGTGTTTGGAGGCAACCCGGTCAGGCTGAACGCATTATACACACTGTCCAGCGAGTGTAGCAGGGTTTTACAGTGTGTTACAGTTCAGCATCTCATGGTCTCAGTAGTATCTGGAGAGAGATTAAGTATGGCAAAGGAAAAAGGCCGTGTCCTTATCGCGGAACAATCGTGGCCTTCGCTTCAAGTAGTATAGACGTTTGCTGTCTACGTGTATGTGTTTGTGGCTGTGGCCTGTACGTAGCAGACACACGAGACGCGGCTGCGAAAAGCCACCCGGCGTGGCTGCACGCGCGCTGCGGGTGAGCATCGACCCGCCGCCGCCTCGCACTCCCCCCCGCATCACGCACTCCTGCCCTGCTGCCTGCACACTTTTTAACACCTGTGGCTGCGCCAGAAGTGCTGTGCCAATCCTTCTAACTCCTGTCCTGTTGCAGTCGGGAGTGGCTTGTTCTGAAGCTTCCGCGACTCTAGGGCTGACCGGTTTTCGGGAAACAGTTGCGCAGAGACGCTTGCGACACAGCAGTACTGTGGAATCGCAGGACTGTCAGCTCCACAGTTCTCGATTCCTGTGTTTTCGCCTTGTTTTACAGAACTCCGGTCGAATATTGAAATATCGGGCCGGAGAATAAACCTCCCGCTCGACATTGCGGATCGACTCGTTTCTGCAGCACTAGAGACCAAAACGAAGCTTCCGCTGTTACATTACCGCATTGCCCTTGGGGGGCTGGAAGTCACCTGTTTCCCAATCATCATTTCCTTTTCCTTCCTCCTCCTCTGTTTCATTTGAAAACTGAGACTTTCTCTCGCAAAAGTTTTCGGTCCTTGGATGAGTTTACCGTTTCATTTGTTTCCATCTGCCCCATACTACGGAAACCGTTTTACAATAGAAAACAAGACCACTGCATTGAAGAATGTTTAATACAATTTTCAGTACGCATACTTCACATTTGCGTCAGTATAACAGACGGACTTTCTATAAGAACTGATCCTTTAATTATAAAACAATACAAAAGGTTGAAATATTTTGAATGAAGATTCTGAAGAGAACACCGAATTTGTTTGGTTCTCATTTTAATTCTTAAGCTCTCTAAAATTCTGTTGTAATATCTGTTGCTAAACCAACTACATTTTACACAACAAAATATTCGAATTACGTGAAGTGCGTTATTTAATTTCGGAGCTTCATAATAACTACGACAAACATCGGAAATTCAACAAACGCTGACTTCACTTGCAGGGGGCATAGTGTCGGTTAGGAATTAACAATCCGCGCGGAGTGGCGGGGCGGTCTGAGGCTCCATGTCACGGACTGCGCGACCCCTCCCGCCGGAGGTTTGAGTCCTCCCTTGGGCATGTGTGGGTGTATTATTCTTAGTGTAAGGGGGTTTAAGTAGTGTATAAGTCTACGGACCGATGACTTGAGCACTTTGGTCCCTTGAGAATTCACACACATATGAACACATTTTGAATTAACGTACAGATAAACCGCCACAGGTCGCGTACTACTGCTAGTTCTGCTTAGCAGACGCGAACAATTTTAGATGCCGTCACAGCAATGAATATCTGATCATTTTTGCGATTGATGAATGAAACGAGCTAAACATGAAATAATAATCCACCTGTGGCGGTTTCAACTGTGCATTAAATGTTGGAACGATTGCCAGTTCTTTATATGAGGTGGGAGACGATATTAAGCGAAACTATCAGTAAAAAGACGGCTAGTAGAAATCCTTGGATAACAGAAGAAATACTGAATTTAATTGATGAAAGGAGAAAATATAAAACGCAGTAAATGAAGCAGGCAAAAAGGAATACAAACGTCTCAAAAATGAGAACGACAGGAAGTGCAAAATGGCTAAGCAGGGATGGCTAGAGGACAAATGTAAGGATGTTGAGGCTTATCTCATTAGGGGCAAGATAGATACTGCCTACAGGAAAATTAAAGAGACCTTTGGAGAAAAGAGAACCACTTGCATGAATATCAAGAGCTCAGATGGAAACCCAGTTCTAAGCAAAGAAGGGAAAGCAGAAAGGTGGAAGGAGTATATAGAGGGTCTATACAAGGGCGATGTACTTCAGGACAATATTATAGAAATGGAAGAGGATGTAGATGAAGATGAAATGGGAGATACGATACTGCGCACTGAAAGACCTACGTCGAAACAAGGCCCCGGGAGTAGACAACATTCCATTAGAACTACTGATGGCCTTGGGAGAGCCACTCCTGACAAAACTCTACCATCTGGTGAGCAAGATGTATGAGACAGGGGAAGTACCCTCATACTTCAAGAAGAATATAATAATGCCAATCCCAAAGAAAGCAGGTATTGACAGATGTGAAAATTACCGAACAATCAGTTTAATAACCCACAGCTGCAAAATACTAACACGAATTCTTTACAGACGAATGAAAAAACTGGTAGAAGCCGACCTCGGGGAAGATCAGTTTGGATTCCGAAGAAATGTTGGAACGCGTGAAGCAATACTGACCCTACGACTTATCTTAGAAGAAAGATTAAGCAAAGGCAAACCTACGTTTCTAACATTTGTAGACTTACAGAGAGCTTTTGACAATGTTGACTGGAATACTCTCTTTCAAATTATGAAGGTGGTAGGGATAAAATACAGGGAGAAAAAGGCTATTTACAATTTGTACAGAAAGCAGATGGCAGTTATAAGAGTCGAGGGGCATGAAAGGGAAGCAGTGGTTGGGAAGGGAGTGAGACAGGGTTGTAGCCTCTCCCCGATGTTATGCAATCTGTATATTGAGCAAGCAGTAAAGGAAACAAAAGAAAAATTCGGAGTAGGTATTAAAATCCATGGAGAAGAAATAAAAACTTTGAGGTTCGCCGATGACATTGTAATTATGAGACAGCAACGGACTTGGAAGAGCAGTTGAACGGAATGGACAGTGTCTTGAAAGGAGGATATAAGATGAACATCAACAAAAACAAAACGAGGATAATGGAATGTAGTCGAATTAAATCGGGTGATGCTGCGGGAATTAGATCAGGAAATGAGACACTTAAAGTAGTAAAGGAATTTTGCTATTTGGGAGCAAAATAACTGATGATGGTAGAGATGATATAAAATGTAGACTGGCAATGACAAGGAAAGGGTTTCTGAACAAGAGAAGTTTGTTAACATCGAGTATAGATGTGTCAAAAAGTCGTTTCTGAAAGTATTTGTATGGAGTGTAGTCATGTATGGAAGTGAAATATGGCCGATAAATAGTTTGGACAAGAAGAGAATAGAAGCTTTCGTAATGTGGTGCTATAGAAGAATGCTGAAGATTAGATGGGTGGATCACATAACTAATGAGGAGGTATTGAATAGAATTGGGGAGAAGAGGAGTTTGTGGCACAACTTGACAAAAAGAAGGGATCGGTTGGTAGGACATGTTCTGAGGCATCAAGGGATCACCAGTTTAATATTGGAGGGCAGCGTGGAGGGTAAAAATCGTAGAGGGAGACCAAGAGATCAATACACTAAGCAGATTCAGAAGGATGTAGGTTGCAGTAGGTGCTGGGAGATAAAGAAGCTTGCACAGGATAGAGTAGCATGGAGAGCTGCATCAAACCAGTCTCAGGACCGAAGACCGCAACAACAACAACAACACCAGTGTCTTTAACGAATAGTTTTCTTTAAGTCGCTGGAGGAATGGTATATAGCAAAAAGAAAAACTTATCTTTTTTTTAATTCTGAAAAATGTTGACTGAGTAACTAACTTCAAAAAATTTGCTTTATTTACATAAAACTTTTCTGTATATGACATGAAATATCACAATATCGACAGTACTGACACACGTGTACAATGGGCTCCGTGGCGGTGCCTTGAGATCAGAAACGAAGCGAGCAGGAGTCAAATAACTGATGGCGGTGGTGGTGATCATTCAAATGATGAAAGAAGGTGCTTCCCATGACCTGACCACGGATAAAAGAATTTTGTGTGTTCCTTATCTTGAGATATGCTATACAGCAAGGCATACGATACGAATGTTACAGTCACGCCTAGTGAAGGTTGGAATAAATCCACTGCAAACGGTGGAACATTTGAAACAGAACAAAAACGAAGAGGAAAGTTTAACATACAAGGGGAGCCAGGAAGAACTTGTGGATTGAAAATTGATGTGGATGAAAAGGAACCGTCTAGAGCGACGATTTTCAAGAAACTTGCGTGGGACAAAACATAAATCTTCTGTAGGACGGAATGAAAAGCTTGATAATTTGTGTTACTGTCTCATCGTAATTAAGAAACCCCAGCAAATGGAGATCCAGTGGAGACTGGTAGATCTTTGCTTCATATTGGAATAATTCCATCATTTATTTTAACAGAATTTTCACGATTTGGAAAAGATCTCATACGTGGGATGTAGTGTACTTGACTACAGCTTGTCTTCAACAAAAACCGTTTAGCGTAAGCAGCCGAGGCTTATCTGATGCAGAGGTTGTGAAGGCATACCATTAGCAATTGAAATCTGCGCTCGGAAGTACCTTCGTGTACAGCCGCAAGTGGACTAACGTAACACTCCCTAGCAAAAAAAAAATTTCTCAAGCAACTTCCAGCTCCCGACAAATTTGCGAACAACAGAATGTTTCTCTTTCTTTTCTGTACCGCCACAACAGAAACGCTCGTTACCGCATGTGAATAATGGAGCTTCTGAGAATCGACTGTGGCGTTGTTAATGGAACCAGTACGCCATTTCGGTGAAACTGGTAGAATTCAAGGAAAGAAAGATAAAATTGTCAAACTCAGGATCGGGTGCGACAATAGTTCCTTCGATCGCAGGACATTATAATAATCTATAAATTACTTTGACTCATTTGATATCGATCGTGCTGCAGCAGGTACTTGATTTCTTCACCTGATGTTATGGTCGTACACCAAGGCTGTTGCACTACTCGCCTCCGCCAGTTAAAATATCGAAGCCGCGCTGCTGAGCTTGCGGTTACAAAATACACAATGACGACGCCCGATTCATGCTGGTACATCGATGCATCAGTAGGATCTACACTGCTGTGACGTCTTTGAGTTCATCAGAGAGAGTGTCTGATTCCATAGTTGTTGATGACTCAAACTACTATCTCTATAAATTAAATCGTCCTCCAAACGCATTTAGATGTTCCTTCATAGCCGCGCTTCTGAATGATGAAGTCGACACTAGAACATGGACGTTATCGAACAGTGTCGATTCAGCACTCTACAACAACTGATTTATTGGTTTGTAGAAGCTAGTGTGCTTCCAGTATTCCGTGAATTTCTCTTCACAGTACGAGTCATCTTCTCGATATTTGAAAGTGACACTCGCAAGGAATCTTCTGAATTCCAGCGTTGAAGAACATCATGTCATCCTTGACGTAGCCCAGGCAATGGGTCATAGGTGCAGTACATGCTGTAAGTACAGCAAGAACGGTAATGGAAGGGGCACTCAGCAAGAAACAGTCTATGGCTAGTATTTATAGATCCAAAGAAGGCTTTCGATCGCGTGCCTCGGTTGCTGAAATGCTAGGCTCTGAGACCACACAGTGTAGACTACCTGAATATCGTGCAAACATTATTGAAGAAACGTTCAACAATGCCCAGATACGTGTCAGCAGCCCAAATGGAGAACAGCAGAGCGTGGAGTTAAGTGTTAGGACACATACAAGCGTCGCTCTCAACACAAAAGCCCACCTCCTGGAACTTCGTATACGGTGATGATATGGCGTCAGTATCAAAAGTCAAACATTAAATTGGAGAAACCTTGAAGCAGTGAGCAGTGGTAGAATGTTGGCATGGATGTCAATAGAACTAGATCAGAATTCGTGCTGTGCGACTTGGATCCTACCTAAAGGATATGAAGAAGATGGATCTGGTCGAACAAGAGGCATACCAGCGAAGAAAATAGTGCAACGAGATTAGGAAAGCTGACCCCTGTGTAACGGAACTGAGCTCTAGGTTTCCTTTTATACGCCTGGAGTAACATTCTTGTGTTCACAATTACCAGACCGTCGGTATAAGCAAAGGACGGTATACCATTAAAAGAGCTTGGTCCTTGGCATACAAAAGCAAAAGCACTACTACTTGGAGTATCACTGCGGTTAATAGGCGTTGTGTCACCCTTGTTACAAAATCACGACGTCTTCGTAATTATTTAAGAGTTGATACCATCGATTGATCAGATGCAAATTTTATATTTCTGATACCAGAATCCGTGAAGCTATTGAACTTAGTTCGCTGACATTGTATTGCACGCCATTCCGAAGTACTGTGAAACACGATTACGCTGTAATATTCCTTTCCAACCGCATTTAATAAACTTTTGTATGAGTTTCAAGCATGTGTTGTAGGATATTATCTCTTCGCGGCAGGTATCCGTATCAACGCTACAGACGCCACCTTTAAATCCTTGGCGTGTTCAACTTCATTGGGCATTTGCATAGGAAAAAACCACATTTGTCGACTGAACCACAGCTTCTCATGACTTCGGTCTTCTCGTTGGAACCAGGGAAGGTATTCTGCATTGACTCTTGTACAGTTAACTAGTAGAGGTTAAAACTGTAAAAGACAGAAATTGAAATACATCCAGCATATCATTAAGAAAGTAGGTTGCCATTGTTACTCTGAGGAGAAAAGCTTAGCACAGGAGATGAATTCGTGGTGGGCCACATGAAACACTCAAGCCTTTTGGCATACCAATTCATACGTACGTCTTGGAGATGTGGTAACTGAATTCGCCTGACAGTGACAGCGTCTGCATTTTTTTATCATTGCATCTTACCGTCTGCGTGGAAGAAGGCTTCATACGATTTCCCTGATACAGCCTACGTAAGAAGAGGTGCACTTTTACGACACAATGAACTGTGTTATGGGCAGAGTCGTATTTAATCCCGAAAGGCAATAACACGCACAGTAGTTGTCACACGAGGAAAATCCATTCTCCACTCTGTCTTACCTAATACTGGCACAGGAAACCAGAGAGAATAAAAGACAAAGAACAGAGCGGCTCTGAATGCAACTGAAAGAACACGAAGTCTCACTAAATGAAAAGAAAAGAGAAGCTCGGGGAATTACAGCTCATACAATTTAAATAAGACAGTATCCGTTCTCCACTTTCCTCACTGCCTTTCTGGAGGGTTGCTAAAATTGCTACGGAGTTAGTTATCTTAAGCAGCGTCGCATCTCTGCTAATTAAAATTCATACTGACATAAAATAGTCCTTGAGAATCACGTTTACATTGCAGCACTGCGTGTCAGCGTTTCTTAAGTGAGGTAATTTGCATATCTGTAAAGACCCGAAACACCACTGGAGTTATCCGTGAATATCCAGTTCAGCGAATACGGCTGAGTATGGACAGTAGTTCTCATCGTATCGCATAATATGTGTCATATGTCATGCGTTCTTCTGTGGCTACGTAGATCCTCTGCAAAACACTATGAAGTGCATGGCAGGAGGTACGTAGTACTGTGCTACGTGGTAGGATCGTTCCCGTTCCAGTCGCAAATGGAGCACGGGAAGAACGAAAGCATTCAGAGTCTCCCTGCGTGCTGTAGTTAATGTAATTTGTTTTCGTGGTCCTTACAGATTATGTAAGTTGCCACGCAACAGTTTTCGTTATGGACTGCAAACAAAAGTCGTTGTGGTTCAAATGGCTCTGAGCACTATGGGACTCAACTTCTGAGGTCATTAGTCCCCTAGAACTTAGAACTACTTAAACCTAACTAACCTAACTAACCTAAGGACATCACACACATCCATGCCCGAGGCAGGATTCGAACCTGCGACCGTAGCGGTCTCGCGGGTCCAGACTGCAGCGCCTAGAACCGCATGGCCACTTCGGCCGGCAAAAGTCGTAGTGGAATAGGACTAAGCACACAGGAAGAAGTTTCCCTCTTTCTAAGGCAGATAAGTTACTCAAGCTTCAGTTAGGTCTTCCTTTTACCAGTTATTTAACTCAGCGTCTGGAAATAAATTTTCAAGAGAGGGCCAAGTCCAGACGAGTTTCAGCTCATAAGTGCCGCATTCCATGGTAATGTGCTCATTTATTTATCGAAATGTGTCGTAAATTTAAGATCTTGTAAAGCTACTTTGTCCAATATAATCAGGGCTGAAATCTGGTGTCTAAATCAGACGCCGCGCTCTGTCGGCATGGCGGGCGCCCACCTCTCCGCCGACATAAATCAAAACTAAAGCCAACACACCAGCTTCTCCCCATTGAAAACTTCGAGGGCTACATCTTATTCACTCGGAACACTTTACACCATAGATTTAGGGCGAAAAGTACTTTTCACTTTACACAATAAAGCACATTGCCGGTTTCATAGGTACATCTTTGCCAATTATATGCTAATTGAACATATATTTATGAAGTCTGGAAGCAACCACTGTAGAAGATACTGCAAGAGAGTAGATATAAACGGCGATTAGCCGTAACGGTCAACTTCTGTTCGGTAGATTGTTTAGAGCATAGTAGAACATCTATTGTATACAAACTGTGAAACTATTTTAACAGCGACTACAGCTTTCTCCTACTTCCTGAAGACGGCGTATTGTGTCAGAATGCTATAATTGCGAACAGGAAAAGTTATACAGGGTGATCCATTGATAGTGACCGGGCCAAATATCGTATGAAATAAGCATCAAACGAAAAAACTACAAAGAACGAAACTCGTCTAGCTTGAAGGGGGAAACCAGATGGCGCTATGGTTGGCCCGCTAGATGGCACTACCATAGGTCAAACGGATATCAACTGCGTTTTTTAAAATAGGAACACCCATTTTTATTACATATTCGCGTAGTACGTAAAGAAATATGAATGTTTTAGTTGGGCCACTTTTTTCGCTTTGTGATAGATGGCGCTGTAATAGTCACAAACGTGTAAGTACGTGGTATCACGTAACATTCCGCCAGTGCGGACGGTATTTGCTTTGTGATACATTACCCGTGTTAAAATGGACCGTTTACCAATTGCGGAAAAGGTCGATATCGTGTTGATGTATGGCTATTGTGATCAAAATGCCCAACGGGCGTCTGCTATGTATGCTGCTCGGTATCCTGGACGACATCATCCAAGTGTTCGGACCGTTCGCCGGATAGTTACGTTATTTAAGGAAACAGGAAGTGTTCAGCCGCATGTGAATGTCGTTACACGTATTGCCAAATGCACTGAGGTTGACGGACATCATTTTAAGCATTTATTGCGTTAATGTTGTATTTACAGGTAATCACGCTGTAACAGCATGCGTTCTCAGAAATGGTAAGTTCACAAAGATACATGCATCATATTCGAACAACCGAAATAAAATGTTCAAACGTACCTACGTTCTGTATTTTAATTTAAAAAAACTTACGTGTTACCAACTGTTCGTCTAAAATTGAGAGCCATATGTTTGTGACTATTACAGCGCCATCTGTCACAAAGCGAAAAAAATGGTCCAACTAAAACATTCATAATTCTTTACGAACTACACGAATATGTAATAAAAAATGGGTGTTCCTATTTTAAAAAACGCAGTTGATATCCGTTTGACCTATGGCAGCGCCATCTAGCGGGCCAACCATAGCGCCATCTGGTTTCCCTCTTCAAGCTAGACGAGTTTCGTTCTTTGTAGTTTTTTCGTTAGACACTTATTTCGTGAGATATTTGGCCCGGTCACGATCAATGGACCACCTTGTATATCCACAGCAACACTGGTTAAATAAGTCAATTTATTTGTTACCAATTTCGAGGTTGGTAGTTAATTTCAAATGTTATCGATATTATCGTTACAGATATGTACACGAAAAGAGAACAAATCATTAGAATTTGCACGTATTGTTGGTTTTATAAGTTCATACTCATCTGACTTTGACACCGATTTTGGTGTTCGCATTTTGTGTGCATGTTAATGTGAAAATCTAGCTTTTAGTATTCACTTACCGGGTTCGGATCCAGTGCATTGTCTTCATCAACTTGGAGAAAATTGTTGTTGATCTTAAAATTTTTCTAAGTTTATGTACAATTAAGGTTCTACGATGTTTGACACAGTCAACGTAAGATACGTTACCCATTATGAGTTACACGCTTCCAGAAGTTGTAGAGGAGTCTTTTTGTATCGAACTGATGTCCGGAAACGGTTCGTTTCCACGTTACAAGGAAAACAAGAGCTACTCAGTTTCTTATGCATTTCGCCTGTTAATGTAGGCTGCCCACATACATGAGTGGTACAATGACGTGGTGTCACGTATCTGCCGATGTTTTCATGCTGCCTGGTGATGGGTCAGTTGACATTATGGTGACTAGTACTGCAGTAACAGGGTGCCCGAGTACACGTTCGCAGAGCACACCGGTATGTTGCTCATTTACGGTAAAGCTCGCTGTAATGGAAGAGAAGTTCAACGTTTTTACCACGAGTACTTTCCAAAGCTTGTGACTGCGTCTCATCCCACCCCATGTTTGCCAGAGTAGAGTAACGACTGCGGGGAAAGTGGGAAATTCTGAAGCGATGGAGCAAACTGCGGTTTTCCAAGAAGGCGCACTGTCATATTGGAAGAGGAAGTGCTTCATGAAATTGAAGAGAACCCATTGAGGAGTACTCGAGCCATTGGACGTGACTTGGATGTGCCTCACTCGTCTGTCTGGCGCGTCCTGCATGAACAGTAACAACATACATTGCATTCTCAGAAAGCACACGCCATGTTCCCGGCGGAATTTGTGCCACGGGTCAATTTCTGAACTTAGTTTCTACACCACTGTGCCAATTTTCTACAGTTTTCAAGACGAATATTGTTAACTGACGAAGCGCATTTCAACAGAAAAAAGTGTTCTGAACGCCCCAAACAGGCACATTAAGGATCAAGAAAACCCCAAAGCCACATGTACACGAAGATTTCAGCATACCTTCGGCATCAGTGTCTGGGCAGGTATCTGCAGTGGTCGTGTGATTGGGCCGTACGGCCTTCCTCCCCACCAAACGGGTACCAAGTAGTTAAAACTCCCGCAACAAGTGCTGACGGAGTTTTTGGAAGATTACCACTGGACATTCGGCACGAATTGTGGTTACGGCATGACTGCAGTTAGCGTCCGAAACAATCTGATAGTCGTCTTCGGGGATAGAGAGATCGAGCGAGGTGGACCACATGCTTGGCCACCAATATCCCCAGATTTATCACTGTTGGGCTTTGTGTGGCCACATAAAGATTCTTGCTTACGAGGCTCGAGTCCAGCCGGAGGAAGGTCTGCTTGCACGGATCTCGGCTGAGGCAGAAGTGATTAACCATATACTACGCGTACTAGACAGAGTTTATGCAAACTTAACTGCGTATGTACACTGTGTGCACCGAATTTCGTTGTCCTCTTACCGAACAGTTGTTGTAATACCAAAATAAATAGGAGTGAAATGTGTAAATTTTGTTTTTCTTGTAACATGGAAACATATAGTTTCCAGACATGAATTCCTGTGTAAAACGTGATATACGAAGTCCCCTCTACAAATTCTAGATGTGTGTAACTTGAATTGTCAAATAACCCGTATCTACTCCCTTGCAAAATCTTCTACAGTGGACCGAGCGAGGTGGCGCAGTGGTTAGCACACTGGACTCGCATTCGGGAGGACGACGGTTCAATCCCGTCTCCGGCCATCCTGATTTAGGTTTTCCGTGATTTCCCTAAATCGTTTCAGGCAAATGCCGGGATGGTTCCTTTGAGAGGGCACGGCCGATTTCCTTCCCAATCCTTCCCTCACCCGAGCTTGCGCTCCGTCTCTAATGACCTCGTTGTCGACGGGACGTTAAACACTAACCACCACCACCACCACCTCTTCTACAGTGGTTGCTTCCAGACTTTAGAAGCGTATTTTCTACTAGCATACAATTTGCAAGGAAGTATCTATAAAACTGGCAATTGTTAACCCTCTGGTATAGAGTCATTGTTGTGAACAAGATATCGGCGTCAGAAGTTTTCAGTGGGGGCCGGGCTCATGCGCTGGCTTTAGTTTATGTCGACACGGAGGTGAGCGCTCGCCATGCGGTGCTGTTTACTGAGGAGAGGCCCCCTGAATAACAAGCGGAGGGCCGCGCTTAGCGCAAGGGGGCCACGGCGTGCAGCCACTTGCTGGCGTGCGCGGACCAGTCCCCCGCCGGTCGGCGTTTTAATTGAGCGACGCCGGGCAATCAGGCGACGCCTCCCAATGACGCCGCTAATTAAAACCGCCAGATTACCGCTGACCGCATCCGCCGAGACTCGCCTGCTGACGCAGTCCAGCTTCTCTCAAAAGATGAGCGCCAAAACTAACCCGTCTTGGCGGAACAGTAATCACTAACCACTTCATAAGTACATATTTAACTTCCTCTTTCACGTTCTGCGATAAAAACACTGGTTACTACTTTAATGGTGTTTCATTGAAGCCCTTCAGGACTTACTTAGCAGAAAACTTACTTAGAGAAAACTTGTGCAACACTAGACACAAGAAAAATTTACGCAAAGGACTGATCCAGTACACCTAATCATGTCCAGCGTAGCACACTGAGGTGACAAAAGTCATGGGATACCTCCTAATAGCATGTCGGACCTCCTTTTGTCCGGCGTCGTACAGCAACCCAACGTGGCACTGACTCACGAGTCGCTGGAGGTCCCCATCAGGAATACTGATCCATGTTGTCTTTGTAGCCGTCCATAACTGCGAAAGTATTACCGGTGCAGGAGTTTGTGCACAAACTGGCTTCTCGATTATGTCCCATAAATGTTCGATGGGATTCATGTCGGGCGATGTCGGTGGCCATATCATTCGCTCGAATTGTCGAGAGTGTTCTTCAAGCCAATCGCGAAGAATTGTGGCGCAGTGACATGGCGCATTGTCATCCATAAAAATTCTATCGATGGTTGGGAACATGAAGTCAATGAATAGCTGCAAATGGTCTCCAAGTAATCGAACATGGACACTTTCAGTCGACGATCAGTTCAGTTGGTCCAGAGGACCCAGTCCATTCCACGAAAACGCAGCCCACATCATTATGGAGCCACTACCAGCTTGCACAGTGCATCCTTGACAACCTAAGTCCATGGGTTCGTGGGGTATGCGCCACACTCGAACCTTACGTTCAGCTCTTACCAACTGAAACTTATCTGACCAGGCCACGGTTTTCCAGTCACCTAGGGTGTAACCGCTATTGGTCACAAGCCCAGAAGAGGTGCTGCAGGCGATGTCGTGCTGTTAGCAAAGGCACCCGCATCGGTCGTCTGCTGCAATAGCCTATTAATGCCAAATTTCGCCGCACTGTCCTAACGGGTACCTCTGTCGTACGTCCCACATTGACTTACGCGGTTATTTCACGCGGTGTTGCTTGTCTGTTAGCACTGCTAAATCTACGGAAACGCCGCCGTTGTCGGTCGTTAAGTGAAGGCCATCGGCTACTGCATTGACCAGGTGAGAGGTAATGCCTGAAATGTGGTATCTTCGGCACACTATTGACACGTTGGAACGCAGTACACTGAGTTCCCTGACGATTTGCAAAATGGAACCTCATATGCGTCTAGCTCCAACTACTATTCCGCGTTCAGAGTACCTTCATTCCCATCGTGCGGCCAAAATGACGTCGGAAGAATTTTCACACGAGTCACCTGAGCACAAATAACAGCTCCGCCAATACACTGCTATTTTTTACGTTGGGTGCGCCATCTGTTTATGTGCATATCCCTATCCCATGACTTTCGTCACCTCAGTGTAGTCGCTAAGCAGCAACCGAGAATGTGGCTATCACAGTAATTGGTAGCGAGTCCGGGGACGTGCAGCTGGGGTCTGTGCCCGCCTCCTGTAGCGCCGCGGGCCGATCTGACAAGCTGTGTCGTCAGAGTCGCTGTAGCTTCTGTCGGCGGCTGCAACAACCTGTAAAGTCAACTTGGTTATCGTTAATAACAACCACGCTCGTTTTTGACGCGAAGATAGTATCGCCGTGGTCAGCCGCAAAATAATACCATCCTTATGCGCTTATGCTTTCAACGCATCTTCGGCGGAACTACGCGTATGTCAACCAGTAACGGTGTCCTCCTATATTCATTTTCTTCTTTCCTAGAGCTACTATCTCGGCGAGTTCATGTGTTCAGGTAGTTGAAGAACCGACTGTAGTGCCCAATTTCATGGCACAAGCATCAGTCGAGCTAGTATTCTTTCTCGAATGTAACCGTACTTCGACACATAATGGGAAAAGGCGGTCGAACTTGCAACAAAGATAAATTTTTTGTTTCCCATTATGTAAAACTGACAGACAAACGTACGAACTGATGAAAAATGTATACTGCAGTGACCTAACCGCTGTAACATCGTAACAGCAGGGAGGATACGAAAGCCGCTCAATGACTGCTCAAGTTGAGGAAAAGACTCCTCGAAAATAATGTATAAAATTTGGCTGAAATTCTTTGAGATCAATGTGTTTCCGCAGAATTCGTCAAGGAGCCTTTAGAAGTACCAAAAACTACTATGCATCAAAATATGACTGATGACAGGAGAAAAAGGGAATGTCCCTCTGTGATTTGTACTGTAAGGTTTCTAAGAGAACAGAAATGCACCGGACGGTAGTACTGTACGAACGTAATCGTTTATTGTCGTCGCTGTTGCACGTTAGTAGTAATATAGCAAGCATCTGAATACTTGTGATCGTCACAGGGTGTGATTCGTGGTATTTTTTTTACTGTAACTGAACCCTTAGTGGTGACGACAAAGTTGAAAATCTTGAAGTAGACCAAAACTCGTTCTTACAAATGACGTGCCACCGTCGCTATAATAAACTATTATTAGGAGCTAAAAGTGGTTGACCTACCTAGGAAACATAGCTCCATTAATAACTGTAAAGACATGTTACATCGACCAAATGTAAAATAAACCTATCAAAATGGAATGTGACGGGTAACGAGAGAAACTTTCCTTGTGACTCGCGAGGCCGGAGAGGTTAAGACACAGGATTCGTTTTTAGGAGAAGCGGTTCATATCTCCGTCCGCCAAGCCAAATTCTGGGTTTCTGTCGTTCTGCTAAATCGCTTAAGACTTCGCAATGGTTCCTTTGAAATGGCGTGACTGATGTGCATTTCTGTCCTTTCCTAGTCAGAGCTTCTGCTTCATCTATGATGACCTCGTCTCGACGGGGCGTTAAGCATTAATTTTTATCTTCCAACAAATCGGTAGAACTGTGAATGTTTGAGCAGAAAGGAAGCAAAACCAAAGTGAATGTATGTGTCAGTAGTCGTGTCAAATTTGTGGTTGCTATGCCGCTCGTTGAGCTCAATGGATGGGGAGCCAACAAATGGTAGGAAGATAATACAGATGCTGGTAGTATCAGTGTTCAGGAATAAAAATTAATAGTGTCGTACTGCGCACACCGTGAGCTGTAAATGGAAAATGATTCAAGAGAAGCTAGCAACTCACAGACAGATAGAGTACCTCTCTGTGTTTTGCATTTTAGATCATAGGTTAGTGATGTATAAAACTTAAAAATTTTGGAATTATTGCAGGGACATTTTATGAGTATTGTGATGCGAGGGGCTCGTAACGTCGTAATGATACATTGGTTTATTCGATTTGTTAATCCAGTTACCATTATTTCTCTGAAAATACTTACTGCAAAACCTAGAACTCGTAATGTGTAATCATCAAAACGTGCAACACGAAACACAGAGTAATGGAATAACCCTTAGGCAGAAGCAAAATTCTGGGAGGTAATGGCCGTCAACGCGGAAACATCTCAAAAGAGTCAATGTGCCAGAAGTTATCCCCGAACAACTTCCGTTACGATGTCGGTAGAGATTTCAGTTGTTTATTACAGGCAGACTGTGAAAGATAGAATCTCATTGCGCATGTTTCTGGATAGAAGGAGGTTCGAAGTTTGATATTCTCTCTCTCTAGCTCTCTCTCTCTCTCTCTCTCTCTCTCTCTCTCTCTCTCTCTCTCACACACACACACACACACACACACACACATACACTCCACTTGAACATCAGCGTTGCTCGAGAAACAGTAGTCCATTTCATTCAACGCGTGAATCAACAGGGTCCCTCTTTATTGAACCGACAGCTTCAACAATTAGATTTCTCAGATCTTGAAGAACAGCAAGGTGTGAGGTCTGGTGACCTGGGAGGCCGAAAATAATGAACAACATGTTGTTGTCCACCCCTTCCAATCCAACGTTCTAGGATGGTGTTGGTGAGATAGCACCGTACTCCAAGGTGAAAGTGAAGCGGGGCACAGTCGTCATGAAAATTAAATTGTTGGAGTCTTCGTGAAGTTGAGGAAACGGTATGACATTCCTGTCACAGTTTCCCCCGCAAAAGAAAAAGGCCCATAAACTTCATGAACAGAAACGGCAAAAATACATTCAGTTTTAGTGCGTCTGTTTCATTTTCAACGACGACGCCTTGATTTGGTGACTGCCAAAATCTTAAACGTTGTGGCGGGTTACTTCACGCTATAGATGAAATGTTGATTCGTCCGAAAAGCTGAATTGTGTCGCAAAAGTGTCCTCTGCCATGTCCTGGAGAACTGAAATGCAAAATTCCTACCTTCTGTTACGGTCGCCGGGATGCAATTGTTGCAGTAGCTGCAGCTTGTACTGCTTGAAATGCAGGCGTTATTTCAGAAGACGCCATACCCGGTTTGAGGAAGTTGAATTTCTTGGCCTGCTCGTCTTGTGGATTTTCGGTGACTTCGTGTGATAGCATCTCGCATACTCTCAACATTTTCATCAGACGAGCGTGGCTCACCATTGATCTTCCTTAGCATATGCAACCAGCTTCGGAGAATTTTTTATGCCAGTCATAAATCTGCTTATGCAGAAGTAGGTTACTGCTGAATCGATGCCGGAATGTACGTTTCACACGAACAATGGACTGATTTCGCGCAAATGCCAACACACAAAATGATTTCTCTTGCGTTGTAGCCGCCGTGTTGGCACAAACGAACAACAGCTCAGCTGTATCAAAACGTTGGACCTTCCTGCATGCAGTCACATGAACAATGTATTTTATATCTTTTATCGTTTGTCTGTAATAAACAACTGAAGTCTGTTGGTTCTTTTTTGAAGCGCCCTGTATAGATAAGGAATCCAAATAGAATTGTCGGTATTTTAAATGAGTCTAATTGTATAAATTGTATACAAATAAATTTAAGTCAGTTCTGGTTGTGTGCTGAGGAGGTAGTTTGTATAAAAACAAGGAACGCAGTAAACTATTAACATCCTGTACTGAGACAGGCTGAAAGGAACCGCCGGCGTGGGTGGCCGAGCGGTTCTAGGCGCTACAGTCACAGGTTCGAATCCTGCCTCGGGCATGGATGTGTGTGATGTCCTTAGGTTAGATAGGTTTAGGCAGTTCTAAGTTCTGGGGGGACTGATGGCCTCAGCTTTTAAATCCCATAGTGCTCAGAGCCATTTGAACAATTTTTTGAAAGGAATCTGGACATACCGTCCATCATGACAGTTCGATGCATGCAACACACACGTCAAGGGCTCTTGCGCTGACAGTGTCTGCAGGGCCTCGTTCGGGTCACTAATTGAGACGTGTTCGCGAGCTGCCTGATATTTTCT
Source organism: Schistocerca nitens (assembly GCF_023898315.1). Taxonomy (NCBI): domain Eukaryota; kingdom Metazoa; phylum Arthropoda; class Insecta; order Orthoptera; family Acrididae; genus Schistocerca; species Schistocerca nitens. Next base: position 577,719,740 of record NC_064614.1, on the reverse strand, counting down.
GCCTGACATCGGTGCAGCAGCGACCGAGATCTTCGTGGGAGTGACACTCGACACGATGCGTCGATATCGATGTACTGGTCCAGGGCTAGGCCTGGGCCGGGTGAGAAGTGGCGGCGGCGGCGGCCCGTCCCCTGCCGCGGCGCGCGGATCGGGTTTCTCCCAGCGGGCCGCGCAGCGCAGGTCCTCTGCCAGCCCAGGGGCGCGCCCGCCAGCAGGCGGTTTAGCAGGCAGCAGGCGCCGAGCTGTCGCGCCAGTAAGCTCTCACAACAATTACGGAAGGTATATTAGGTTCCCGTACGACGCACCGCGTTTGCCGCCGGATCTGAGGTTCACACACGTCGCTCCTACAGCCGTATCGAGAAAAAATACAACGCAAAATGGAGTCAACAGTGTCCAGAACAGCCCCTTAGAAGTCGACACATCAACTGTCCACTAAGAAACAAAGTGATGACGTAAAATCGTTCGTCTTAACTGCCCTATATGTTACCAGAATTTGCAATTTTTACTTACTTGTGTCATATTGATCTGGTAATTTTGAACCTATGTTTCAGCCTCAGAGCCAAGTAATATGTTGGCTGATTGCAATCTGTAAGTAAGAATTAGTAAGATTCTTACCTGATAATACCTGTAAATAACTCTTCATAGTCGCACCAGTGTTCTTCCTACGATGTAATTCTGCTGCACCATAATAGCATTGTATCAGAGGCTTACATCATATTTTTAGTACGTCAACATGACACCAAGTAGCTGTATATGATTCTTCCCATAGTTTGTCGTACAATATGCTCAGAACCGCGCCGTGAATGATTAGCTGATACACTGAAGCAAATGAATCGCCCAAATAACGTTATTGTACAGTGACAAAGAAGTTGAAGCTACAAAACGCGCCGCACCGAAATAAGAAAATAATTTTTGTGACTGACGATGACGTGTCAGTAACAAAGATATTCCTATCCTAAAAGTTGCAGCCAAGGAGAGCCCCTGTTGAAATGTCTGACAACGAAATTACTAGTACATTGAATACACACACTGGGTAAATTCTCTTTTCGCATTTCTTTCACAAAACAGAATACGAATACATTGCAAGTATTATTTCCTCATTCTCAACTTCAGAATTTTTTTTACTAATCTACTGGCGGTTTTGCCTGTCATCGTACAGACAACGTCTCTTCGCCTTCTGTGGCAGTAATTGGTGAGCTGATAATAAGGTCGCTGTGTAACCACGGAAAGAAGCTACGGACGTTTTAATTCAACATCTCGTTGACAAGGAGATCGTTGCAGACCGCGCACAATCTGGGGCTGGTCTAGATAGAATGAGGAAGCCCGAACCCACTAGGAGGGACCCATCTTTGTATTCGACGGAAGTGATTTGATGAATCGGATGCGAATGAGACTCTGTTTTTAATACTAGAAAAACATGAACAATAGTTGTTCAGAAGTGATTTCTTGAGATAAGAACCGCGTGGAGCTGCTCGTGAGAGGCTGTGTACCGTTACCAATGGCGATGTATGAGACAGGCCCTCCGAATCGCAATTTAGGTGAACGTAGCTGGTTTCAAGTCTTCTTCGACGTGGTTAGGTCGAAGTTTAACCTACTTCAAGTAAAGGTGTGGAGGAGATGCCATTAATTCGTAGCTGACGTGAAGATCAAGCATGCTGCTATCACGACATGCACTGTGTCTAACGCCAGTCAGTCAGGTTTCGTGAAATAACTGCGAGCAAACCGGAGTTCATCATTTCGAGGCGAAAAAAAAAGTGTGTGTGTCTGTGAAGTTGATATATGCTATGACAAATTCATATACAAAAATGACAGTGGTAAGTAAGAGAAGAGTACTGTTTGCCCAGCTTTGTATCTGTCTTCGGGGACCTCAAAGCATATTAGAACGAAAAATAAAGAAAAGACTGTTTAATAGCGAAAATCTTATAATCGACCAATCAAGATATGAAAAAATGGACAGAATAATTTTAAAAATTTATTTAGAAACAGTTGCAGACACTAATTAATTGATACTATTTCTTCTCTCTCTCTCTCTCTCTCTCTCTCTCTCTCTCACACACTCACATTGTATATAGGGGTACCTCTGCCTTTCAGGAGGACGACGAAGAGACTGTTGATATAATTCAGATTCCACCATTAACAAGCAATGGGACTTCCGATAAAGCATTTATTCCACTGTGGATACATTTTTAAAGAAGATCTTGGACAATGTAGTTTCAGGTAGTTCTGTGTCATCTGAGGTTATTCAGGAGAACAGTCTTCTTTAGTATCAGTCATTTGTGCGTAATCAGTTTACATCGGCACGTTTTACGAGTTGCTTCAGGTAGTCGTGTGACCGGTATGGAGCACAATAAGCAGAGCAGCGGACAGGACGATTTCTTACTCTACCGCAATTCTGTCTAAACAAAATTATTAATTATTGTGAAGTGTGTGACAGAATTAACTTTTTTTTTTTCGTCAGCAGTGCTTGGTGTTAGGAAAATGTTAGTTTTCGTCATTCAAAGGACACTTAGCTGTATTGTGACGACTATGGGGAACATATAAGGAACTATTTCATTGTTACTAAAATATACCGTATTCAGAAATTATCATACGAACTTTGTAAAATATTGTTTGTGAAAAAATATTTCAATAAATTAAAGTCACGAGTGCTAGAAGTCGTCTGTAAGGTAACACCAAACACAGTCTTCGCTGTCGATATGAATTGCCTCTTGTTTAAAACATTAATAATACGTGATATTTTTCGTATGGTTTAGATGCTACAAATTCACCTGTGTCACGCCGGATATTCCCACTACGCGGCGGTACGCGCCTTCTTTGAAGGCTGATCGTGCGCTACGCAGGAAGGGCTAAAAAGTGCTGTCATAAGCGGTTTTTCGTGCGACAGAAACGAGTAAATTCAATATAAAGAAAAAACATTTGCAGTGTGTTTTAGTAGCTAAAATTTTGTCTGTGCAGTTATTTTTTGAATTCTTCCTGGATAAAAAAAATTCAGGGTGGGTTTTGACTTGTCGGATTGGACCATTCCCTTGTTGATGAAATAAATCTCGGGTGAACAGCCTGGTATGAGTGAGCATAGGACACAGTATTTCGGCAATCGACCACGTTGCCATCATCAGTGCACCTGGTGACGCCTTTAGCCGGCCCAACGAGCTCCAAAAACCTTGTCAGCATACAGCAGTACCGCTGCCCGGTGCCCAAGTCAGTACCGTACTCACGCTGGCAGCGCGGATGTAATTGTTGAGTGCAGCAGTTACTGTTAAATTGTAGTGAGTATTGGGACGTGGTAGCGACCGGACGTCGCTTATAGTGAAGTCACCAACCAAACAACAATACGTCAGGAATAAGAGTATGAACTTCAAATGGTTCAAATGGCTCTGAGCACTATTGAACTTAACATCTGAGGTCATCAGTTCCCTAGAACTTAGAACTACTTAAACCTAACTAACCTAAGGACATCACACACATCCATGCCCGAGACAGGATTCGAACTTGAGCCCGTAGCGGTCGCGCGGTTCCTGACTGAAGCGCCTAGAACTGCTCGGCCACCCCGGCCGTCCAAGAGTATGAACTGTCACATAAATATTATTGGGTGTCGTGTCGTGGGGACGATGAATCGCCCGTGCCGGGACGGTTTCGCGAAAGGTCAGCACACGCGAGCTTGGCACCTTCGTGTGAAATTTGGATGTAAGACACAGTGGGTACTATGTAGATGGGAGTGGTTGAACTTCGGCTACGTTTAGTTGCCGTGCAGGTTAATTTCATCCGCATCGCGAAGGCTAGGCTGGCCTTCGTGTGCAGGAACCCGTTGTTCGACAGTTAATGTGAACTGTGCATAAAGAGCGAAAAACATCTGTTACATGGAAAACTCTCTCCCTCTGTGTAATTAGAAAAGAATGCGAAAGTGCAGCTCACATGTAAATATATCATTTTGGTCTCAGCAGACACACTGTTCCTCTAGAGCCTCGGGTGAGTGATTTCAAAGTGTACCCTTTCCTAAACGCGGCGCACAGTCATTAATTACGGGGCCGATTGCTGTTGGCAGAGCAGGAGAACATGCCGCGCCAGACGAGGTAGGTGGAAGTTAACGCATGATCAATAGCATAGTGTGTCTTCACCAGCCACATTTCTGCCAGGCTGCTTACGACTTACAACATAGAGACAACATTTTTCTGCCGCATGCCCACTCGTCTGCGCCTACACTACTGTAGGGGCTTATTAATAAGCATGAACTAGCTGTACCCGGCCACTCGCCCCTGTGGCTCAATCTGGCTAAATGGAAAAGTGCTAAATAAGTATCCCTGTCCCTACCCATCTCGTCCTCCCTCTCTCCTTGTCCATCGTCTCCTCCCGCCTTTGTCTGTCCAACTTCTCCTCACCCCTCTCTCTTCTTTTCCTCCTGGCCCTCTCTCTTTCCGTCTCGTCTTCTCCCCTCTCTCTGACCTTGAACCTTGTTCATTGCTACTACAAATTAAGATACTGTAGTTCCAATGTTTAACAGAATTTTGTAAACTATGAAGTAAATCTCTCAAGAACGTTTCGAGACTTTTTGGTAAAAATGTTTCTCCAGTATCTACACCACAGATACATTTATATATTACATACATTAAAGTATGTAGCGTTTGTCCGTATGAATGTTCATTAGAGTATCGTGTAAAATTTTACTTAAATCTGTCAAGAATATTTCGAGAGTTTCGGTATCAATGTTTCCCTTCATATATTGGATATATCTTCGTATAATAGAAATACGTAGCCCATGTCCTTCCGAATGTTCATTACAGTACCAAGTAAAAATTTAAAGTAAATCTGTCAAGAACTTTCCGAGATTTTGGTAACAACTTTTCCCCCTTAGATACACTATGTGATCAAAAGTATCCGGACACCCGGAAAATCATACTTTTTTCATATTAGGTGTATTGTGCTGCCAGGTACTCCATACCAGCGACCTCAGTAGTCATTACACATCGTGAGAGAGCAGAAAGGGGCGCTCCGCGAAACTCACGGATTTCGACCATGGTCAGGTGACTAGGTGTCACTTGTGTCATACGTCTGCACGCGAGATTTCACGACTCCTAAACATCCGTAGGTCCACTGTTTCCGATGTGATAGTGAAGCGGAAACTTGGACACGTACAGCACAAAAGCGTGCAAAAACGTTCTGTTCAGTGACGAATCACGGTACACAATCTGGCGATCCGATGGCGGGGTGTCGGTATGGCGAATACCCTGTGAACGTCTTCTGTCATCGTGTGTAGTCCCAACAGTAAAATTCGGAGGCGATGGTGTTAAGGTGTGGTCGTGTTTTTCATGGCGGAGGCTTGCATCCCTTGTTGTTTTGCGTGGCATTATCACAGCAAAGGCCTACCTACATTCATGTTTTAAGCACCTTCTTGCTTCCCACCGTTGAAGAGCCGTTCGGGGAAGGCGATTGCAGCTTTCAACACGATCAAGCACATGTTCATTATGCACAGCCTATGGCAGAGTGGTTACACGACAATAACATCCCTGTAATGGACTGGCCTGGACGAAGTCCTGACCTGACTCCTACAGCACACCTTTGGGATGTTTTGGAACGCCGACTTCGTGTCAGGCCTCACCGGCCGACATCGATACCTCTCTTAGGTGTAGCACTCCGTGAAGAACGGGCTGCCATTCCCCAAGAAACCTTTCAGCACCTGAATGAACGTATGCCTGCGAGAGTGGAAGCTGTCATCAAGGCTAAGGGTGGGCCAACACCATACTGAATTCCAGCATTACCGATGGAGGGCGCCACGAACTTGAGTCCTTTTCAGTCAGGTGTCAGGATACTATTGATCACATAGTGTATTACATATCTACATATACACTGAAGCGCCAAAGAAATTGGTATAGGTATGCATATACGGATACAGAGATACATAAACAGGCAGAATACGGTGCCGCAGTCGCCAACGCGTATGCAGGGTGTTACAAAAAGGTACGGCCAAACTTTCAGTAAAAATTCCTCACACACAGAGAAAGAAAATATGTTATGTGGACATGTGTCCAGAAACCCTTACTTTCCATGTTAGAGCTCATTTTATTACTTCTCTTCAAATCACATTAATCATGTAATGGAAACACACAGCAACAGATCGTACCAGCGTGACTTCAAACACTTTGTTACAGGAAATGTTCAAAATGTCCTCCGTTAGCGAGGATACATGCATCCACCCTCCGTCGCATGGAATCCCTGATGCGCTGATTCAGCCCTGGAGAATGGCGTATTGTATCACAGCCGTCCACAATACGAGCACGAAGAGTCTCTACATTTGGTTCCGGGGTTGCGTAGACAAGAGCTTTCAAATGCCCCCATAAATGAAAGTCAAGAGGCTTGAGGTCAGGAGAGCGTGGAGGCCATGGAATTGGTCCGCCTCAATCAATCCATTGGTCACCGAATCTGTTGTTGAGAAGCGTATGAACACTTCGACTGAAATGTGCAGGAGCTCCATCGTGCATGAACCACATGTTGTGTCGTATTTGTAAAGACACGTGTTCTAGCAGCACAGGTAGAGTATCCCGTATGAAATCATGATAACGTGCTCCATTGAGCGTAGGCGGAAGAACATGGGGCCCAATCAAGACATCACCAACAATGCCTGCCCAAATGTTCACAGAAAATCTGTGTTGATGACGTGATTGCACAATTGCGTGCGGATTCTCGTCAGCCCACACATGTTGACTGTGAAAATTTACAATTTGATCACGTTGGAATGAAGCCTCATCCGTAAAGAGAACATTTGCACTGAAATGAGGATTGACACATTGTTGGATGAACCATTCGCAGAAGTGTACCCGTGGAGGCCAATCAGCTGCTGATAGTGCCTGCACACGCTGTACATGGTACGGAAACAACGGGTTCTCCCGTAGCACTCTCCATACAGTGACGTGGTCAACGTTACCTTGTACAGCAGCAACGTCTCTGACGCTGACATTAGGGTTATCGTCAACTGCACGAAGAATTGCCTCGTCCATTGCAGGTGTCCTCGTCGTTCTTGGCCTTCCCCAGTCGCGAGTCATAGGCTGGAATGTTCCGTGCTCCCTAAGACGCCGATCAATTGCTTCGAACGTCTTCCTGTCGGACCCCTTCGATCTGGAAATCTGTCTCGATACAAACGTACCGCGCCACGGCTATTGCCCCGTGCTAATCCATACATCAAATGTGCATCTGCCAACTCCGCATTTGTAAACATTGCATTGACTGCAAAACCACGTTCGTGATGAACACTAACCTGTTGATGCTACATACTGATGTGCTTGATGCTAGAAGTGTAGAGCAATGAGTCGCATGTCAACACAAGCACCGAAGTCAACATTACCTTCCTTCAATTGGGCCAACTGGCGGTGAATCGAGGAAGTACAGTACATACTGACGAAACTAAAATGAGCTCTGACATGGAAACTAAGCGTTTCCGGACACATGTCCACCTAACATCTTTTCTTTATTTGTGTGTGAGGAATGTTTCCTGAAAGTTTGGCCGTACCTTTTTTGTAACACCTTGTATAAGGCAAGTGTCTGGCGCAGTTGTTAGATCGGTTACTGGTGCTACAGTGACAAGTTAACGGAAGTTAAGTGAGTTTGATCGTAGTGTTACAGTCGGCGCACGAGCGCTGGGCGAAAGCATCTCCGAGGGAGCCATGCAGTGGAGATTTTCCAGTACGACCCTGGCACGAACGCTCCGTGAATATCAGGAATCCGGTAAAACATCAGATCTTCGACATGGCTTCGCCGGAAAAAGATCCTGCAAGAACTGGACCAACGACTGAACAGAATAGTTGAACGTGACTGAAGTGCAACCCTTCCGCAAATTGCTGCAGATTTAAATTCTGGGCCATCGACAAGTGTCAGCTTTCGAACCAAGAAACATGATCGATGTGGTCTTTCGGAGGCGAAGGCTCACTCGCCTACCCTCGATGACTGCACGACACAAAGCTTTACGCCTCGCCTGAGCCCGTCAACACCGACATTGGACAGTTGATGACTGGAAACATATTGCGTGGTCGGATGAGTCTCGTTTCAAGTTGTATCGAGCGGATGGACGTGTACGGGTATGGAGACAACCTGGTGAATGCATGAACACTACATGTTAGCAGGGCACTATTCAAGTTGGTGGAGCCTCTGTAATGGTGTTGGGCGTGTGCAGTTGGAGTGATATGGGACCGCTGAAAGTCTAGATACGACTCTGACAGGTGACACGTACGTAAGTATCCTGTCTGATCACCTGCATCCATTCATGTCCATTGTGCATTCCGACGTACTTGGGCAGTTCCAACAGGACAGTGCGACACCGCACACGTCCAGAATTGTTACAGTCACTCCATGAACACCTTTCTGAGTTTAAACACTTCCGCTGGCCACCAAAATCCCCAGACATGAAAATTATTGAGGATATGTGGGGTGCCTTGCAACGTGCTGTTCAGAAGAGATCTCCACCCCCTCGTACTCCTACACGTGTATGAACAGCCCTGCAGGATGCATGGTGTCAATTCCTCCAGTCCTACCTACTTCAGACATTAGTCAAGTCCATGCCACGTCATGTTGCGGCACTTCTGCGTGCTCACGGGGGCCCTACTGGATATTAGGTAGGTGTACCAGTCTCTTTGGCTCTTCAGTGTATAAAAGCAATGTCCCGACTGATCGACTGACTGGTTGACTCACTCACTCACTCACTCACCGAGCCATGAGCGCCCAGCCCAAACTACTGAGAATAGAAAGTTGAAATTTGCAGAGAGTGTTGATCTTACATTATAGGCTTCGTTTAAGAAGTGATTTTTTAATATTCCATCCCTAATGGGGGTGAAATAGGAAATGAAAAGCTTTTAGAAAAATGTGTTTCTATTAAGGCAATTTTGAAACCAGAAATTCGAAAATTGGAATTGGTTTTTCGGTAAGAAATAAAAAAAAATTATTTGCTTCAGCGTGTTACGAAGTTCAACCACCTCCAGGGGGTTAAGATAATGAGTGAAAGTTTATTTTGAAAATAGATCAGTTTTAAACTACTAAAAACATTTTTAAAGCTGCATCTGTGGAAACTGATAAGTGACTTCTCAGTTAGAAATACACATCTTTCAGTGTTCATCGAAATTCAACCCGTAAGGGGAAAACAACAGATGAAAATATTAATGAAAATACTTCTTTATATTAAAACACTTTTAAAGCCAAGTCTATGAGAACTGGTATTTGACTTCTAAAGAAATGTGTGTTAGGGGATGAGTTTCTAAGGAAATGTCACCAAAAGAATTCAAACGGCAGGATTAACAAAGACCTGTGACTCCAGCTTCAAGTGCATTCGCAAAAGTCCATGTTTCTGTGGCCTCATGAACGTGAAAAGTTTAAAAGACGTTGCAATTTGTGAACAACATAAAAATTCAATTAAAGACAAACAAAACAATCCAGGCATAGCATGCAGTCTACGCAAGCGAAGCAGCGGGTGTTAACCTAGTTTATTTTTTATTACATATACTCAAAAAGAAAAAAATCAGGTATACAGAAACATGCGCGTATGTGAATGTAACGTTGTACTAAAATTTCAAGTCAATGGACCGATTACTTTTCTAGTTTTTCGAACACAAACATACGCAGCATACGCAGTCTGAATATTTATTTCTGTTATCTGGGATTCGTTTATTGAAATACAAGACAAAGGTGAATAGCTGAATTCATCTATTTATAGTGGATACATTCTAATGGTTTTATTAATTATCATGTATGCAGTGGAAAATTCAAATGTACAGGACGATTTTAATTCAGTGTGTATTGGATATCAAACACGATATGTAGCTTTTCCGCGCTCGCGGTGAATTCGTTGTGCGGTGAAAATCGCGGAATGTCAGAGGTGAAGCGCAGCAGCAGCAGCAGCAACAGCAGCCCAAAGCAGGCTGTCGATCGCCCCACTTTGTTCCACTCCATTTCTCTCGTTACATGCCGCAGTGGGTTTGTTTTCCTCGAAGCGATATGTTTGTTATGGCACAGCGTGTTCCAGGTCAGCCGGAGTGTTGTTAATGATGAGGTGGACACTGATCACAGGTCATTCACGCTCTCGCTCTCTCTCTCTCTCTCTCTCTCTCTCTCTCTCTCTCTCTCTCTCTCTCTCTCACACACACACACACACACACACACACACACACGTCATAGGTTTGTTACTGCCAGTCGCTGATGCTCTTTTCCCTTTTGTATAGCGCTACTGCAAATATAACAAATTTGGCACGCCATACGCCATGCGGACTCTGAAATTGAACAGTGTTATCGGCCTTGAGGTTCGGAAGTCTTTCTTTGCAGTTATATCGTGATGATAGAAAACAGACTCCATTCAAATTATGCTGTAAGAGAGTGACACGACATGGAGTTCTAGAATTCATAAGCCTCTTGGAAACACAAAAAATCAACCGTGATTTTTCTATTGAGCGGCTTTTGTCGGCACTTACGGTCATAAAATATCATTCAGTAAAACAAAAAAATCTTATAAAATTACTCTTTCCTACGGGGCCAGGATGTTCAGCAGAGACGCTGATCGATATGAGATAGCAGCGAATAAAGCTGATTCGTAATCTACAGTTTTTGCTGCGCTGTTCTTGTGGATTGCTCAGGCATTCACCTCTATGGTTCGCTCGGCAGTAAGACTTTGTTGCTCGACAGTAGAGTTTTGTGAAGCATATACCTTGCTAAAATGGCAGACTGCAAGAAACAGACATTGGACGTGAGCGAAATAGCTACTGGTGAAAATAATGAAAAACTAAAAGAGTTAAATACTCTCCAACGTCTAAAAATAAATTATACAGAAATGTGGATGGTTTTGTTGCAAAGGGTAAAGAAACCTTGTGCTACTTGATTTCTATTTGATAACACATACTACCCTATGGCAATATTGCTTCGGCGTACCGTTCTCAAATCTCTAGGATTAATGAGCAGGGTGAAGCAGTAGTTAAAACGACATTGGTCTAGGGAGGAGGAACTAGCTGATCCCGGCTACCACGATTCGATATCAATTCCGATTCCCACTTAAGCATCGATGCCTGTAGCATAGCTTACTTGCAGGTTTAATCTTCTTACCGAACGGGTTTAAGACGATAAGACACAGCCTATCATGATGAGACGTGATGTTTCTGTGTAATAGGTTTCATGAAAACGGATATGCGAATACTCAGACACAATAAACTCAGTTGTCTTGCAACTATCTTTCTTTGGAGTTACAGGTAAGCATCAACAGACTACTCGAAAAATTTTGAAGTAGGTTGCGGATATCTTCGTAGCTCAGTTAACTATAGTATTAGAGCTGAAAAGATGTTGACTCTCTCAGACGATAGCATGTACGTACTTAATATTATTCTAGAGTAACATAAACAGTTAAGCTTCCAAAGAGCCAACAGTTAACATCTCCCTATCAAGTAAAACTGAAATCGTCATTTCTGCAAATTTGATAAAGCTGTTTTCGTGAAACAGGTGCCAGATATGTATGATACGTCCAAGTAGTTCCCTTTAATGTGGAGTTGTTTCTTTGACGCGTTGTTGAACAGCGCAGCTCTGCATTCCTTTTCTACTTTGTTTAAAAAGCCATTGCGCCTAATTGACTTTGCCTAATTCCTCGATTCACTGGCGCCTTCTGGTATAATTCTAAAAGACGATACTTCACTAGCCTAAGTGTTTCACACTAACAAGGGAACCTCCCCATCGCACCCTCCTCAGATTTAGTTATAAATTGACACAGTGGATAGGCCTTGAAAAACTGAACACAGATCAATCGAGAAAACAGGAAGAAGTTGTGTGGAACTATGAAAAAATAAGCAAAATATACAAACTGAGTAGTCCAAGTGTAAGATATGCAACATCAATGACTATGTAAGCTGAAGAGCGCCATGGTCCCGTGGTTAGAGTGATCAACTGCAGAACGAGAGGTCCTTGGTTCGAGTCTTCCTTCAAACAAAAATTTTACTTACTTTATTTTCGCAAAGTTACGATCTGACCGTTCATTCATTGACGTCTCTGTTCACTGTAATAGGTTTAGTGTCTGTGTTTTGCGACCGCACCGCAAAACCGTGCGGTTAGTAGACGAAAGGACGTGCCTCTCCAATAGGAACCGAAAACATTTGATCGCAAATTCATAGGTCAACCGATTCCTCCACAGGAAAACACGTCTGAAATATTCTATACGACACTGGTGACGGCATGTGCGTCACATTACAGGAATATGTTGTCGACCCACCTAACTTGCACACTTGGCGAATTGGTAAAAAGATTCTTCTACCTTGCCCGATTTAGGTTTTCTTGTGGATGTGATAATCACTCACAAAAAAGTGATGAAAACATAAGAGTTTGTCACATAAATGGCAACAAATGAATGCAACAGTTTCACAGTCGCACATTTTTCCCTGTGCTCCATCAAAACATACGTTTTTAACGTTTCCAAGTTTTTTCGTGTGTAGACCGTCAAATCCTGCATGTGTCCAAGCAAATCTGAAGATGTCCTGGAATTTTGGAGAGCGAAGTTGATCATGTCTGAGTGCATGAACTTTGATAATTTTCTGAAAATAAAAAATTAAAACTTTTCACTCGAGGGAGGATTGAACCAGGGACCTTCCGTTCCGCAGCTGCTCACAGTAACCACGTGACCACGGTGCTCCTCATTGTACACGTACCTTGATGTGGCTTATCTTGCACACGGACTACTCAGTTTGTATATTTTGCTTATTTTTTTCATAGTTCCATACAACTACTTCCTGTTTTCTCGATTGATCTGTGTTCAGTTTTTCATGGCCTATCCCTGTGCCAACTTATAACTAAATCTGAGGGGGGTGCGATGGGGAGGTTCCCTTGTAAGTTGTGATCCTTCCTCATGCATCGTTATTAATAGCAAGTGGAGATGATAAATGCCTTAGTGTTCATTTATGTGACGTATGAAATTCGTTTGAGTGCCAGTAATAGGCCAACCGTTCAATCAACGTGCTATGCGTTATGGCCACGATCGACTTCTGTTGACCTTCCGCACTAACGAGGCTGCTGGTTTTGATCGATGCCTGCAGAGTACATTTCAGCTTTTATAAAACTGTAGGAAGTAAAGTTTCTCACCTTCAAAATGCTAATTGGAGACTACTGATTGTGTTGAAGTTGTCCTGCAGAATATTCTGTCTTATAAGCGATGGTCGTCTTAAAAATACTTCGGGGCAACTTTGATATAGATGCATTGTGGATGGAAGGATAATAGAAGCTATGTTCTGTTATGAAAGGCTGAGTAAACTTTATTGATGTTGTGAGCTCAGTAGACTGACAATAGAAATACACCGAGAAATTTCATCATTCTCCACACCACTAATTTTTAACAAATGAACCAAAATGAACATTCCATATGTTTTAAACTGTGTAAATAATATCCAAGGAATAACGCAGGCCTGTGTGGGGCCGTATCTGTACAACAGACTACAAACTAAGACATTGTTACAAAATTATTGTAAAATTTCTGCCAGTTCTCGCACTACACGTTACATTTCTAAGCATGTTGCACTCTGATGAGACTTGACTCCACAGCTCTGTTGCTTTTCTCATGTTCCTGACTGTTATAAAAGTATGTATGACGCTTAGCTGGTAGTGGTCATTGACTTCCATCAATGAAGAAAGCTGAAAATTTGGCCGTACTGGGATTCGAAACCGGTTCTCCTGGTCATTACTAGATGCTCTGACTGCTAAGCCATCCAGACACAGTGGTCATCTAAACCACACGCACTATCCTAGCACGCCTCCCGTCAGGCCCAAATTCTCAACTTACCCACACACTACCGGTACTGACGTTGCGTCCCTGCCCATTATCTTCATTACTCGCGACGTTTCGCAGAGTCCCGTAAGAGTTCGAGCATGATGTGTATATGAGGATAATGGACAGGGCACTACGTTATTGGTGTGTGCAAAAGTTGAGAATTTGGGTCTGACGGGAGGCGTGCTAGGATAGTCCGTGGAGCTGCGATGACTACTGTGTCTGTATGGCTTAGCAGTCAGAGCATCTCCTAATGACCCGGAGAACCGGTTTCGTATCCCAGTCTGGCCAAATTTTCAGCTTTCCTCATTGATGTAAATCATTGTCCGCCAGAAGGTAAACGTCATAAGTTCCTTTGTGCCTTGTTTCATAATGGCTGCAGATTTGAAATTTTGTCTGTTCTTTCGGACACGTCCGAAAGAAATGACACGACATATGTTACAAATGTGTACATGTTGTATTAGTATCTGTTTTTTGTACACTTGGGTAATGGCGTGCTTTTTCTGTTTCAGACCTGAAGCGGGAAGCGACCATCTGCCACATGCTGAAACACCCACACATCGTGGAGCTGCTGGAGACGTACAGCTCCGAGGGCATGCTCTACATGGTCTTCGAGTAGTAAGTACCCAACCTCACAAAGTTCTCCCTCTTTGATGGCAGGCAGTGACAGAGCTAGTCGGTTGGCACACCCCTCACCAAAGCAGAGTTCATTAGCTTGTCTGATACCGTTAACAACAACAAAATTGATCGCCAGAGGGAGAAGTCCTCTACAGCACTAACGCAAGTGGAACGCAACGCGTAACATTTCCATTTACATTGGGATTAACGTTGGTCTTATCAGTATTCTAGAGTTAGTCCAGGAATACAAATATTATACGCTCTCACTACCTATACACGCCATCGAAACTAAATAGAAAAAGTTCCGTCAGTGTTCTGTATCTGAATGGTCAACATCCGGACTCAACGTGGAGAGGGTATCAGGCTCGACACCTGATTAGGTGGCGTTCTTTTTCTCTAAGTTTTCGCAACCAGGGACACCCTCTTCTGGCTCTGTATTGAGTGTTCGATGCCCTGCTCTTCATTTGACGAAACGCACCGCTTCATTATTATGACGAGCTTTTAATTTCCCTCTATAGATACAAATGATGATGATGATGATGATGATGATGATTATGGGTGCTACGTCACGTCATTGATAATAATAATAATAATAATAATAAATGCAATATGACATATACCGTACAGTTAAAAGGAAGTGACGCTTGATAAAGGTCCACGTCACTTTCCATTTTTAACCAGACTTAACGTCTGAGAAAGAAAGAAAATAATAATAATAATAATAATAATTATAATAATTATTATTATTATTATGTTTAAACCTCCATCAGGTGGACTTACATGTGTTAATAGTGGACTTACATGTGTTAATACAGCATGGCTGTGTGTTTTGTTATGATATGCGGTAAGCTGTCGCACTGTTTAGTGGAGAAACGAAACACTGTTTCAGAACAGGGCTCTTTGCAGATTTTTAACTTACAACTGAACATAAATGTAAATGTGAAAATAAAACAACTAAAATAGAATACTTCCAGTGGTCACAGACTCCTTTCTCTGTGGTAATACAGCACATATAAACTGTCACACTTCATAAAAAACGATGGTATTTGGAAACTAATAGGTTCAAAGAACATATTATAGCAAATACAGGAACACTGTTTCAAAGTACAAAGATCATATAGCAAATCTCTACGTTATTTCAGAGTTGTCTTAAAGCACTGTGGAGATCTTTGTTTGAGTTGATGAATACACTTGTCAAAGTAAGTATTTCAAATTGTGTACAGATCCTTTTCTATCAATATTATATAATTTCACTTGCCTAAATCACGAAAAACTCAATAGGTCCAGCAAAGTGGAACCAACAGTTTGTACCATATGTCAGCCTGATTCTACATATATCTTTTTATATTATTAGGAATATATCTATCTGCATATCTTTAATTCAGTATCAGTGTATTACTTAAACATTTGCTTAGTTATAACATGCAACAAAGGTAAGTTTAACAATCTCACAGCCGTAGTATATCCAAAACTTTGCTCTCCTTCACGCACTCGTTTTTTCCATTGTCTCTCTGAATGTCAGCCAAAATTGTTATTAATGTAAAATTTTGCCATTGTTGGCAACATAACTATTGCAATGTGTTCGGCATGTCACCTGGTAACCTAAACGAGTATTAAATTTAAGCTTTCGTGGATCTGGCAGAAAAGGAATTCTATGCCACCTCAAATATTTCTCCGACATACGTGTTCATCAACTCAACCAAAGATCTCCACAATACTTTAAGACTTAATCTCTAAAATAATTGTGGTATTTTGATATGTTTTTTGTACTTTGAAACAGTGTTTTTTTGTATATGTTCTTTGCGCCTAGCAGTTTGAAGACAGTCTTTATTTACGAAGTGTGACAGTTTATATGTGATGTAGTGTATAATGGCACAGAACGCAGCAAGGGAAGAACTCTTCTTTAGTTGTTTTATTTTTACATTTAATTTTTAGTCAAGATCTTCAAAGAGCCAACTTCCGAAAAAGGGTTTTGTTTCGCCACAAGACAGTGCCAAGGTCGTCATACAACAAAAACGAGTCGTATTAACAAATACTCGTATAAATTCACCTGATAAAGGTTTAAACCTTGGTAATACGCTGTGGATGTTAGTATGTAGTGACTGCTAACAGTAAACTTGATGTATCTTCAGATACCAATAAAATTCACGATGAAGCCTAACTTAAAATCAGGCATTTAAATACTAGTACTGCAGTGAGTTTTGAACGGTCTTAAATGACGAGAGAGACACTACCGATAAAAAAATTATCAGGATGACTGTCTTTTCCCAGGAAGAAAACAGTGGCTCGCCTAGCATAAACTTCCGTAGCTGAAGATTAAAGCTCTAACAATCATTAATTTTCGAAACGCTAAGCCTGTCTCCTTTTCGGAAATCTGTGAGCATAGTTATTTACATTTCCAGATGCTTGCTATTTTGATAAACCCTTCCATTTTTTCATCCTGACGTCGAAATTTTTATGAAACGTTGTAGCAAGTCGTTTTTATCGATTAAGTCAGTTTTGTAGAAATCTTAACAAAATGTCCACAAGAAACTAATTGCTGCAAAATCGGCAAGGTGAAACTGGGTCTGTGCTGGAAAAGGCATTTAAATCCACTTCTCAACCTCAACAAAATTTAATTTAAGAATATCTGCTATTCAGGAAGTAGAAGATGACAGACCAAGATGAAGCAGATGAAGACACTGAAGCCACAGAAAACAATGTATTTATGAAACGAGGAGGAGGAGGAGATGATTGATGATGATGATGATGATGAAGAAACACAAGGCTGTCTTACAAGAACCATAATGTTCGGCACGTCGCCTACACGTTTAACTAAACAACCCTCTATCCCACAGATAACTTGTATGGTTCACTTATCCATTACTTTTTGAGCTAACCCTTTTTTGTAGCAAGTGTAGTCAGTTCCTGGTTACGTGTCTCATGGGATAATTTGAACTCTTTGGTAGTTGAAAGTGTCAACTGGTCCTGTCCTAAAGTGCTTAACATATCTCGACTTCTTTGGATGAAAACTAGGTGAAGCCAAGTTACTTACATTGGTAGCATAAAATACATTGAAAAACTCAGGGTCCTTATCAAGAAAGATCTGAATGAATGTGCTTGCAACAGTTACTGAACCATTTTACGACAGCATTATGAAAGTTAAAAAAAATGTTCAAATGTGTGTGAAACCTTATGGGACTTAACCGCTAAGGTCATCAGTCCCTAAGCTTACACACTACTTAACCTAAATTATCTTAATGACGAACACACACACCCATGCCCGAGGGAGGACTCGAACCTCCGCCGGGACCAGCCGCGCAGTCCATGACTGTAGCGCCCAAGACCGCTCGGTTAATCCCGCGCGGCTATATGAAAGTTAAAATCTATAATCAAATGGAGTGTCATTATGACGATTCATATACAGCTCGCTAAAAACATGGTATGCCAACAGTATGCTACACGCGAAGGGATACTGACACTTCCTTCACAGTTGTCTGATGGGTCTGCATGCACTAATGGGGTCAGGAGCTCTTAATAGCACCATGCTTGTGCAGTCAGAATGTTTGTGTCTCATAGCTAGTGTGGATTGGCTGTGGCGTCCCTTAGCGTTTTTGTGGAACAACAGTCATGGCGTCGGAATGTGAATATGGTGTGCATTTAAGTCAGAAGTGCAGAAGTATATGATGCTGTGTTTCTGTGACAGGGCCTAGTGGAGATGGTGTGTAGGCTCACAACCTGCAGCATTCTCCACTCCAAGACAGGTTGCGGCACAATAAACTCTGCTACTGTCTGATGCTTTCACCCCACAGTTCCAGTGGCCTCACATCAGTGGATGCTGTGGCCTTGCGATGTTCACAACAATTGTTTTCATAAGTAAAAAACGGCTACACACGTGATGAAACAGTTTCAGCTATGATTCATTTGATCCAAACACATACTATGGTACTGGACGTCAGATTTGCATTCACAATTAGCAGGAATTTTGTAAACATTTGATTCCACATATATGTAGAAACATACCAAGTGTTACTGCACAGACTGTGGAACCACATGCTGTTAATGAGAATTCCACTTTGGCTATCCATGTTATCGTACTCTCCTTGGATATGACTACTGCTAAAATTTAAATCCCACCAAATCCTACATATGACAGAAAAATGACGTTAGTTAAAGAATAATAATGTCATGTGACAAAAGAAGTGTGTTGTCATAGCAGTCCGTATGTGATTTCTGTACAGGAGTTTCATCCTCTTAAAGTTTATGACCAAAGTGTATGGAGCTCTGTACGAAAGAAACATGCTAGAGATACTTTGTCGGGATGCTGGAATGTTAGTAACGCCTCATTGCTGTAAATATTTCATATAAGTAAGAAGCCAGAACCTTCCTAGTCTTAAAATTAGACACTGTTTGACTGTAAAATCTTGTAGTCTTCACAGTGCTTCTGAAAGCTGTGTCGGTTCACGTCAGCTGTGGCAGGGGCGCACTGCCTTAGCAAACAACAGAGGACAGACAGTTGCCTGCATTCCTAACTGATGACACAACTTGAGCTCTGATACACAGGTAAAAGCTGTCTCCCTATAGCAGTGCATTGAGTGTGATATCAAGCCGTGGTGAATGGCACACTGTGACATGGCACCTGGTTGCGGGTAGTGTAGTGCAGCTGCCGAGTTGGGCCTGTGAGCCTTCAGCTTAATGTGGCATGGCATGGTGCTTAAATAAGACACAACTGCATATCTATCCCAGTCCTGTCCTGCTACACACAAAAGTAACAAGTGTCCATACGTGGTTCACCAGTGAGCTCTGTGGATGAAAGCCAGGACAAGTGGTCAAGTTCTGAGAATCAGAGGGTTGCCCGCCATTTTACATTTAAGGTATGTGAATTTCTCGCCATTTCGAACTTGGTGCAAACTAGCTCTTGGGTTCCAAACTTAAGAGAACTGGGGTGGGAGACATTGTTTTTAATAATGACACACTTGTTGGCAACCTATCATACTGTAAATATTAACTGTTAAGTATGAGCCTAGCATAAATGAGCTTAGGACGACTGTTGTACGAATTACGGTGACAGAAAAGTTGGAGGAGGGGGTAAATTATTTAAAGTTTGGACATTTTGTCTAATGACACTTTAGACTTTCAGCAAGTGTATTGCAACCAGCAAGTGTATTGTAACATGATAGGTAAAAGATGATTTACGAAGTTCCCATCATTTTAAATTTAGCACAAGGAACCTGGGGAATGATGCATGCTGCACCAATATTCACAGATACACCGTACTGGTTTCTAATGTCATAAAGCTGGAGAAATCTGACAACCATGCAGGCTGCACCTGTATCTGCAGAGCCACCATTGTAGATCGCCATGTTTTTTGACTTCACACTAATAGAACAGTGAACAATCTTGGATGTTTTTCTAATTTCCTGGCATTTTACACTTAGAACAAGTGCCCTACTTCCCCACTGACATATAAGAGTGGTGGGGGGAAGAACCTGTAGCACAATTGGGTTATTTTGATTTAATCAGTAAATTTTGAATTTCCTGCCACTTAATACATAGAGCAACAGAAATGTAGAAGGAATGGGAGGGGAAAATGTGGCAACAATGCAGACTGAATCTATTATCTCTTAGTCCTACGACTAATTCTGTGTGGCCTTGTAAACATCTGACACGATCCTACAGTTGTGGATCAAGCAGTCAATTTGAACATCGATTAATCTAAGTTTATCATGGAGACGTAACTAAACAGGAAGGACTGTACCACAGTCATAACAGTGGGAGGAACCCAAACATGGGTTACCAATTACAATGTATTCCGCATTTTTAAGATTCACAAACAAGAAAACTAATATTAAGCATTGTAATCGGGAGGAAAGAGTGCTGTAGCGTTCAGTACAGATGAATAAAGTAGAAGGTACAAAATGACATGAAAGAAGCCACTATATGGTTGAGACGCGTGATAGAGCAAAATACTAGCAATGATGAGAAATGGGGTTAGGATGGCGTGCTGCCTAGCGTGTAGGCGTAGCATCTCAACGGGTTACATAGACAATAGGCAGTGGTTGTATACTGTCCTGTGAATCCTGTAATCACCCCAATAGGGAGCGTCATACTAGGTTTCTCACATGCTCTTACGAGTTTGTGAGGGCGTAGAGCCACACTTTCGCCAACCTGGCGTCCATCACGAGATCCTCTGTGGGGGACAGTGAATACGCGAGCACTACGTTTTGACTGCTCCAGGACACTAACAAAATTGAGCCTGGATCACGCTGCTCGGTGCCGTTTAAAAGGTCGACCACGAAAAGAAAACAGCAGGCTGTCAAGCTTGGCATTATTTTATTTTGCCACTTTAAAGTGGACTTTGCCGGCCGCGGTGGACTCGAGGTTCTAGGCGCTCAGTCCGGAACCGCGCGACTGCTACGGTCGCAGGTTCGAATGCTCAGAGCCATTTGAACCATTTGAAAGTGGACTTTCAACAGAAAACTGCTTCTGACTTACAAGCGAGTTCTGGTGGAGCTCTGCAGATGTGTCAGGTTATCATTATCTGGATGGTCCTAACCGCCAGCTACATCCCAGGAAGGTAGACGTGCACTTCTAACGTCTTCCTTCAAACACCATTATAGTAGGGGACCATTAATAACTACAGTTTGGAATTTGTTGCATTAAAATTAACCTGACCCGAAGTTACTCTTGTACAGTATGAGTGATAAGTAAATTCTGTCTCACTCTTGTCTCCGTCGAGATGGGAGTCAAGATTTTTATTTTTATTTGTAACTTAACTACTTAATAAAACTAATGTATCACACACTGTAGTCTGCCCCATGATCCATTTATTTATATTCTTGTCCCAGACATTCCTAACTTGCTCCTTCTCTCAAAACAGATATTTTTGCTAATCAATACAACACGACCCTTTATTCTTGTTATTACTGCTAAAGGCCTCACTACAAGAACCATGGACCTTGCCGTTGGTGGGGAGGCTTGCGTGCCTCAGCGATACAGATAGCCGTACCGTAGGTGCAACCACAACGGAGGGATATCTGTTGAGAGGCCAGACAAACGTGTGGTTCCTGAAGAGGGCCAACAGCCTTTTCAGTAGTTGCAGGGGCAACAGTCTGGATGATTGACTGATCTGGCCCTGTAACACTAAACAAAACGGCCTTGCTGTGCTGGTACTGCGAACGGCTGAAAGCAAGGGGAAACTACAGCCTAATTTTTCCCGAGGGCATGCAGCTTTACTATATGATTAAATGATGATGGCGTCCTCTTGGGTAAAATATTCCGGAGGTAAAATAGTCCCCCATTCGGATCTCCGGGCGGGGACTACTCAAGAGGACGTCGTTATCAGGAGAAAGAAAACTGGCGTTCTACGGATCGGAGCGTGGAATGTCAGATCCCTTAATCGGGCAGGTAGGTTAGAAAATTTAAAAATGGAAATGGATAGGTTAAAGTTAGATATAGTGGGAATTAGTGAAGTTCGGTGGAAGGAGGAACAAGACTTCTGGTCAGGTGACTACAGGGTTATAAACACAAAATCAAATAAGGGTAATGCAGGAGTAGGTTTAATAATGAATAGGAAACTAGGAATGCGAGTAAGCTACTACAAACAGCATAGTGAACGCATTATTGTGGCCAAGATAGATACAAAGCCCACACCTACTACAGTAGTAAAAGTTTATATGCCAACTAGCTCTGCAGATGATGAAGAAATTGATGAAATGTATGATGAGATAAAAGAAATCATTCAGATAGTGAAGGGAGACGAAAATTTAATAGTCATGGGTGACTGGAATTCGACAGAAGGAAAAGGGAGAGAAGGAAGCATAGTGGGTGAATATGGATTGGGGGAGAGAAATGAAAGAGGAAGCCGCCTGGTAGAATTTTGCACAGAGCATAACTTAATCATAGCTAACACTTGGTTCAAGTATCATGAAAGAAGGTTGTATACATGGAAGAATCCTGGAGATACTAGAAGGTATCAGATAGATTATATAATGGTAGGACAGAATTTAGGAACCAGGTTTTAAATTGCAAGACATTTCCAGGGGCAGATGTGGACTCTGACCACAATCTATTGACTATGAACTGCAGATTAAAACTGAAGAAACTGCAAAAAGGTGGGAATTTAAGGAGATGGGATCTGGATAAACTGACTAAACCGGAGGTTGTACAGAGTTTCAGGGAGAGTATATGGGAACAATTGTCACAAATGGGGGGAAAGAAATACTGTAGAAGAAGAATGGGTTGCTTTGAGGGATGAAGTAGTGAAGGCAGCAGAGGATCAAGTAGGTAAAAAGACGAGGGCTAGTAGAAATCCTTGGGTAACAGAAGAAATATTGAATTTAATTAATGAAAGGAGAAAATATAAAAATGCAGTAAATGAAGCAGGCAAAAAGAAATACAAACGTCTCAAAAATGAGATCGACAGGAAGTGTAAAATGGGTAAGCGGGGATGGCTAGAGGACAAATGTAAGGATGTAGAGGCTTATCTCACTAGGGGTAAGATAGATACTGCCTACAGGAAAATTAGAGAGACCTTTGGAGAAAAGAGAACCACTTGTATGAATATCAAGAGCTCAGATGGAAACCCAGTTCTAAGCAAAGAAGGGAAAGCAGAAACATGGAAGGAGTATATAGAGGGTCTATACAAGGGTGGTGTACTTTAGGACACTATTATGGAAATGGAAGAAGAGGTAGATGAAGATGGAAATGGGAGATACGATACTGCGTGAAGAGTTTGACAGAGCACTGAAAGACCTGAGTCGTAAGAAGGCCTCAGGAGTAAACAACATTCCATTAGAACTACTGACGGCCTTGGGAGAGCCAGTCCTGACAAAACTCTACCATCTGGTGAGCAAGATGTATGAGACGGGGGAAGTACCCTCATACTTCAAGAAGAATATAATAATTCCAATCCCAAAGAAAGCAGGTGCTGACATCTACATCTACATGACTACTCTGCAATTCACATTTAATTGCTTGGCAGAGGGTTCATCGAACCACAGTCATACTATCTCCCTACCATTCCACTCCCGAACAGCGCGCGGGAAATAAGAACACGTAAATCTTTCTGTTCGAGCTCTGATTTCTCTTATTTTATTTTGATGATCATTCCTACCTATGTAGGTTGGGCTGAACAAAATATTTTCGCATTCGGAAGAGAAAGTTGGTGACTGAAATGTCGTAAATAGATCTCGCCGCGACGAAAAACGTCTGTGCTGTAATGACTTCCATCCCAATTTGCGTATCATATCTGCCACAATCTCTCCCCTATTACGTGATAATACAAAACGAGCTGCCCTTTTTTGCACCCTTTCGATGTCCTCCGTCAACCCCACCTGGTAAGGATCCGTAAGCTGTCTCTTTAGTGGATTTCCTTTCACATCCTTGAAAGAATAAGTTTGTGCTCCGCCTTTAATAGCCTCGTTGACGATTGGGTGTTAAACCCTGATCTTCCTTCTTCCTTTTTTTTTTTTAAAAAAGAAGAAATGGCTCGAGAATTATCTGACATGTTTTCTACACCTGATGAAGCACTGAGACAACGATGGTCTCAACTATACCGCTATAGCCTTACCATCATCCATGGCCAGTGTGTAAAACTGTCGGGCTTTAACCTCCGTCACCCACTTGGACGAAACTTAACAGGAGATGCAGTGGTGCCTGTGGAAGTGTTTATGCTCTGTATCTGTGGGGCTGGTTACAGTCTCCTGTTCGTTACTGAAGCCCAAACCATCACACACATCACAGAAGATTGACCTCATTGGTTCGATGGAAGCGGTGAATCAAGTATGTAATTCTTTTCTTATTCTGGATGTTGTTTTTCCGTGATACAATTAACTCGGCTAGAAGAATTACACTTCTGCCTATGAGAGACAGACGGAGAGGGCGAACCCTCCATATTTTTTCCTTTCTTGCTGTATCGAATTTTATTTCCTGATAAGTATGCTTGTGTGTTCAACGTCTGTTGAAATTAATTGCTACTGCAGCGTCATACGTTACAAAAATCTCTCTTTCGAAGCGGAGTCAATTTCAGTTGTTTTCACAGACTGAAATGACCCGTTTCTAGTCCGTTAGAAAAGGAAAATTCTTGTGAATCTGACGGATCGAAATAAATTTCTTGCTTTAAGCGATAAGGCGCATTGACAGCCACAAACACACAAAACAGGAAAGATAATCATACGCAGCGAGGATAATTCTGGATGTGTGAGCTATATTGAGTCCAACCAGACGATAAGATTTCGATGGAATCCTTTTTTGAGATATATAACAACTGCTCTGGAGATTACGATCTGTAATTGTTATTGGATTTGGCTAGGCATGTTGTTGTGCTCCGGATAGTTCATTGTGCTTCGGTGTCTTCTCTATAGATTTTTTTTCTGTTAAATTACGTTAGTACTTCATGTATTCCTTTTATCCAGATTCGAGGACGAGAAGTTTGTGTGCAGTTTTTCTTTGTTTTCTGTTCTTGATTAAAACTTACTCCATTGTTTTTCTTCTTCTTTCCAGATCAAATGCAGGACATACCGAAGACAGATGCAGTACCTATTCTAGGGCTTCATTTTGTAGGTGTTCGGATTACATTACGATGTTGTGTCCAGCGATTTCTGAAACTGCATTTGCGTAGTCTATAACTAGCATAATGCGTGTATTATGGACACAAAGACCACAGTTTATGGCTAGTGGCCAGTGCTGGGTATCGAACTTAACTATAAATAGCGGCGCGTGGCCGATAACTTTTCAGGCGGGCTAGAATCTAGACAGCGAACATGTGTAGCATAATCGCTCTGGACGCCGTAGACCAGGACTTGATCAGCCGGCGGTATACAGTGCGTAAAAATGGACCAACGATTCCATTTCACTCTAGAAATGTTTCCTTTTATTAGTTAACTAGATCTACACAAGCAGAGGAAATCTTGAAAAACGCATACGATGTAATCTTGCGACTACAAATGTTTGCAAAAAAGAAACAAAGACGAATTCAATAGCGTATAAACAAATTCGGCATTTTAGTTAGAACTGTTCTCAGAAACTTTCAATTTCATTTCGTCCAATGCCAACTCCCACACTGTTACTCTCGAGTGTCAGAGGAGCTGAAGTTTTGTTGGAATTGAACGTCAGTCAAAGACGCAAATTGTGCATTGTTTATGTATGATGTATTCCGAACTCTGTAAGCTTCCTCTACCGCTGCTTCGTTGCATTATATTCGCCTTCTGCGTTAATTGTACGCGTTGCAAATAAACCAGCTCGTTAAAAGAATTTCATGGTTACTGACTGATTACATATTTCATACGAAATACTAACTACATAGCAGATTTCACAACATTTTTCTGTATTTTAGTACATGGTTTAGAAATACTATTTTTATAGTATGATGAGCCGACAAAATTAAAAGAAATACAAAAATTGTAATATCACATATATTCCAAACTCGTACACCTCGTACAGTACGATCTCTCAGTGTAACTGCTGAATTTCTAAGTTTACTGAAGCTTGCGTATAGTTTTCCCTTGAATGTTCTTCTCTGTAAATAAGTACAAATTTGCACTAAAATATAGCTGTACTTTGCTTCTGTATAAGTCATTTATTGGAAAGTATGGCAGAATAGGTGCACTATTGTAACTGTTGGTGGGAACTGAATTAAAAGCATTTTTGTTTTATCCGCAGCACCCGAATGTTTCTTAATGGCTCTGAGTGCTATGGGACTTAACTGCTGAGGTCATCAGTCCCCTAGAACTTAGAACTACTTAAACCTAACTAACCTAAGGACGTCACATACATCCATGCTCGAGGCAGGATTCGAACCTGCGACCGTAGCGGTCGCGCGACCCCGGACTGTAGCGCCTAGAACCGCTCGGCCACTCCGGCCGGCGAATGTTTCTTAAGTGATGTTAATATAATACTCTGAAAATTAAATTTTTCTTTACATAAACCGTGAAAACATTCCCGGCACACTTCTGACATCAAGGAGGATAGAAAATAATAAAATATTTCACGATGTTCTTATACAGTGAAGCAGGAAAATACGTGATCAAATTTGTACGAGGCTTGCGGGTACAGAAGATGTGAAATTTAGTAAACAGAGCTGCGCTTCCTGGCAACTGCAACATCTCGAACGTTGCTGGGTATCGTGCCAAACTGGGCATGGGTCACAGATAAAAATTAACGATCATGCGGACCAGAGATGATCGTGTTGTGTACCCAGTGGCACCCCATACCACCACGCCAGGCGTTGGACACGTATGCCGATGAGGAAAGCAATCTGGCAAAGCTCGTTCTCCAAGGATACTACAGATGCGGATACGTACATCCTGGTGTTGTATGCAATATCGGGATTCGTCTGTAAAACGGCATGGTACCACTCCCGTATCCAGCGTTGTCGTTAGCCACGCCATTGTTGGGACCGGTGACCTCCTGTCTGGTCTCCTCCACCCCCGCCCCAACCAACCAACCAACCAACCACACCACTGTCTGTGTGCTTATTTCAGCTGTTTCGTCTGGGGAAGATGCAGCAATGGACACCGTGCTGATAGCATGTGGTCCTCCAGACTTCTTTGCACAGTCTGTATGGATGCTTGCCTAGCAACAAACAAGCTCATTTTTGTTTTTCGATTCAAGGTACATGACGTGACGGCACGGTCCTGCTTCCCCGAATGAACAATATTACGTCCTCTTCGGCGCTAATCAGCTTGAGGCCGCTGAGATCCTGCATGGTCTAGAGTAGACACTTGGCTTTCTGAACCCGTGGATCCCATATTCGCATAACAGGGGTGATACACGATCAACGCGACCAGCAATATCGCGGAACGATAAACCGAAGTTTCACTGGGGCTCGATGTTGCCGCTGTCGAATTACGACACGTGCTGCTAGAGCTTTCTTCTTCTTACGCGAGTCATAACACACCCTTGTTTATAGCATCTAACATTCCTTTTTTGTAAGGCGCCACCCAGGTGATGGAGTGCTATGAAGCGGTATCTCTAGAAAACGGTAAGCGGCAGGAAAGAGACAGAGTGGACAAAACGAGCGGAAGGGAAATGTGAAGCCAAGAATGTGAATAGCTTACGGACAAGCAGAGAAAAATTACACAGAAAAAGTGTGTCACTGAGTTAACAGCAACGTCGGCGACCGGAAAGCTTCGGATACACCAACACAATTAGCAGAGGAACGCGCGCGCACTCTGCTGCTAGCCTACGCCGCCACAGCGTCTTGACAACTGACGCCGTGTTCACCCCGCCCGCAGTGCGGCCGCGAAACCATACAGCTCGGGACGGCCAGTGCTGCTGAATTCATCTCGATATCGACTACCGAATCCGGCGACGATACTGAAATCTCCCCTTGCAGAACGCAGATGTCGCCACTACTACCATCTTTTTGTGGCTGCGCTGAAACGCTAATAATTTGCATGTCCTGGCATGTTGAACACAGCGTCTCATTCGGAGGTTTACTGCATGCCACCTTCATGGTGCTACAGTTTTAATAGATAGCAGTCTTGGTTTTGAGAGACAAGAAGCAGGGAAGTAGGACGACTAGCTAAGTTGCCAGTGGCTGCAGTCTTGGTTAGTCTCTTTTTTTCCTTCTGAAGCCAATGTTACCGTCCAGCACCTCTGATGTGCATCTGTACTACAATCTTAGAACACACTTTCACTTTAAACATAACCAGCTCCCTCATACAGAACGAGTTCTTTGGAGGCATCCAACATGGATTCTGAAAACAAAGGTCATGTGAAGCCCAAGTCGCGATTTTCTCGGATGACATCCGGAAAGCCAAGGATCAATGCAGTCAAGTAGTTGCAGTATTTCTTGACACCTGAAAATCTATTGACCCTTATTAACCGAAGTATGAGCATGTTGGTTATGAAACGACATTCCCAACTGGAGAGATCTTGAGAGGCAGGCTGCAGCATGTCATCACAAATCTAGTCACCGCAAATGTTCAAATAACTTCATGTGTGGCCTAGGAAGGAGCGTAGAGACCCATACACTAATGACCTGGCAGAGGATACTGATATTGACCTCGGACTTTTCGCAGATGATAGTTACTTATAATGAAGCACTGTTCGAAAAGGCTACACAAATAATCAGCTTTAATATTCATACATATATAATTTTCCATTTCAGGAAAGCCAAAATCGTAGCGTTCCATGATTACAGTATCTATGAATCACAATTAGAGAGAGTCACGTGATACATACATCGTACATATACCACAGTGTAAAAATTTGTGGGGATGTGCAACAGAATGGACACACAGGCTCAGACGTAGGTAAAGCAGGCGGCAGGCTGCGATTCATTGATGGAATACTGGGAAAAGGCTCCAATTCCTTAAAAGAGATCGCTTACGAAACACTTCTGCGATGCTTAGTAACACATTATTTAAGTGTCCGGAACCCATACAGAATAATAAAGATGATGATGATGATGATGATGATGATGATGATGATGAACGTATTATGCAAAGAAGTGCAGTACAAATGGTGACATTTTTGTTTGACCCTTGAAAGAGCATCACGTAGATGGTGGTGGAACACCTGTCCTGGCGGACACCTGTGCTTAGGTGACAACTGTCCCGCGAAAGCCAATTTACAAAAGTTTCAAGAACTAGTACTAAGGGAGTAATCGAGGAAAATATCCGTTATGATCACGAAGACAAGATTAGCCAAAATGCATCACGCATAGACGTAGTTATCCACTCATTCTTCCTGTGCTCCACACCCGAATGGAGTGGGAAGAAACCCCAGAAGCTGGTATGATGGGGAGACGTCTGACAAGCACTTGCCGGTTGATTGCAGAGTGCAGGTGCAGATGTAAAAGTCACGTGGGCGAAAACTTAACATTGCTGTCGCGTCATACGCTCAGAGTGGAAACTGCGTGACATGCCAATCTAAGCACGCGTTTATACGACGTGAATCCGTAGGTATATATATCAGCTTCTCTTGCTGACGGTTTGTTAATCACATATAACAACAGAAAAACCGGTTTTTAAGTAGTCATCGATGGTACACATTCCCAGTTGCCAACATTACCGGCATACGAAAAAAACTCTCCGTTAGTAAATTTGCTCGTAGTTACGAAGTAAAGAAGTCACATACCTAGTCTGATTCAGCAATCATTTTGCTTCGCTGGACAAACTCTATCAACTTTTCGTCCTATTTATCGAAGACAATCTAGCGGTGCACGACAGTACATGGTACCAATATATTCCAAAAAGCCTCGCGCGAAACTGGTATTTATCAGTGGATCATATTTCGGATTCCATTGATCACGCAGATACGATGTCAAGTGGTTTGATAGCTCGTGGCCCAGCGACCAGTCGTACGAGTATTCCCACCGGAAGAATGGGCATACTGATGCTTTCCTACAGCACAGCGTCAAAAGTTAAACATTACTCACTTGCGCCACGCCAGACAAATTGGCCAAATAGTTAGTTTCTTTAGTTTTGGGTATGGTCTTGGGTGGACCTTAGGCAGCTTGTAAAAGCATCATTTGTTCAATGTACGATTCCTGAGAAAACCTTGAGTAAGCATGATTTTTGAGTTCCAAAAGTACCAATTGCGGGGCTGGCACTTCCATAATTTCTATTCATGGAAAATCGCAGAAATTTTTTGCCGCATGTTTTTAAGCTGATGTTCTAAAATTTTTCGATAGCATTTTCCGTTACTGAGATCAGATGCAGAGGAGCAAAGTTGCCGTACGTATACACGTAAAATTTGCGCGTAATATCCAGTCTGAGGCGTGAATGTAGATTTAACTGACGTAGTGAACGCACAGGAAGGGTGCTTGTGGCATGCAAGGGTATGAGGTAACCAAACTATGTTTTTAGTCGCCATTTTTCACCAATAAAACGCTATGACGCGCTCTGTTTGTATAGTGGGCACTTCAGGTGTATACAGAGATGTTCATATTGGTACTTTCGTGACACAAATGGGCTAAAAAGAGTCTTAAGATCTATGAAAAGTACTTAAATGACTGCTAAAAATTATGTAAAACTGGAAAGACTGCGAATTCAGTAAAAGAACATTTCTACTATTTCAATATACAGATCACAAGCGAGGCTTAAAAAAAATGGTTCAGATGGCTCTGAGCACTATGGAACTTAACATCTGAGGTCATCAGTCCCCTAGAACTTAGAACTAGTTAAACCTAACTAACCTAACGACATCACACACATCCATGCCCGAGGCAGGATTCGAACCTGCGACCGTAGCGGTCACGCGGTTCCAGACTGTAGCGCCTAGAACCGCTCGGCCACTGCGGCTGGTGGAATATTGGTGATGCACAAAAGATAGTCATTGGGATGAAATATAGAATAACTAAATTCTTTATTAAACACTAAACATTACTTCACAAATGTAATTTATACTATCATACTATACGTTGCACGAGATATTACCGGCAAAATTCGAGGAAAGGACAATTGTTCGTGGCGCACTTAGTTGAGACAGTGGTTGCGACAGGAATACATACGTGTATCATCGATCCACTATATCCAGCAATAAGTAGCAATAAGTTCGGTTGCCCCCCCCCCCCCCCCATGAACCATGGACCTTGCCGTTGGTGGGGAGGCTTGCGTGCCTCAGCGATACAGATAGCCGTACCGTAGGTACAACCACAACGGAGGGGTATCTGTTGAGAGGCCAGACAAACGTGTGGTTCCTGAAGAGGGGCAGCAGCCTTTTCAGTAGTTGCAAGGGCAACAGTCTGGATGATTGACTGATCTGGCCTTGTAACAATAACCAAAACGGCCTTGCTGTGCTGGTACTGCGAACGGCTGAAAGCAAGGGGAAACTACGGCCGTAATTTTTCCCGAGGGCATGCAGCTTTACTGTATGATTAAATGATGATGGCGTCCTCTTGGGTAAAATATTCCGGAGGTAAAATAGTCCCCCATTCGGATCTCCGGGCGGGGACTACTCAAGAGGATGTCGTTATCAGGAGAAAGAAAACTGGCGTTCTACGGATCGGAGCGTGGAATGTCAGGTCCCTTAATCGGGCAGGTAGGTTAGAAAATTTGAAAAGGGAAATGGATAGGTTAAAGTTAGATATAGTGGGAATTAGTGAAGTTCGGTGGCAGGAGGAACAAGACTTCTGGTCAGGTGACTACAGGGTTATAAACACAAAGTCAATTAGGGGTAATGCAGGAGTAGGTTTAATAATGAATAGGAAAATAGGAACGCGGGTAAGCTACTACAAACAGCTTAGTGAACGCATTATTGTGGCCAAGATAGATACGAAGCCCACACCTACTACGGTAGTACAAGTTTATATGCCAACCAGCTCTGCAGATGACGAAGAAATTGAAGAAATGTATGATGAAATAAAAGAAATTATTCAGATTGTGAAGGGAGACGAAAATTTAATAGTTATGGGTGACTGGAATTCGAGTGTAGGAAAGGGGAGAGAAGGAAACGTAGTAGGTGAATATGGATTGGGGCAAAGAAATGAAAGAGGAAGCCGCCTGGTAGAATTTTGCACAGAGCACAATTTAATCATAGCTAACACTTGGTTTAAGAATCATGATAGAAGATTGTATACATGGAAGAACCCTGGAGATACTAAAAGGTATCAGATTGATTATATAATGGTAAGACAGAGATTTAGGAACCAGGTGTTAAATTGTAAGACATTTCCAGGGGCAGATGTGGACTCTGACCACAATCTATTGGTTATGACCTGTAGATTAAAACTGAAGAAACTGCAAAAAGGTGGGAATTTAAGGAGATGGGACCTGGATAAACTGAAAGAACCAGAGGTTGTACAGAGTTTCAGGGAGAGCATAAGGGAACAATTGACAGGAATGGGGGAAAGAAATACAGTAGAAGAAGAATGGGTAGCTTTGAGGGATGAAGTAGTGAAGGCAGCAGAGGATCAAGTAGGTAAAAAGACGAGGGCTAGTAGAAATCCTTGGGTAACAGAAGAAATATTGAATTTAATTGATGAAAGGAGAAAATATAAAAATGCAGTAAATGAAGCAGGCAAAAAGGAATACAAACGTCTCAAAAATGAGATCGACAGGAAGTGCAAAATGGCTAAGCAGGGATGGCTAGAGGACAAATGTAAGGATGTAGAGGCTTATCTTACTAGGGGTAAGATAGATACTGCCTACAGGAAAATTAAAGAGACCTTTGGAGATAAGAGAACCACTTGTATGAACATCAAGAGCTCAGATGGAAACCCAGTTCTAAGCAAAGAAGGGAAAGCAGAAAGGTGAAGGAGTATGTAGAGGGTCTATACAAGGGCGATGTACTTGAGGACAATATTATGGAAATGGAAGAGGATGTAGATGAAGATGAAATGGGAGATACGATACTGCGTGAAGAGTTTGACAGAGCACTGAAAGACCTGAGTCGAAACAAGGCCCCCGGAGTAGACAACATTCCATTGGAACTACTGACGGCCTTGGGAGAGCCAGTCCTGACAAAACTCTACCATCTGGTGAGCAAGATGTATGAAACAGGCGAAATACCCTCAGACTTCAAGAAGAATATAATAATTCCAATCCCAAAGAAAGCAGGTGTTGACAGATGTGAGAATTACCGAACAATCAGTTTAATAAGCCACAGCTGCAAAATACTAACACGAATTCTTTACAGACGAATGGAAAAACTGGTAGAAGCCGACCTCGGGGAAGATCAGTTCGGATTCCGTAGAAATACTGGGACACGTGAGGCAATACTGACCTTACGACTTATCTTAGAAGAAAGATTAAGGAAAGGCAAACCTACGTTTCTAGCATTTGTAGACTTAGAGAAAGCTTTTGACAATGTTGACTGGAATACTCTCTTTCAAATTCTAAAGGTGGCAGGGGTAAAATACAGGGAGCGAAAGGCTATTTACAATTTGTACAGAAACCAGATGGCAGTTATAAGAGTCGAGGGACAGGAAAGGGAAGCAGTGGTTGGGAAGGGAGTAAGACAGGGTTGTAGCCTCTCCCCGATGTTATTCAATCTGTATATTGAGCAAGCAGTAAAGGAAACAAAAGAAAAATTCGGAGTAGGTATTAAAATCCATGGAGAAGAAATAAAAACTTTGAGGTTCGCCGATGACATTGTAATTCTGTCAGAGACAGCAGAGGACTTGGAAGAGCAGTTGAATGGAATGGATGGTGTCTTGAGGGGAGGATATAAGATGAACATCAACAAAAGCAAAACGAGGATAATGGAATGTAGTCGAATTAAGTCGGGTGATGTTGAGGGTATTAGATTAGGAAATGAGAAACTTAAAGTAGTAAAGGAGTTTTGCTATTTGGGGAGCAAAATAACTGATGATGGTCGAAGTAGAGAGGATATAAAATGTAGACTGGCAATGGCAAGGAAAGCGTTTCTGAAGAAGAGAAATTTGTTAACATCGAGTATAGATTTAAGTGTCAGGAAGTCTTTTCTGAAAGTATTTGTATGGAGTGTAGCCATGTATGGAAGTGAAACATGGACGATAAATAGTTTGGACAAGAAGAGAATAGAAGCTTTCGAAATGTGGTGCTACAGAAGAATGCTGAAGATTAGATGGGTAGATCACATAACTAATGAGGAGGTACTGAACAGGATTGGGGAGAAGAGGAGTTTGTGGCACAACTTGACCAGAAGAAGGGATCGGTTGGTAGGACATGTTCTGAGGCATCAAGGGATCACCAATTTAGTATTGGAGGGCAGCGTGGAGGGTAAAAATCGTAGGGGGAGACCAAGAGATGCATACACTAAGCAAATTCAGAAGGATGTAGGTTGCAGTA
The DNA here is from genome assembly GCF_023898315.1 of Schistocerca nitens. Lineage (NCBI taxonomy): Eukaryota > Metazoa > Arthropoda > Insecta > Orthoptera > Acrididae > Schistocerca > Schistocerca nitens. The sequence goes on along the minus strand of NC_064614.1, from coordinate 577,685,669 downwards.
GGTACTGGGAGATGAAGAAGCTTGCACAGGATAGAGTAGCATGGAGAGCTGCATCAAACCAGTCTCAGGACTGAAGACCACAACAACAACAACAAGTTCGGTTGCATGTTGAAAAGGTGTTCCACTACGTTACAGAGCCTGTAAACATTTGAGGAAATTATAAAGATATATCTGACACTGCATTGTATTAGGAAGCAGGTGCCCCCGAAGAAATCGCGCTAAGCGTTCCGACGCAGAGCAGGAAGTTTATATTCAGGTGTACCAGAGTAACTGTTCCTAATTTTGTGATGTCGTAGAGGACACGAACATTACTTGTCAATGATTTAGTGTCTGTAAATGAATCGTGCTCATCACTTAGATTTTAGATGCTATTGTTTCAGCTGATATTGTTACCATGGAAACATTGAGCTGCTCAAGTTTGTTATTTTAAGTCACAGAATATCTTCTGTGAAATTTCTTTACTTAGTTTCGGTTATTAAAATACGTAACATTGTTTTTTCTGCTAAAGGATAGAAAGACAGACTTCTTAATTACAGAACTGACACTGAAAATGAAATTTCCTTCCTCGATAACATAATTTTTTTCCAGTAGCATTTTCCACAATCAGATTTATGATTTTCACACACATTTTCTTTCAGAATTAGAATATATGGCGGTAGCTACGGATGTAAATAACAATTATAACATATTTGGAAGTCGTTTCTGAAAGTATTTGTATGGAGAAGTGAAACGCGGACGATAAATAGTTTAGACAAGAAGAGAATAGAAGCTTTCGAAATGTGGTGCTACAGGAGAATGCTGAAGATTAGATGGGTAGATCACATAACTAACGAGGACGTATTGAATAGAACTGGAGAGAAGAGAAATTTGTGGCACAACTTGACTACATGAAGGGATTGGTTGGTAGAGCATATTCTTGAGGCGTCAAGGGATCACCAATTTAGTACTGGAGGGCAGCATGGAGGGTAAAAGTCGTAGAGGGAGACAAAGAGATGAATACACTAAGCAGTTTCAGAAGGATGTAGGTTGCAGTAAGTACTGGGAGATGAAGCTTGCACAGGATAGAGTAGCATGGAGAGCTGCATCAAACCTGTCTCTGGACTGAAGACAACAACAACAACAACAATAACATATTTGCAAATTTTATTATATTTAATTATAATAATTTCCTCGAAAGGACAACAGTTCGTACCATGCTTGCGTGATGTGCCATTGCCAATATTGTGCTCTAAATGTCACTCTCGTTTTGAAGTGAAATCCTTCCAGCACTGTCATTAGAATACACAGTTTCTTTCATCCCAGTAGAAGTTCAAAACGACTCATTATTGGACTCTGCTTTATCAAGAAAAATGTTTAGTTCCATGCCCTCTACTGTTTCAAAAACTAGAGATATTTAATGTGAAACACCTGTATTATGTTCTATAACAATAATAATTATTTGGAATGTAGTGGAACAAAAAATAGTCGTAAACTGTGTCTCCAGAATCCGACTGTGCTGTGAAGAAACTAACAGACTTACGAGATGAATCATGAGTGAGTGTGAAAAGGTTAAATATATCGAGGAACAGTACCAACTACATGACGTTTTCATGGAGTAGGAGACTGAAAGAATAGAATAACGGGCCATCAAAAAGTTTCCGTTTGAAGGACTTACAGACTACAACGGTACGCCAGTCAGGCATAATTGCCGTGAGCGCTGAGGCAATCATCCCACCGACGCAGCGGGTTGAAGATAACCGTCTGGTAAAACGCCGTGTCCTGCTGCGTGAAGATGTCCGTAAAACTGCCTGCTGCACATCCTCGTCCGACGGGAATCGTCGACCCTTACAGACTACTTCAAGGAACTGAAGGCGGTTAACCTGGTCGGGAGAGATCAAAAAATTCTATGGATGTCTAAGAGTGTTTTTCCTTCGGCAGCCAAGAAAAGAACAGCACTTTGGTCCTGTTTGGACGCATTTGGTAATAACGTCACCATATTTAACGTTTCCGCATTTACTGCAATCAGTCAGAAAGACGCGAATTCCACCGAGCGAGGCGGTGCAGTGGCTAGCACACGACTCGCTTTCGGGAGGACGACGGCTGAAACCTGCGTTCGGCCATCCTGATTTAGGTTTTCCGTTATTTCCCTAAATTGCTTTAGGAAAATGCCAGGATGGTTCCTTTGAAAGGGCACGGCCTATTTCCTTCCCCATCCTTCCGTAATCCGATGTGGGACCGACGACCTCGCTCTTTGGTCCCCTCACTACAAACCAACCAACCGACCAACCACTCTAATTCCTTGCCCTCATATCGGTGCTTATATAATCACATCGGAGTCGTGGTACGTTCCATATACGCTGCAACATCGCCCTCAAATTGAAACATTTCGATCACTCCCTTGTAAGAAGTATTACTTTGAAAAGTAGTGGTGAAGACAGTTATTAGGAGCCCAGGACCACCACAGCGAGGGAAATGGAAGATAGCTTGTCCGAGACGTAGACACAAGACAGAAAGCTGATACGACTGAAGTACTTAAAAGTTCGACTTCCAATTACTGTCAAATGTATACACGCACCATTTAATTTAATTTTTTAATTGGTTTGGTTTACTTTCAGTTCATTTTAAAACCAAAGGCTAACCATTACACTAATTTGTGCTCTGCAACAATGTTAGGTGTCAGTAGGGCTGCGTTATTGAGTGTTCTGTCCCCACTCGTTACCAGGCATGGCCAAATATCATCAGTGCACTCAAATGTAAACTGCAATGAGTTGCTCAAGGGGGTAGAATATTATAACCTACTCGCTTACAAAAGTGTCAACGGTGCTTTGCGAGCCTTTCGTTCAGCAAATGATTGAGATACACCATGAAAATCTAGTTGCCCTGCCAACTTTCATTCAGTTTTAAAGTTCCCCAAATCTGTGAGATATTTTTGAAGCTTAACCTGAGACAGTTTTTAACGCGAGCCAGAGTGCTGAATGATAATCCTGCTTCAGCTACGGTCATTTGTAAAGTGTAAAAGACGCGTATAGCTACACATACATTCGGAAATAAGCTTGACATTTTTTAGATCGTGCATCTTATTCGATCGGTCTAATGTTTCCGAAGTAATGTATTCGAAGTTTGAAGCACGACTTGTTTTCAGATATTTAATTTTTTCTTATAAATATCTTGTGACTCAATGACAAATAACTTGCATGCCTCAGTGACCTAATCGTCAGTCGCTTTTGAGTATTTCCAAAACAACCCAAATGTTTCAACTAAAATCATCACTGTTTCATATAGGGTCCTCAAACTTCCTAGCAGATTAAAACTGCGTGCCGGACCGAGACTCGAACTCGGGACCTTCTTTGCCTTTCGCGGTCCGGCACACAGTTTTAATCTGCGAAGAAGTTGCATATCAGCGCACACTCCGCTGCAGAGTGAAAATTTCATTCTAGGGTTTTCAAGTTCGACACTATATTGTCAATGATGACAAAAAAAAAACCTTTGTCTCGAATAAATCTTATAAATTCACAGCCGCGCGATTTGGGGTGCCATGTCACGGATTGCGCGGCCCCTCCCGCCGGAGGTTCGAGTTCCCCCTCGGGCATGGGTGTGTGTGTGTTGTTCTTAGCATAGGTCAGTTTAAGTTAGTTTAACTAGTGTGTAAGTCTAGGGACCGATGATCTCAGCAGTTTCTTCTATTATACGATACAAAATTTATTTTGCAATATCAGTCTCATGATAGCGAAGTGAGCAACTCGGGGGAATCTGAATCCTTGAAAGGCTTGGGGCCCCCAAGAGGCTTGGGCCCCGAGGGTTTTGCTCCCTCCCCTCCCCCCCCCAACCCCCCACCCCTCATCACTTCTATTGTCGGTCGTGCCTATGAAATTCGTTTTATATAAGCAGCAACCTTGCTGTAACAGTTAAAAGATGAGAACCAGCGGAAGGATGCTCCTATCGCAGCACAAAAAAAGCAAACATACATTTCTCGTTATAAGACACTCACCAAAAACTGGGGAGCCAGCTGTCCCAATCCTCATTGCACCTTCCTCACCAAAATTTTGGGCACGCGAACAGATTCGCACTTTTTGTGCTGAAAGAGAGTAGCAGAGAGACTGTGCCGGTGGAAGAGAGGGGGGTGAGTTCCAGAGGGAGAGGGAAGAGATAGTGATGCTCGGTGAGAGACAGTGGCAGCAAAAGTGAAAGAAGCATGGATGGAGATAGACTTAGTGGGAGCAAAAGAGAGGGAATTCAGTGGAAATGAAAAATACAGACGAGTAGAGGCCATAAATAGGCTTGACGGGTGTGGATCTTCCCAGATCGCCGAACTTTAGTAAGTAGGTATAGAGGAGGTCGCGTTTTGTACCGAAATTTTAAATTCGTGGGTATAGCGGAAAAGTATGTTGGAGCCCGCCCAGAATTTTTGAGCTGCCACGGTATGCTGGAGACAGTGGCAGTGTGATAGAAAAACAAGAGGGACTAGTGTAAGTGAGAGAAGACACAGTGGCAGTGGGATATACTGTCAATCGGTGGAAGAAAAAGGAGACAGTGTCAGAGACATGCGTATAGACATACATGGCAGTGAAAGAGAGGTGCTGAGTGTGAAGGCTTAATCACAAAGAGTCTGAATAAAAGGATTTAGAATGTTCTGTACTAAGAGAGCACGAATATGTTCCCATGCCAATATTTTTGGTGAGGAATGCGGAATGGAGATTGATGCAACCGGTTCCCCACCTTTCTGTAAGTCTTTTAATGAAGAGCACCGATATAGGCTCGTGATGCGTCTAGCTTCAACAAATACAAGTCTTGGCTTCCATAAAGTGTGCAACCAGCAGGTAAGGCAAATATTTTAAATTTATTGGTATAGGTTTAATAACTTACTGTGCTTTAGACTCTGCCACCTCCTACTGCACCGGCTTCTCCTTCACATTTGAATTTGCAGAATGTGTGGACTGTCTTTTACTGTACACGAAGTAGCTAGCCTGCTTCACTGTGACTGAAACAACTCACCGTATTGAATTCATTGATGACTGTCGTCTTCATTTAAAACATTGTAAAGCCTGGGTGACATATTTTAAGTGGACGTCGTTTTATACTTACCTGCAAGGAGAGTTTAAAATGTTCTAAGTAGAACTCGTTGCTGTGCGAAGTCTTCCGGCTATTGCCTTGTCGCAGACCTCGCTTTCTGAATACTGCGTACGGTATAGAGGTCCACTATCTGATCAAAAGTATCCGGACACCTCGCAGAGACCGTGGAGCAATGCAGAGGATGGTTGTGAAAAATCGCATGAAATCAGTGAAAGGAATAACTCGGGAGTCCAGAGTGCCACCAGCAGGCCAGATAGCGCTATGACTGTGCGCAGAAGCTAAAAAGAATAGGGCAAAACGGTTGAGCACCTCCGCATAAGCCACACATTTCTGTAGTCACTGCTAAGCGACGGTTGAGGTGGTTTAACGATGTCGCTAGACAGTGGACGACTGAAGAAAGAGTGACTTGGAATGATGACTCACGCTTTACCCTTTGGCAACCCCGTGGAAGGGTTTGGGTTCGGCAAATGCGTGGAGAAGGCAACCGCCGTCACGTATGGTGCCAACAGTGAGGTACGGAGGAAGCGGCGTTAGGGCACGGGAGCGTTTTTCGTGGTTAGGATGCCGTCCTCTTACTGCGGTTAAGAAAACGCTTATGCGAAATGATGTGGACATATTTTACTGCATAGTGTAGTGCGTACAATAGAGGAACAGTTAGGAAAAGATAATTGATTATCGGTATGACAATCCATCCTGTCGTAAAACAGCAGTGTGAGGCAGTGGTTTGTGTGCAGTAAGATTACTGAAATTGACTAGCCTGTCGAGTCCCGACGTCATCTACACCTACATATACATCTACGTGATTACTCTGCTATTCACAATGAAGTGCCTGGCAGAGGGTTCAATGAACCACATTCAAGCTGTCTCTCTACCGTTCCAATCTCGAACGGCGCGCGGGAAAAACGAGCACTTGAAGTTTTCTGTGCGAGCCCTGATTTCTCTTATTTTATCGTGATCATCATTTCTCCCTATGTAGGTGGGTGCCAACAGGACGCTTTCGCAATCGGAGGAGAAAACTGGTGATTGAAATTTCATGAGAAGATCCCGTCGCAACGAAAACCGCCTTTGTTTTAATGATTGCCACTTCAATTCACGTATCATGTCTGTGACACTATCTCCCCTATTTCGCGATAATACAAAACTAGCTGCCCTTCTTTGTATTTTTTCGATGTCATCCGTCAGTCCCACCTGATGCAGATCCCTCACCGCACAGCAATACCCCAGAATAGGGCGAACAAGCGAGGTGTAAGCAGCCTCTTTAGTAGACCTGTTGCACCTTCTAAGTGTTCTGCCAACGAATCACAGTCTTTGGTTTGTTCTACCCACAATATTATGTATGTGGTCGTTCCAATTTAGGTTATTTGTAATTGTAATCCCTAAGTATTTAGTTGAATTTACAGCCTTCAGATTTGTGTGACTTATCGCGTAATCTAAATTTCTTTTAGTACTCATGTGAAAAAGTTCACACTTTTCTTTATTCAGGGTCAATTGCCACTTTTCGCACCATACAGATATCTTATCGAAATCATTTTGCGAGTCGTTTTGATCATCTGATGACTTTACAAGACGGTAAATGACAGCATCATCTGCAAACAATCTAAGACGGCTACTCAGATTGTCTTCTATGTCGTTAATATAAATCAGGAACAATAGAGGGCCTATAACACTTCCTTGGGGAACGGCGGATATTATTTCTGTTTTACTCGATGACATTTCGTCAATTACTACGAACTGTGACCTTTCTGACAGGAAATCACGAATCCAGTCGCACAACTGAGGCGATACTCAGTAGGCACGCATGAGACCGATGACCACGCTGTCTGGTCTCCTTCCCCAAACCAACCAACCAACCAACCGTAGGCACGCAGTTTGGTTAGAAGACGCTTGTGAGGAACGGTGTGGAAAGCCTTCTGGAATTCTAATTGCTAAATATGGAGTCATTTTATCAGCATATAGTTTTAACATCACTGCCTTTTGTGATGTCGGATCTTCAGGAAGAACGGGCCGCCATTCCCCACAGACTTTTAGACATCTCATCGAAAGAGTCTCTCAGGAAAGTTCAAGCTCTCTTGAAGTCCACTATTAGGTGTGCGGATGTCTTTGATCAGACATAGTATTCAGACTTGGTGCTGCTTCTTGAGTTCCGTAACACGTACTTTAATTTCTGTACTATTATCTAATGAACTGAAAGTGAGTGTGAGGGACATCAGGCCGCCTTTGTGATTCGCCAGAACTCCTATCAAATACAATACAGCATGGTTTTCGTAAAAGAAAGAGATTCTCAGACGTAAAAGTACTTTTGGAGTTACAACAAGGTAACGCTGTAGGACCACACTGTTCATTGTATATGTAACCGATCGAATGAGAAACGTGAAAGTTCCGTGGGACTGTTTCTGTATGGTCCTGTTTATGTAGAGGGGCGAAACGTTAGGAAATTTTAGGGAATGTAGATAGGCCTGCAGAAAAACTACGATGATGCAGCTGATCCCCGACATACACGTTTGTAACGTTGTGGGCGTAAATAGGCGGAAAGATCGAATTCTGGTTGATAACACGCTTTGTGACCGAGCACTGGAACCAGCCGTATGCATTAAATATCCAGGATTTATGCACAGCTAGCGTTTTAAAGTACAAGGACCATATAAACTAATGGATGGAAAGGCGCATGCCGGGTTGCGCTTTATTGAAATAACGTTCATGAAGTGTAATCCACCTAAGAACGAGGTACGTTACAAAACTCTCGTTCGACCAATACTTACGTATTGCTCCTCATCTTCGGCATTTCATCAGTATGACTGACGGAAGAAATAGAGATCTAAAAGAGTAACGCATTTCGTAAGCGTGAAAGCGTCAAGAGAGGTGCTCATCCAGTTCGAGCTGTAGACACTATAACAGAGCCACTTTACATGACTTAAAATTCCGAGACAGAGTCGTTCTTCCTCCGCACGAAAGTGGCTTCAATAAGAAAGCCATGGCTGACAATGGTACAGGACGTATTCTCTTACCTAGTATAGACGTAGCAGATACGGTACCAGGAGACTGCAACTCGTTGCTAAATTATTGATCATATTGTCAGTTCACTTCCCTGAAGACCACAAATCTACTGGGTTAACTGTGGCTGCCGCTGTTTTGGACAACCTCGGGGCAACCTCGGATGCGGTCGGTGCGTTGCCGAAGCGGACCGTGGCGCTGGCGGCTAGGGGCATCAGGCAGGCAGGCGCGAGGCGCATTTTCACTGAGAGACGCCGGTGGCAGCGGCAGCGGGTCGCGAGCCCTCGCGAGGCACGTCCGCGGGGCTCGCCACCCCGTCCACCCGGCACTCGCCAGCCGCCACTGATATGCAAATGCGCCGCGCCGGATTACAGGCAGCCCGGTCGCCGTGCGCTCTCTTCTCCTCCCCACCCCCGCCACTCGTTTTAACGTGGTTTGTCGCTAACGCGATTAACGGCTAATCCGGCGCCAGTTAAGGGCCCCCCAGCCGGCTGTTTGCGTCGCGCCATCTCCCATTTTTGTTTCTCATTTGCGATTAACTGCTAAATTGCGTGATCCTGTCTAACTTGATTGCAGGCTGCCGGCTTTTATTTTATGGTTTCAATCAAACTGACTACTCTATGTGAAAGTGTGTAAACGTATTGGTTGCTGCCAGTTTTTATTTTTCGTTCCGAAACGAGTCATCGTATCGTTGGTACAAGATAGCTACCTAGCCAGCATATTAAACGTCAGTTTCGTGTGATAGCCTGGTTCGTGTGTTTATATGACATGTGTGATTCTCGTTAGCAAAAAAAGGCTTATTTCGTTAGTTGTACTCATGTAAGTGTCCATCATCGAGAGAGAGAGAGAGAGAGAGAGAGAGAGAGAGAGAGAGAGTAGGGTGCGGGAGGGGAGAGGGCGGAATGAGCGTCAGTGGGCATCTGAACGTTCGGTGTGAGATTTGCCTTTAACGGGCTGGCCAAGACGAACGAGAACAGGGCAAGGTCCACAGCCAGATCTCCCGAAAACTTCGCTCAGTGAAAGAGGAGTCAAAGTAAGCGATCATGTTGAACCATGTACGTATGACATAAGATTGAAATTACGTAACTGACAGTACGCAAAGTGAAACATAACTATTAGAATGGGAATGGCATGCGAACGTGTAGTTTATCTCGTCATTTACGCGCTTTGCCATGTACTGAACTTTTCTGACTGCAACAATGTAAACTGTCAATAACTTCAAATCAAAGCAAAACTGCATGAATTTACGTAACACAAACACTGTATCTGATGCAACTCTATTGATACGAAATTGGTCCTGGTAATAAAAGAAAACTTCATCAATTTGAAAATAATGGTCCTTGTGCTAAATAACTGCTGCATCTGAAACAATAAAATTTCTTACCTTTATCTGCGCAATGGTATCAGTTAGTGCTTTAAATTGTTTATTGGCTTACAGCTATTGTGCAAGGCTGTTGCCTGGCATACATTTTAATTAAATCGAATGTGGTTGAGACAATAACTTCTTAAGCAAAATACTTAATCAAAAACGACATGGATATGGTGTCTCGTGTTGACTTGTAACAATGTGGCACTATCTTCGTATTTTGACTCTGAAAATTAATAATGCTCACAATTAACACACAATAAACTGATTATACATTAACAATTAGCTTTACAAAATCATTGGATGTGAGTTCTACACACACCTTGAACTAGCGATCGCTGTCGAGCAGCTATGATGATGATGATGATGATGATGATGATGATGATGATGATGATGATGATGATCCTTGGTTTGTGGGGCCCTCAACTGCGCAGTCATCAACACCGGTACAAATTCCCAATTCTTACACAGTCCATTTTTCTCACAATTTAATCTAGACGCTTCACAAGTGATGAGGATGATGAAATGATAAGGACAACACAAACACCCAGTCCCCGGGCAGAGAAAATCCCCAACCCGGCCGGGAATCGAACCCGGGACACCAGAGGTAGCAACGCTAGCCACTAGACGACGAGCTGCGGAATTGAGCAGCGACGCTCCTACACAATCCATACTACATTTGATCATCTGGTTCTTTCTTAGAAAATTCGAGGCGGTGGCACCGTGGCTGCTGACACTTCAGTTTTGCGCCCGTGTTCGAAACCCGATTATTATTTTTATTTTAGTTTTCATTTTTCTGCCCATGCCCGTAGATTACTACACGAATGTTTCACAATGTGTATTGAAATAACATTGTCCTTATTCGTCCTCTAATGGTATGTCTGGAGAATAATGAGAAAAGTATGACACTTACTGTGAAACCCAGTTGTAATTTTGCAACTAATATAACATCTTTGGATTCGATAAGTTCATAAGAAACCTTCTTGTAGTATCCTTCTACGACTTAGATACATAAATGACTGGGCGCGAAAGTGACAGGCCACAACGCTAGCGACTGCATCATTATTCCCACTGACATTATCATGCGTAAGAGGCAGCTGCACAGCGGCGAAAAGCTTCCTCAGAAACTTCGGAGTATCTAGAAATTGCCCTGTATCTACGGATAAGCCGAGACACGTGTTCGCTTACTTTGACTGGTCTTGCACTGAGAGAAGTTTCTGAGAAATCGGGTTATGGTAGTTGCCGTGTTGTCCTCGTAAGAGTTACAAAACTGCAAAAGAAGTATAAGCCTATCGTATCGTGGATAAGTTTAGTTAAGTAAGGAAAGACCAGCTGTCGGATGATTTAGTAACTTGCGCGTAGACCTGCCTTGGTCCCATGTACCTAACTTGCTGCTGTCGACCACAAACTCAAGCGCTGTCTCCACCTTTTAGCGGGGACAAGTACTCCTGTAGACGGGATGCGATCACCACATGACTCTCCGGCCCCCTTGCCTGAACTGTGGCAGGTGTATCGGCTTCAGCCGAGAATAAAATAGACGAGTGGGAGTGACCTCAGAAATGTCTTCTTTAGCAGTATAGACTGATCTGTCTGTAGCGCCTTTGCCAAACTCACTCTGAAACCTTTACTGCGGGATTGCGTCGATTGATCAGTTCATATAACTTTTGCTCGACGTCAGTTCTGCAGCTGGATATCACAGTCCGTCCATGACAGAGAGTTTAATTCTGAAATGCTCTTTTTTATGGTTCAGTACGACTGCAGTTATCGCAGTACGTGAACTCGCGGAACCATCTCTGAACTTTGGCGGTCTGAAAATCCTCAGTAGTGAATCATGAGCCCCTGTACCAAGAGGAAACAACACTGCGGTTTGCAATTTGTGTAGCACGAGTTCCTGGACCATCCCTTTTCGATCGGTGGTTGTATGAACAATTTACTGCAACCCTGTTTCAGACACATTGCTCAAACGTATTAGGTGAACATGATTTTGGGCGTCTGCCAGTGTTTTGGCGGTATTCGTACCACGCTGCAACGCAGGGAAGGCTAGAAGTCGGTCTTCGAGTGGGGTTGTAATGCGTCAACGACCTTGTTCAACCCACCTTCTATAATTGACTGTCTTCCTTTAGTGTGTCCACAACCAGTGGATGACTCATGGAGAGGCGTTGGCATCTGCAGCAACACGATCGAACGTCCATTCTTTTTTTATCAAACAGACCGCTCTTGCAACTTGCATGCGTTTGGTTGAATACACCTCCACAAATGACAGTTGGCATTTACGTACGTCACTAGAAAACGCTGGGACACCAGTACACACTTTATTCTGAGAGGTCACTTGACTCTATACTACACAACACAGTCAATAGTGGCGAATGATTTCAATTTTTGCCTACATTGGAAGCTAAGATCTCAATCCGTGTAATAAGACAACAGGTACCACCTATATCAAATTAGAAGAATATACCGGACGTTGATACATGTGTTCCCCTAATGCTTTTGAACAATGTAGCTAACAGTTAACGAAAATACCTACCTTTATGTAATCAACGACAGTGCAAGACCACAAATCACTAACGCGTCTGTGACAGTATTATATGTTTTTTATGAAGGGTGATTGACCGGCCTGTTTCCTCCTCACATATAAATACGGTGCACATGATTCTTAGGGAATCTTAGAGAGTTAGCAGACAGCATTCGATTTGTATTTCAAGAATTTCGTCTGCCTGAAATCGACAAGTGTTCGAAAATATGTTCAGTTGGTGCCAGGCTGCTCTTGTCGCAGAGGCCATTCTGAGGAATTGCTGTAATTACGGGTAAGTTTACTTCAGTCGCACTGGGTCTTACTCATATGCTCAGCTACCGAGCGGTCAAGTTGGTGCACATCCCGAGCAAACTGTGAGGGTATGCGGGAAATCAGCGAGAGTAAAAGAGCTTCTCATCGCAATATTCAGAGCCAGCTTAACAAGGGAACTCTGCTGAAATCTCCGCCCAGCGACCCAGATGCTGATCCTGCCTGGTTTTAGAAAAAACATTTAAGACGATTGATAGAATGGATTCTTTCAAGAGATACGACGGATTTCCTCCTCACCTCTTATATGATCAGAGCTTGCACTCCTCCTTTGATGACCGTGCCGTCTGGCGGACTTAAAATCCACTTCCTGGTGACCTCTGCGTTGTTGCGAGGACAGTGTATCATATTAGATAAGCATTCTCACCGAGTCCAGTCTTGCAGGTAGTTATGAGGGTCCAGTCCTAATAATTAACTTCATAGTTACCAGTTTAGCTGTTAGGATCCAATGGTCGATTCGATATTTCGTTGCCAAAATGATGTATTTATTTTTTTGATTAACTTGCTTCCCCGACACAAACGATTATTGAAAATAGTTTTATATGACGTTAGTGAACCTTTAAATAAGCCTGAAAATGGTCACATTATATTTTAACTCAGTGGAAAAGCCTCCCCTGCACAAAAAAGTATGGCAGCGTATGCAGAACTGCATTACGATATATTTGCAATCGATGACTTGTACAAAGTTTCAGAACTGCCAGTGCATTCGAAAGTCATGGAAAATATGTAAACAGTGGTTGATTGTTGGTTCATGAAGCAATTCATGTCTTGCGCAAAATTCCACAAATGGTAGAATGGCCAAAAGATAATTCAGCCTTATTATTTGCTGACAGTCGCCATAAGAAAATAATATAAAGCTGTTTGCAGTGAGAAATACAGATGTGTACAAAAATACATCACAAGTGATGTGTGCTAGAGGCTATATGACATAAATATTTTGGCAATAAATACGCAACTGACCTAGCTAATCAAAGGTGATGATAGTTGCTCCTGGGTTGCATTAATTAAAAATACAATTCACCTCAGTATATGTTCGCTGTGATCTGTGTTGACACAGCGCTCCATACTAGCCTATTCAGTGTTCGCCTCGTCATCTCTACATAACTGCTGCATCCTACGAGCATTCGGATCTGTTTATCGCTGTTAGGCCTTGGTGTCTCTCTCCACAGTTTTGCCTCCATTACCAAATCACGATTCCTCGATACCTCAGAATATGTCCTGTCAAGTAATCCCTTCTTTTAGACACGATGTGTCATAATTTCTTTTTTCTCTTCAGCTTGATTCTGTGCCTCTTAATTACTTGTAAGATCTACATATGTAATCCTTTATTAGCACCACATTTAGAAAGCATCCATTATCTTCAAGACAGAAATGTTAATCTTCCACGTTTCACTTCGGCACAGGACTTTGCTCTCCACACAAATACCTTCATGACATATTTGCTACCACTTAAATTTATATTCTGTGTCAACAAATTCACTTTTTCAGAAACGCTTTTTTTTCTATTGCCAGTCTGCATTTGATATCTTCTCTACTTGGGCCTTCTCAACTAATACTTTCCTTTCAAATCCTCTGCAGTTTTGTTTCTGTAAAAGTTGTATATAATCTTGTGTCCGTGTGTTTTATCCCTGATACCTCCAGAGCTTCAAAGAGTGTATTTCAATCAACATTGTCAAAATCTATAAATGCTACGAACGCAAGTTTGCCTTTCTTCAGTCTTACTAGGGCAGGTAGTAAAATCAGCATTTCTACACGTGTTCTCTCATTTCACAGGAATCTAACATGGTGCTCATGTTAGTTTGTAGGATATTCCTTCGAACTTTCAACCTTCTCCTTTTTACTTAGTTATGCTTCCCGTCTGAGCTCTTGATATTCGTACAGTTGCTTCCCTTTCCTCCATTTTTTAAAAGTTTAATTTCGTCATCTATGTTTTCAAAGTGAAAAAGCGTAATTTCCATTTTGGACTTTGTGTAAATGTCATTTTTTTGACACTTGAGTCGCTATGGCCTACTTGTTTTGCTGCACTTTCAGTGTTTCCCCTGTCGTCAGTTTAATTCAGTATGTTGTGTGTTATATAAGGATTTCTACTGTACCTTTTTCCTATTCACATCCTCTGCTGCCTTCACTACTTATTCTCTCAAAGGTAACCATTCGTCTTGCAGTAGATTCATTCCTCTGTTTCTGTCAGTCGTTACCTAATAGTCGGTTTAAGATGATCGTAAAACTTATGATCTTAACTGATTCAGGCTTCATCTCCTTAATTTTCTACCTTTCGCTATCTCTTCAGTTGTAAACTGCAGTTCATAACCAGTAAATTACCGTCATTCTGCATCTGTAGCTGGAATGTCTTCCAATTTAAAAGCTGCTTTCGAAAATCTGTTGCAGATACGCATCCTTCTTTCGTGATTCTTAAGCAAGATGTTCACGATGATTAAATTATGCTCCATGGAAAATTCTAGGAAATGGCTTCATCTTTCATTCCTTCCCCTGAGCCCATGTTTTCCTACGATTTTCTCTTCCTATCTTTCATACCGAATTCTAGTCTATCACATATTAAATTTTTGTTTAGCTTAATTATCTTAATAATTTATTTTAGCTTATCGTAGATGTTCATCATCTATGGTGCAGGTAAGCATGTACAGGGCGACAGTTATTGAGCTATATGAAAAAAACGTAAATTAGTTTCAAATTACGGCGTGCACACACTTTATTCAACAAGTAGACGTCACTAAAGATATTCGGATTTAGGTTATGACGTGTTCGATATGTCTGCCGTCATTGGCGATGATGTGGCGCATACGAATAGCGAAATTCTTAATGACCCGCTGAAGTGTTGGAACATCGATGCAGTCGATGACCTGCTGAATGGCTGTTTTCAGCTCAGCAATGGTTTTGGGATTATTGCTGTACACCTCGTCTTCAGTATAGTCCCACAAAAAGGAGTCTCGTGTATTGTGACCTCTGGGTATCCCAGAGCCGGAATGCTGTCTCCAAATAGCTGATCTAGGACATCAGACATTCTCCTGCTTCGATGGGGTCGTACTCAGTCTTGTCGATACAAGTTCACTTTGGATAATAGGGATGAAATCATCTTCCAAAACCATCAAGTACCGTTCGTTAGTCACCGTGCCATCAAGGAATATCGCCCCGATTATTCCGTGACTGGACATTGCACACCACATAGTCACCCGTTGAGGGTGAAGGGACTTCTCCTTCGCGAAATGCGCATTCTCAGTCTCCCAAGTACGCTAAGTTTGCTTGACGAACTCCTGTAAATAAAAGTGGGCTTCGTCGCTTAACCCCTGCGCATGCGCATACTTAATTCCCATCATGCCCCGCGGCCAAACGTGCAGTTTGAACGTCTTAACGCAAACCGTTCACAAGTTACGACGATTTTAGTTAATATATTTTAATAATTGTCACCCTGTACATTTTGTGCCACTGTGGTGTGGGTGTTAACTTTATCTCTATCTTGGTTATGATTAATGTGTGCATTTCTTATGCACTTGACACGTTCCACATAATAACAGTTACCGTAAGACTGATCAATGGAACACATAACTAACTAATGTTAATGACTGATTAGAGATGGAGCAGAGTGTTGTAATAATACTTCATTGAGTGTTTCAGTAGCTAACACAGAGTTGTTAAAATACGTGATGTTAACACTGCGAATACTGAGGATCAACTGTCAGACATTCTCATTTATAAATAAATGCATACCGCATAAAAGTTAATGTAGTACCATTATAATAAACTGTATTTAGGTACTGCTATTAGCAGCACTACAGGTTTTTATGACAGTCACAGCCACTTTTCGTTAGGGGACGATCTGTTTTCTAAATGTTGTCGACTACGTAGTCAGGTAGGGAATAATAATGACTGGTAATCTTCAGATTTGTTTATGGTGAAATAAGAAAACATGAATAACGAGATCTGTGAAAGAATATATCATAAAGAGAATAAAAAATTGATATGTCTACACCCAACTTCATCATTCTTTCGTGGTTCACGGTACAGTGAGTCAAATGTATCGCACTTCTCAGTTGGTCCCCCCCCCCCCCCCATACCTCAGCGCAGTGTGCGATTTGCAGGGGGGGATGGGGGGGATTTCCCCCCCTCTGCATCAGACCATCCCTTCCTCTGGTTTTAGTTTATGCATCCGAACCTGGGATGTTTATTTCCCACGCATTGGAGTAAAACTTTACATATAATTTAAATTTGTGGAGCCGAACTCTGAAAGTTTTTAATACAGTCTTACTATTAATACTATTAATGTGTTTGCTTATTAATTTTGAAAATGTGTTATGTAGTAGTTAAGCATTCCAAAACATTTAGAACTAAGTCATCATTCTCATGTTGTCATTGTTGCTTTCGTCTAAGGTGCGTCATCCGTTTACTTGCGAGCTTGCGAGGAAAGTAGTGTGTCAGTCATACCGCAGCAGTCGTACCGCAGAGTTGAGTGAGCTGGGGGCGGAAATTTCCACCCCGGGCCCTGACACAGGGTGGTGACCGGCCCGGTACCTGTGCGAACATTTACCGTTAGGCCACCTTTTGGCGAGGAGTAACGCGCCTGGGACGAAAGCACACATTACTAAATAACGCACCATCGTCTGCTTCTAGTTCCTAGGATACTACTTCGTGGACCTTCTTTATATACTCTTCTCTTCTAGCATCCTTTTCTTTTCCTTTGGCTTTCATTTCCGTTGTTAGCTGCATGTGCAAGTACCAAGCAGGCCGCCGCTGCGATACTTTACGATCCTTTATACTGCAGGACCGACACACGTGTGGCACAAATCCTGTTGCTTTGGTATAAATTAACCTGCCGCATGCAACATACGCCGCAAGATGTTGCCTGTTGTAGCATGCTACAAGATGACGCACACCACATTTCCGTAGCATGCCACAATGTTGCAAGACGTCGCCCCATCGTAAACGTGGCTTTAGAGCCAGGTCTGTATTGTATGGTGGATGTGATGTGTTGCATACGAAACTAAAACCTGCCATCAGATCCAAACGTCGTGGAAAACTGTGAAGAGGTGTCATCCTGCAACAAGATACCGCTCGCCCACATTCTGCCAAACGGACAGCCGACGCAATAAAGGACTTGAGATTCGAGGTGCTGGCTCCAAGCGATTTCCACATGTTTGGACCCTGAACGGAAGCACTATAGGGAAGAAGATTTGAATGTGATGAAGACGTCATTGTTGCGGTGCAAAATTGGTTACACATTCAACCGAAAAACGTATTTTCTGATGAAATAAAAAAAAACTCGTAAAACGTCGGGAAAACTGCATTGAAGTCCAGGGAGGTTACGTAGAAAAATAACTCACGTTTCAGTTTTCTATCATCAGAATAAGTACAGCTTTTCACAAATGTGCCTTTACTTTTTGAATTCCCGTCGTATACCTGTACGTAGATGATTTTGTAAATAAGCTTTACCTGTAATGCACTTTTAAAGATATAACAAGGGATGGCTTTTCTGATAGTGCACACGCGTGAATAGTGAGTTTCGGCATTAACATCTATTTATAAATAACTGTTTAACCATGGATAACGCCACGGTCCAAGCTAGTAACATATGTAATTATACTAACCCCCTAAGACATCCACCCCCACTGGTAAAAGCACAAACCGCACACTGCCTCAGTGGTGGTTCGTCGTTGGCTACCGCTAGCGTCTGCCGCTTCCAGGTGGGAACGCCAAGCCGGCCGCTGTGGCCGAGCGGTTCTAGGCGATTCAGTCTGGAACGGCGCGACCGCTACGATCGTAGGTTCGAATCCTGCCTCGGGCATGGATGTGTGTGATGTCCTTAGGTTAGTTAGGTTTAAGTAGTTCTAAGTTCTAGGGGACTGATGACCTCAGATGTTGAGTCCCATAGTGCTCAGAGCCATTTGAACCAGCCATTTGGGAACGCCAATTCCGCGAGCCACCGCGGGAAACGCTCGCGCTGGCGTTGCCGCGCTGTAGTGAGGATCGGCCTTTATGAGCGCGCCGGCCTACCGGTGTGAAGCCACACCAACCGCTACCGCTTTCACCACGGTTATGTTATCTAAGGGGACTGTTTGGTACCCGTGGAATCCCTACTGGGTGGCGCCGCAGTTCACAAAAGTGCGGAGAGACGCCTTCTGGGCCTCATTCGATCGCAGTCTGTTACAGGTGTCAGACTGTCTCTTTGCGGACAGCAGAAACGCGAAAGTTAGAACGCTTGCGGTGTTTTCCATCCATGGGACAAGCTTCGTGTGAAGATTTGCTGGTATCGTACAGTATGATTCGTGGTAGGAAGCTAGCAATAAGTACATTGGTTGCTACCGTGCAAATCAAGCGTACTGTACCGCACAGGTTCAGTATCACGACTACACCGGTGAAGTTTCTAAAAGCCGCTCATGCCCTTGTGATCGTTTCAGAACTCATGGTTTGCGAGTACCCGTTTTCATGGTTCCTCTCTTATAATCGGTTCCTGCTCTCTCTCTCTCTCTCTCTCTCTCTCTCTCTCTCTCTCTCTCTCTCTGGACTGGGGTAAATTATTATTCCTTCAGTGTGAATCTGATAATTGTTTCTTGTCTAATTATCTATCCAGGGGTAGGATGGTAGCTCGAAAAGGCACTTAAAATTGTGAGTGAGCTAGAAATAACGTTTTATTGTCTGAATTTCAGTATATTCAAGTTAATTTTATTTGTTGTCTGCCATTGGCTGGAAATTTCCCACTGTCGTTGTCCTATTAATTACTTCATTAATTCTACGAGAAACACCTGCAGTACCTGATGAACACAGACGCCTTTACAGTCCAGGGAGAGCACGTTTAGCAGGTCAGTGATCCTCTCTGACCGTTATGGATACCGTGTTCCGGAGTAAGTCATCCGTTTTATTCTCCATCGTGCAGACGTGGCGACAGCTGAGGTCCCTCATACCTTCTTAAATTCTCCAGTCGCTACGCACTCAATGTACTCTTACGCCGTGAGGCTGTGTTGTTAATGAGACAACGTGTCTAAAAAAGGTTTACAGCAATTCATTGATATCCTGGGGCCAATTTCCACGGCATATGGAAGCATGAACCAGTCACCCCAAACGCGTCGTGGAAATAAATAAAACGGTGACTGGTAACAGTGAACTTGTTGTTTCATTTAATGTCAGTAACAGTCACGGTAAAGCCTAACCTAAAAAATGTTCGCATTTAAAAATGTTCGTAAAAACAGTTAATATAAGCATTTTTTTCGATTTCCACGTTGCTGGTGTTGTGATTTATCTAGTGAAATAAGAATGAAAAGTTTCCCCGGTTTCGCCCGGCAGCAGAACGGTCCCACAGTCTTCATCGAACACACATTCCCTAAATTTACTCAACAGGGTTTCGCAAGAGCTAGGTCGCCTTTACTCAAGTCATTCGCATTAAAGTTCCTCGAGTATATCGGATACACTTCCATATGAGCTAAGCCGTCCTGTTACGATATTAGCAGAGCGTCATGGATTCCTTTGATGTCAGCTATCATGCCTGCTTGGTAAGGATCCCAAATGCTGCAACAATACTCTAGAATTTGTTACTAGCGTCTTGCAAATGCTTTCCCTGTAAGATGTTCTGCTCGTTCCCAGAAACCCTTTCCACAAATATGTCTTCCAACTGCCTTCCTTAATAGTGATTTGACGTGATCGTCCCATTTAATATCGCTTCTTAGTATTACCCATAAATACTTAGGCGATGTGACGTGCTCCACATGTTTACTAATCTTGTAATCAGATATTTTCGGGTTCCTCAACCGTGTTACGGGCATCATGTTTCTATTATCCAAATTTCCAAAAGAAAACATGAACGAGTGCATTATAGATGCACCAGATGACGCTGTCTACGTAACTTCACGTTGATTTGTCCCTTTAGAAAAGGGACTGTAGGGGTAAATGAGTCGTCTCGTTACGTCAAGCGATGCAGACTTCTCAGAAGGAAATTGCCAAGAAGTTAATGACTAATATTCCTCACGATCTGAGTGTGGACTGCTACGAATGTGTTTGTCGTGCTGCAACTGATAATTCAATTTTAGTGTAGGAACCCCTTCGTTAGTCACTTACTTGAGAGGCATTGAAGATAATACAAAGTGGAATGTTGGACGTTGCGCGATGTACTGCGAACAACGTAGCAACTGAATTGATCTTCATAGCAGGGATGCACAAACAGTAATCTCCGGGCCATGTGTGGCCCCCCTTTCGTTTGCTGGCGGCCCGTCCCTCAGTGTTCGTTCTTTTTTTTTTTTTATTCGGAAAGAAGAAGAAACCGGGCCATTGTAAAACTTAAGTTATTTGTTCCCCATCTAGCTACCGTTGGGTTAGGGAGACTAAATTCGGGATAATAAATTGTCTCACGCCACGTTATTTTCGAACTTCGGGTCCTTAAGTAGTTTAAGTGAAAGATATGTTGACCGCGGTGTTAGCAAGTCTGTACACACCTTCTTTACATAACGGAAAAGAAACCATAACAGGGCAATTCTGTACACGTTTACCAGCCCATGGTGCAAGTTGAAGACTGAGGTAAGACACGGTATAAAGGAAATTTGCAAATATGCATTGAAATTACGACCCTGTAATTATGAAAAGAAGGCGCAAAATCATACTAAAAAAGGGCAGCATACCAGGAGTTTCATACTTCATACCACGCAAGAAGATTATGAACACACAAATCCATGAATTAGAGTTGTACACGTAATCACCAGACACACTAACGGGTGAAGAAGTGGAAAACGATAAGGGATGAAACAATTAAAACCTGGCTAACATGGTACGTGTATGAAACACGTAGTTGTTAAAAAGTATGCGTAACTGAAGGAAGATATTCCCCCTCATAACGTAAAAAAAAAAAGAAAAAAAATTTACAAGGATGCGGCTTGCCAATGTATCATGTAATACTACTACTGCAACGTGTTGTCTGGATAATGAAGCAAGAGGTGAGCGTATATAAAAACGCCGAGTGATTAATGCCTTGATACTTGCCACTCTGACTAACACCTTGTAGTAGACGTAGACGAATTATCGGAGTTTACTAACAAAATTTCCATGCAGTTTTCTTAAATTACTGACGAATTCTCGAATGGTTTCTTAGCATTTCGATGGCGACTTCATTCTGCATACTTGCGAAACTGGTAAGTCCTCCATCTCTAATCGTAAGTTTTCACTGATTTCCAGGATAAACTGCAAATGAAATTGATGAAATAATACGATTAATTCAGTGGTGACGGAGCAAAGTTTCCGCGTACCATGTCTTGTTAACCGGTAGTCTGGAGTCCTCAATGAATATTTCTGCATGATTTGTAGATTTTAAATCTTTTGGATTTTACATTTTATTTAAGTCTTAACCGTATACAAGGAAACGTAGGGGTGAACACAAGAATGTTGTACGAAGCGTACTGGGAATAAAGGAAATACGGAGCAGCTGTTCATCTTGTACTGGATGACGTACAAGCAAGCGAATCCTTGCGACAGGCGCTTAGCGGTTGTGCCTAGTCACGAACACAGCGAGCTGTTCATTAAAAAGTTGCGGCTCGGAAAGAAAATGAGTGGCAGCCCGCGGAAGGCGCGCGGGGATTGGTCAGCTTTCTCGCCCTGTTCCGTTGTTCTTTTCTTCACCCCATGCACCCGAGATGAGAATTTCGGCAGGAGGCGGCGGCATTTACGAGCCGCGCAACCAGCCGCGGCCGTTAGTCTTCATTTGCGCATACGCTTGAACAAGTTGGAGTAAGCCGTGCAAAGCTGTCGGCACGGGAATAACGAAGCAGGCATCCCTATAAAGCGCTGTGCGCAGATTCCTTTATTCAAAGAGTAGTATTCTCCTTCGCAATTTTAAAGACAAAATAAAACTCTCGGATATTTACTGCAGTGCCGCTAAATCGACAATAACTTTGTTCGGCATTTTTCGGCTGTGCTGCCGTTTCGTCGTAATGCGTGGAAAAACTTTCTTAAAATACAGTTATCCTTTCAGGTGGTTTGCGACGCGAATAAATTAAATCAGCACAGCTTACTTCGGTAGTTTGGCATACCACATTACATGCTACACTATCTTAATGTTGTCTCACAATGGTCGTCCACTTGGTTATCCTTACAACGTTCTCCTAGATTTCTGAGCGGTAGTATCAGATTTAGAATTCTGTCAGATATAAAGAACAAAATGAAGTATGTTTCAAAACAGACGTAAGAAGAAGACCAGCTGTCACCCGCCTGCGCTATTTTGGAAGCCGTTCCTCGTCTTGAGTATTATTACGTATGTAATGGGACTATCATTAACCGCACGCAGAGGATTAAAGGGACGATTACGGTGAGGGAAAGGACCCATTGATATCGGGAAAGAAATCAAGTGGTATCTGATAAGTGAGCGATCAACAACGAAATCGCACTGTTCTGTCCTTCACATGATACTAGTGGAGACGGCTGAGCGCTGCCCGGCTGAAACTTGTGACGAAGTGTCCCGAGTGTTGCGTGTGTAGTAAGAGTGAACGCCTTGAGTGAGTGTGCGCTGACCTACTTTTATGTTGCTGTGGACCAGCATGAAATGAAATGAAGTGAAATGAAAGGAAAGGAAATGCAGAGAGGCTGAAAAGCGATGACAGCGAGCACTGTTCACTCACCGTCCGTTGATCATAATTGTCATGTCTCCTTCCATTATTGGTTAAGCTCTGGTGACGAACATTTCTTCCACCACGAGAATTCCATCGGCAACATTTGGAGCGTGCCTTCGGACGCGGAGACCAGTAATATTCCACAAATAAAGCCACATATTTTCCTAGTAGAAAGACGTACGCGTGCGGAATTAGATTTAATGTATGCCGACGAATCGTCTAGCACCAATGTTACAAAACTGGATAGTTTTGCACATGCGCAAGAGCATCTTGCAGTCTAAACGCCCATGCTAAGATACGCAGGGAATATTATTCGCAACAAAATTAAAAAGGAAAGTCGGCGCGGGACCAAGAAAGTGTTAACCGCGTATTGCATGGTGCTGCTATTTGACAACAAAGCGTAAGTTTTACGTGTGTTCCGGAAACCACTTTCATATGCATAAAGTTTCCGCCTGACAACACGCAGAATCTGCCTGAATCCAGCTATCATTGCGTTGGCAGGAGCAGTTGCAAAACGATAATCTTACATAAAGGTCGAGTGTACGTAATCACACGCGCGAAAGTAGTTGAAAGGGTGAATTATTTTTGCTACTTAGATCACATCTATTAGATTTTTAAGGTATGTAAAATGAGCTTAATGTTAACGCAGATTAAGTTTCCATATCTCTGTAACTGAAAGATTAATCAGCATCATCGTTTTGTTAGCACATGACAACTAACCTAAACCACTGAATAAATAAAAATTAAATGAAAATTTCTGCGTTCAGTCTGTTCCGTGGTATTTTTGTGTCAGACCATACCACCTAACTTTCTTTCACTAAAATTGGTTCCCTAAATATAGTCATGCAATAGAGGGTTAAATAACCTTACGTTGACACTGTGTGTTCCTGTGTTACTCGTTAAAGTCATTGTAGCTGCTATTGCATTAAGATATGACGAGCTCTGACTGGTAACGAGCACGAGTAACTCCATACTGGCCTGATTATGGGAAAGAAACACATCACAGCTGAAAATAGGCTTTGATGGCAGAGCTTTTTTGGCTGGATTTGCACGTTCTTTGTATGCTGAATTTTACATTTTTATCCTGTGAACTATTTTGTTAAATAATAGTTATTTGCATTATTCCATTTATATTAAGCCTGAGATATGTGATTAAATTAAAATGAACAGCCTTATTTTAATTACTAAATTAATTAGCTTAACTGAAGTAACGATTACTATTCAGAGTGACAAGATTAAAGGACAAGGAAAAGTTAAATTATGATCTGGACGTTTCTTTCTATGGACACTCTTGAATGAGATAGGGAAATGGATTCACAGATCAGTCCTATGAAGCATCATCTTGAAATAAATCTTAAAATAAATAGCGCCTGATTTCCAGCGGACAGTGCAGTACCCGCAACCGCACAGGAAGCCGCAAAACAGCTCAGTGCAGCATTTAATTCTCACAACCATGCTGACTGTGTAGTGATTGGGAACACTTACTATGTCTATCACTATCCTAAACACACCCCTTGAGATAATGTCGATCTAGTCAATGGATTTGGTTTGGATGGAAACAGTTTATCTTTTAGTCCATGATGCATTTTTGCGTGTTTGGTGAACGACTGAGAATTAGGCCTTTAAAGGAGAGAATTAGGTCTTTAAAGGAGCAGAGTCGCGAATTGTTTTCTTCTTTAAAAATAAAATATGTACCATCATCATCGTCTCCGGAATTCAATTTCACGAACATGATTATTACAATAAATTTACCAAGTGTGTTGCAATCTGTTGTGTAATTCACTCAATTGAAATGTCCGAGACTGATCCCTTCATATGAACTCCCCAAGGCAGTCTAGAGTACATGGCGGAGGATGCTACTCTTGGACGAACTGTATCACAATACCAGCATCACTGTTAGGTACCGTAATTTCATTTAGTCTCTCGTGTTTGTTTTTACACTGAGTCATCACCCGTTTACAGAGAGTTTATTAGCACACGGGCAGCGTACATCCGGCCTTTAGTCGGCTCTATATTTCATACTCAGTAAGTTATTCTAAGGTATCAACTGCAGAAAAAGCGTATTGTCTACTTCTTATTTGTGGCCAGAATGCAAGAAACTGAGGAACGGCAGCAGCGAGTACAGTCTTCCTTGTTGTCGTTAAGGAGAATCAGATACCTGCTAAGAGCATTCCTGTTGGCAATGAAATGAAATGTGATGCAGAGTCATCCTCAGCAACACTAGTGCTTCCATTTGTCGTAACACAGCATGTGCTTGTGTTCCAGCATGGACGGGTCTGACTTGTGCTTCGAGGTCGTCCGTCGAGCCATGGCGGGTTTCGTCTACAGCGAGGCGGTCGCCAGGTAAGAATGAGTAACTTTAAAAGCTAACCGTACTGTTTATGAGTGGACGTCAATAAATATTGAAGAGCCTTTACTGCTAAGTGAACAATTTTATTTTGATCCATTGTCCAGCATATCTGCCATTTTATAACCATGCAGTAAAAGCTAGGCGAAACATGTTAATACAGTTGAAATTACTACTTCTTGTGTACATGTAACCGGTTTTGAGTGAATAAAATCGTCGTCAGACTTTTTCTACGATTGTTAGTCCGCTCAGTGTTGCATAGTATTGTGTCACATGAGAAGTTCTAGTTACGTTCTCAGATGAGTCGTCGTGGAGGACTTGAGTACATGGCAATATTTAAAAAAAACGTATCGTGACTACCAGATTCAGTCAGCATCGACGTACATTATTAAGTAGCGATTTTAATTGTTTCGTAGTAAAATACTTCAGCACAATCAATCGCAATATGTTCCACTAGGCACAAGATACCAATTTTTTCGGTATTTCTGCTGGAGTGTGCACATTAGAACATAGTGTAGCTCATTTATTTTTGCCAAATTCCAATTAATTAATTCAAGGATAACAATTCTGAATTGAGAAAATGTGGTAGGATATTAATAGTTAAATTTCCCTGAAAACCAAAGGAAGTCTTGTAAGTCGTTGGTCTAAACCGGAGTATCCCAACACTTTGTTTCCTTCTAGGGCAGCGTCCTAGTTGAAAACATGTGCGCTTAGTATCCGGTTTGTCTGTGCATGTAACTGAGGAAAGTTTGAACGAGATATAATTGAACGCATTTATGTCGTCGAATAAAGCGAATACTTAAATTTTTAAACGTGTTTATATTGTCAAAAAGGCCTTTTCGGCTGGAAAAAGGTATGATTGTAACATATTACAGCGCCATCACCAAGAACAACAGTAAGGGGAGGGGGAGGTAGCGATATCTTACTATGGGATGTTATTCGTCATGATGATGATTATGGTGGGACCCGTAGCATTTTTATTTTAAAAATAGTGGGAATCACTTATCTGGCGACCACCAATGACACCCATTTACTACTAAGATATTCCCGACCTCCAGATATCAAATCCCATTGTCAAATGTTACATGGGTCACTTGTGAAACTATAAGCGGTGTTAATATAATACATTACAAAGGCATTACTGTACAATATGGCTAGTATGAACAGTATCCGTGATCTACTTGAACATCCGAAGTTACTTGTGTCATTATAATCGTCACAAATAAGAGTTAACCTTTTGAGCGCCTAGTGATAAAATACCCACATAACACAATAAACAGCAATTAGCAGACGACAGCCCCACAAGCTGAACGTGTTAAACGTGTACAAACTGTGTTCTCCAGGTCTTTTGTTAAAGTGGATGAAGTAGAAACCGGAAATAATTTGCGAATGAAAATGTGATTTCCAATGAGTGCGACGTACTACTAAGAAATAATTGTCCCAAAACAGATTTGTGAAAAAATTGATAAACTTGATTCGGAGCTCTTTCTTTTCTGTTTAGACATACAGAAAACATACGAAAACACACACAGGGTTGCAGCCAAAACGCGCTGGACGCCTTAGAATTTCAGAGAAGATTTTATGATTTATAGAACTTCATTTAAATGTCTCACAGATTAGAATCACAAGTCACTGGACACTTTTAGGCACCATAGAAATACCACCAGCATTTTGTCAAATATATTGTTTAAGGCAGTATCTATTAGCTTAGACGGAAGGACGAATGTCTCAGTTTGTACCCAAATTAGAGAAATTATGTAAGAGTCTACCTGAAAATAAAAACAAGCGCTAGCCTGTTACCAGGAATTGGAAACGAAGAGACCAGGTTCATGCACAAGTTACAAGAATAATGGCTGCCCGTCTCGGAGAATGCCAAGCATGTGGTGATAGAAAGATACAGGCAGTACGTGCTCGAACTGATATTTCCTGAAGACAAATATAAATAAATGTGAGAAGTCACATATTTGGATGCAGCGACGTAATGACATGTAAGGAAAAGCCAGTTTAGAAGATGAGAGTAAGTTGTTCTGTGGCCACCTTACTAAAATGCTAGTGTGTACTGCAATTCGGGTTGGATGAAACCTATCAGACCTTGAATGCGTTCTTACGTTTGAAATACAAATTCAAGTAAATTCAATCGATCAGTCCCAGTTTCAGTCATCGAAGAACGGAGGAGACTCCACAACTAGAGAACAAAAGTAAATATGACGGACATTGAAGTTACGGCGAATCAACTACAGTACCCGCGGCGAATCAACTACAGTACCCGCGGCGAATCTGTTCAAATAGTAAATAAGACGAACGTGTAAGAGTGTCCAAAAATAATTGAAAGCACGGCGCCATTTGGAAAGCAATCAGTAGGCAGGCGAATGAATGGCTAATCTGACAGAAGGTCTAAAGGCACCAGGTACGTGGTGGAACTGGCAAGAGATCGCCCAGAGTAGATCGATGAAACGTATCCTGCGATTCAATGTTTGTGCGGAAAAAATGCAGTGTGTTCAAAAGCTCAGATGTATGCCCGAGGTAGCTTATCCCAGAAAAAATTGCGTCAGAGACCTCAGGAAGCAAGGTGGTGGTCCTTTTCAGCTTTTCGATTGTCCACAGTGTGGAGGAAAAAATGCAGTTATTTGCGATCTTGCTCAGCGATGGCCTCTGTTCGTTTCTTCTCTTGTTCCGAAACTGTGCCTCGGTTTAAAGGCAGAAAAACAGAAAGGGGCACTGAATTCGCTAGCGTGCCTGACCATAATACGTGGCTAAAATTGCAGCGTGCTAGCGTGCTGAAGGTATTACGAATCCCGGAGGAAAAGCAGGAAAAAAGGGCTTCCAACGAACACAGATGGAACAGAGACATACTGTAATTTTGGGTTTTTATTAGGTCAGAAGAGGTGAGGGGAAAAAAGACAAAGAGGAAAATCAGTAAAGAACGATACGTAGAGACAGATAACAGTTTTTACTCGATTTAGATGGCGAGGTAGTTCGCTGGCAAAAATCCTGTTTTTCAGCAATGAACAACACACAACACTGTGCTCATCTTGTAATCGCGTAAGTGATTATCCAGTACCACACTTTTCAATACATTTTTTCCTATAATGCGTCCGCGAATGTGATCCAGATTTTCATTTCGAGCAACCGTGAAGACGGTATGATGAGTAATGCCGACTACAGCCGGCGCCGCCTGTTCGCAGCCACTACATGCGCCAGATCCTGGAGGCGCTGCGCTACTGCCACGAGAACGACATCATCCACAGGGATATCAAGCCGCACTGCGTCCTGCTCGCCACGAAGGAGAACTCTGCGCCCGTGAAGCTGGGCGGCTTCGGCGTCGCCATCCAGCTGCAGGACGGCCAGATGATCAACGGCGGTGAGTACACGACACACACTCCATGCGCCTTGCTGATTATTGCAGTAATTCGCAGCTCACTTACAGAAGTATATTGCTTCGTGCTCCAACGAACAACTGCACTGAAGACAGAGGCCATAAGAAGAGCGCCCAGTGCAGTCACCTTGGTGTACTTATTACCTTGGTGTGGCACGTAGTCCCGTTACTGTCACTGGCCACTCAAATGATATTCGCGCACACAACGTCACAGCTTACTTCATCGCGACCGCATTACCTGGGCCAGATGCACTGAGTACTCTGTCCTGGAATTAATGAAAACAAGAATTTCCTCCCGGCCGATCGTGTCAACCTCTACCATGAGTACAGCCATATACAGTGCAGGTTTCAGCCCATCCAGCCTGCGTCTCGCACGCTGGCTCGCCTGTCCCGTCGTGCTGGAGAAATGAGTGCAGCCCGCCGCACCACAGACGGCGGTCTGTTACACAGGCTAATTATAAAATCCGTGAAACGTTTCAAGAAATCGGTACAGACAAATGGCGAAGAACAAGCTAACAAACGATAGAGTATGTGAAACACAACCTCTGTCATTTTTTTATAACATTCATAAAAGTTTTACGTGTAGACCATTCGTAACAAGACAAACATATAATAGATACTCCATTTCCACCGATATCGACAAAGAATATCAGGAGTGACTGAAACATTAACTGCTGCGATATACTGTCGCAAGTCTTCCAGGTTCTGTGGCGGAGGTGGAACATAAAGCTACCCGTGGTGTACCCACACAGGAAAAAGCGGCAAAGTGTCAGGTGTGGTGGCCACTAGCGTAGCGCCGGGCCGGCGATTGCAACTCTGCCTAAGCAGCCGTGTGGCGTCTCATTAAAGTATTCTCGCGCATAGTTGTGGAAATGTGGAAACGCGCCATCTTGTTGAAGTATGAGACACCTGCTATCAGTGTCACGTTCTCACGGGAGACTTCAAGGCAGCATATCAAAGTACTTGATGCGAAGAAGGGTCCATAAACTGTATTTTGGACGCGGCACAGAACACGTTAACTTTCTCGATAAATCCCGTCCGGATTCTCTGACCCCCGCATACACGTGTCTTGTCGGTTCACGTTTCCCGAAGGATGAATGAGGATTAATTTATGTGTGAAGTAAATATTTTCAAGATGTTTCTCCTTATCATTGCATAGCTGCATTGTCATCGTGGCTTATGGTTTACTGAAGCAGCACTTTCTATGGCTTCACGCTCAAACGCTTCCGAAGGATTTTTACGCAGTACTAGCTGAGAGATGCTCCGTTCTGCACCAGATCGATAGCTAGACCCTGTGGGATTTCGCAGTGTCGCTTCACTTCGGCCCTTCCCAACGTCACGGCTGTCGGCCGCAGAGTTTTGAATCGCACGAATAACTATCCTCCTCGAATTTTTTCTAACATTTCACTGTGCTGCGGCAAACATTAGGTGTCGCGTGAAACTTGTCACGGAAAGCTCTCTGCATACTCATTACTGACTGGCATAGGGCAAATTCTACTATACAAAATGCTTCCTCTGCTGTTTTCAGCACATACGGTCGGTGACGCCCCAGTTGGCTGTTTTCCTAACTAACGTGTCGGCACCACGTTACAAAAAACGTAAGAGTTTTGTTACATTGTGTTTAGCCATTTACCTACATGGATTTGTTAAAAGTTCTATATACTTTATAATTAGCCTGTATTCCAGCAGACAATCTCGCTGCGGTGTGGGCCCAGCTCACCATGGGAACACAGAAAGTGCCATAACCCGATTTCCTAGCAACTTTCTTAGCTGGGAGACGTGTCAAAATAAGCAAATACGTGTGTGTGCTTATACGTAAATATTCGACCGTTTCTGAAAAAACTACGGCCAAAGTTTTACAGGTATTTCATGTGCCTCCAACGGAAGCAGTGGTACAGTGGTAGCGTCGAGTCTTCACACTTTTGCGCCCCATGATCTAAACCCGATTATTATTTTATATTTTAATTTTTGTTTTTCGTTTATGTACCCCAGTCCGTAGAAGATTACCACCAACGTATACAGGGTGTTACAAAAAGGTACGGACAAACTTTCAGTAAACATTCCTCACACACAAAGAAAGAAAATATGTTATGTGGACATGTGTCCGGAAACGCTTAC
The DNA here is from genome assembly GCF_023898315.1 of Schistocerca nitens. Lineage (NCBI taxonomy): Eukaryota > Metazoa > Arthropoda > Insecta > Orthoptera > Acrididae > Schistocerca > Schistocerca nitens. The sequence continues at coordinate 577,654,988 of NC_064614.1, read as the reverse complement.
TTTCCATGTTAGAGCTCATTTTATTACTTCTCTTCAGATCACATTAATCATGTAATGGAAACACACAGCAACAGAACGTACCAGCGTGACTTCGAACACTTTGTTACAGGAAATGTTCAAAATGTCCTCCGTTAGCGAGGATACATGCATCCACCCTCCGTCGCATGGAATCCCTGATGCGCTGATGCACCCCTGGAGAATGGCGTATTGTATCACAGCCGTCCACAATACGGGCACGAAGAGAGTCTACATTTGGTACCGGGGATGCGTAGACAAGAGCTTTCAAATGCCCCCATAAATGAAAGTCAAGAGGCTTGAGGTCAGGAGAGCGTGGAGACCATGGAATTGGTGCGCCTCTACCAATCCATCGGTCACCGAATCTGTTGTTGAGAAGCGTATGAACACTTCGACTGAAATGTGCAGGAGCTCCATCGTGCATGAACCACATGTTGTGTCGTACTTGTAAAGGCACATGTTCTAGCAGCACAGGTAGAGTATCCCGTATGAAATCATGATAACGTGCTCCATTGACCGTAGGTGGAAGAACATGGGGCCCAATCAAGACATCACCAACAATGCCTGCCCAAACGTTCACAGAAAATCTATGTTGATGACGTGATTGCACAATTGCGTGTGGATTCTCGTCAGCCCACACTGTTGATTGTGAAAATTTACAATTTGATCACGTTGGAATGAAGCCTCATCCGTAAAGAGAACATTTGCACTGAAATGAGGATTGACACATTGTTGGATGCACCATTCGCAGAAGTGTACCCGTGGAGGCCAATGAGCTGCTGATAGTGCCTGCACACGCTGTACCTGATACGGAAACAACTGGTTCTCCCGTAGCACTCTCCATATAGTGACTTGGTCAACGTTACCTTGTACTTCTCTGACGCTGACATTAGGGTTATCGTAAACTGCACGAAGAATAGCCTCGTCCATTGCAGGTGTCCTCGTCGTTCTAGATCTTCCCCAGTCGCGAGTCATAGGCTGGAATGTTCCGTGCTCCCTAATACGCCGATTAATTGCTTCGAACGTCATCCTGTCGGGACACCTTCGTTCTGGAAATCTGTCTCGATACAAACGTACCGCGCCACGGCTATTGCCCCGTGCTAATCCATACGGCAAATGGGCATCTGCCAACTCCGCATTTGTAGACATTGCACTGACTGCAAAACCACATTCGTGATGAACACTAACCTGTTGATGCTACGTACTGATGTGCTTGCTGCTAGTACTGTAGAGCAATGAGTCGCATGTCAACACAAGCACCGAAGTCAACATTACCTTCCTTCAATTGGGCCAACTGGCGGTGAATCGAGGAATTACAGTACATACTGACGAAACTAAAATGAGCTCTGACATGGAAATTAAGCGTTTCCGGACACATGTCCACATAATCTTTTCTTTATTTGTGTGTGAGGAATGTTTTCTGAAAGTTTGGCCGTACCTTTTTGTAACACCCTGTATAGGAATAACGGTGTCCTTATTCGTCTACCATCTGTATGTGTGATGAATGAATTTAAACAAAACAAGGAAAAAACAGTAAAGAAATGTAAAAATTATTTGAAATTATTTTCGGTGAAATCTTGTTGTGTATCGTGATTCATAATCAAGTACAAGCGCCAGTTGGCTGAAAAGGGATCCATTGTGCGCGGTTTTCCGCGAAAGTATGGAATCTTGAGCAGTGTTAACGACTAATCTTTCCCGAGTGAGATTCCAACGAAGAAATCTCACTGTGGCAAGCCTGCTTCGATCTTGGTGTTCGGAATTTCTACGCTTCCAATGTTTCTACAGTCGGTATCATCAGAGGAATACACGAAATCTTCGGGAAGAACTAACATAAAAATAAAATCTAAGAATTAAGAATTGATATAAAAGTGAAATCCAAGAATATGACAATTTGGAAAGATCGTAACCCCTGAAAATATAGTACACACTTATGAGTGTATAACACTTATGGGTGTGTAACACTTATTGTGAAATCAACTGTAATTTTACAATTAATGCAGTGCCCTCGTATCCTCCAACTTGATAAGAAACATTCATGTAAAAATCTTCTACGGGCATGGGTAGATACATGAAAAAATAAAATAAATAAAAACAACAAACGTGTTCCAATACTGGACGCAAAAGTGAGAGGCCGAAAGTCCAGCAAGTGCGCCACGAGCTGGCGTGGGCTTGTCACTCTCCAAAATGCATCTAAAATACGTCGAAAACATTAATGGCTATTTTCTCAGAAACGGTTTAGTCGCTTATTTTGGTTCCTCTGCAACTGAGGGAAGTTCCTGGGAAATCAGGTTATGGCACTTCCGGTGATTTCCGCGTCAGCATATCGACCACTCCAGCCCGTTAACTTTTCGGAGGAGCGCCTCGCAAACGTCAGCAACGTCCATGACATACGGACGGAAAAAATGACTGACGTTGTGTGCTGCTTGACACCTTTAAGTGTCGATGGACTCTCACACTGCGATTACCAGCTTATCACATGCGAGACACACGTGAAGAATTCAACTATAGATGCGTCAAAGAACTGCAGCAGCATCTTAGCGTAATGTGCATCACGAATATGAAAGTTGTTTATGATGATGTGTCCTGTAAATAAAAATGATTTTTGGTATTTATTTTGAGGACCTCACGAGGATGTTTACTCCTTTTCAAGTGACGACAGTTTTTTTTTTTAATTTTGCGTTTTTCACTTGCAAAAGTTATCTACGCGTTATAGCAAGGCAGGTATCGGAAACTGCTAAGTATTGTCTGCAGTATGATACTTGCCAATCTCTGTCCGACTAGGATAAACATCGTGAGTTACCAGAAGGCAGTCCCTCTGGCAAGACTTGCTACTATGTGATACGTTAGCGTAAAAGTGTGTTGTTCGCCTTTATTGTGTATACAAGGACTGGATAAACACCCACAGCATCAGTGTTACTTGCGATAAGCTTGTCGTCTGTTTAAGAGATTTTCAACACTGTCCAGGAGTGCCTACAGTACACGTTGTTAAGACCGGTCATAACTCGGCCTCGCGGCAAGACATAAAGAGCGTGCATTCAGAGCGGAGCGCGCCGGCTCAGCATCAAATAGGGGGCTGGAAGTTGGGCACACCTCTCCTCTTCAGGCCCACACCAGCCGCGTTCCTCGAGTTGTGGCACCCGCGGCCTCGAGCCCCGACCGGATGGCAGTTCAGCAGCTCGCAGTCAATCCATTATACATAACGGCCTTCCTGCCGCGACGGTCAAATATACGACCAGAAAGCGAGCGGGGCGCGGGCAGGCGTTAAAAGTGAACAGCAAGCTGTTTTATGGTCGCTGCGCTGGGGAGCCCACGTCGTCGCCGGCCCGTTTATTGGTACGTATCCGCCACGTCACAAATAAGTCGAAGCAACCTTGCTTCAGGGTTCTTCTCCATACGCCATTGTCTTTAGACTCGTTGTCATTTAAAAATAACACTCCTATATTATAACTTCCGTTGCAGATTGTCGTTACACACTACTGCAGTGGTCCTAACTCCGCAACGGTGCCAGAACACTCAAGAAGTAAGGTGTGAGGGAGAATGGGGTAATAAAAGGCGCGTGGTAACTAGAGTTTTCCATCATTTGTAGCTCGTGTCAGGAAGAAGAGCCTGGTCCAGTATGGTAACAACAAACGTTCTATGTTAAATAATAGATGCGATAATCGTCAATAGGGTAGTGCATCATGTGACAGAGTATGCAACGTATGTTGGTGAAATTGCTAACGTTTGTCAGCCAAGGGGCTCATTGGAGAAGTTCGACGTTATTATCTGTAAGTTGTCAGCACATCACCAAGGAGGGCGCAGTAGTACGTATTCCCAATTTGTCATTTGTCAGACGAAACTGGCAGAAGGAGGGCAGTCAGGATCACAGCGGTGTGGGAAAAGAGAACCGGTTCATAATACTTCCGGTATAATATTCCTCGTACATAAAGCATATGAAATGAAATGCGAGTGTCGTGGGGTCATAAAGTGAACAGATAAACATTCAGGGGCGTTGACGATGTAACCACAATGACAGCTTTGCGACAGAACAGTTCGTTTTGGAAGATCTGTAACTGAATTTTTAGTGCAAAATATTACTTGCCAACTACGGCGTATGTACGGTGTGCGTACCCGAAAAAGCAAACTAAAAAATTTTACGCGAAATAGTGCTGAAGCAGGGCGGAGAGGACCTATCACCATGGACATGAAAATAAGATATTCACTCTGAGAAGTGACACTATCCAACGATAGTCCTACCGCTTAAAAGGCCTGCAACTTCTAATAATCGGCAGTCGAATTACTCGCGGGTAGGATTAACCGAACAACGCACAGGTAACTTTCCCTAGAGGAATCAACTCTTAAGACAAAGAAACGACGCATTGCGAAAAATTTACCGGAATGGAACGGAAATCGGTAAATGCGGTGTACATGTACAGACAAACAAATGATTAGAGTTTCAGTAAAAATGGGATGATTTTTTTCAGGAGAAAGATCTTTATAATTTGAGCAAGTCAATAATGTGCTGGTCCAGCTCTGTCGCTTATGGAAGGAGTCATTCGGCTTAGCGTTGATTGATAGAGTTTTTGGATGTACTCCTGCGGGATAATGTGCCAAATTTTGTTCAGTTGGCGCGTTAGATAGTCACAATTCCAGCTCGGGTTGCCCATAATGCTTCAAAAGTTCTCAATTGGGGAGAGATCCGGCAGCCTCGTTGGCCAAGGCGTACACATGGGCTGCGGATCGCAACAAAATGAGTTCTGCTGTGATAACTAATGCCACACCAGACCATCAGTCCTGGTTGTCGGACCGTAAGGCGAGCGACCTCTTCGGATGTCGGCCGTGGCACCTTCACAGCACAGGGTCGACGATATTCTACGACCCGTTTTGCTGCCTTCAATGGCAAGCCATCCTTGGCTTACATTTCAGCTAGGTATTTCCCGCCTGCACACGGCGAGAGTTTCTACTGCTTGCCTTCATGCTGCGAAACCGTCCCTTGACCAGTAAGGTCGCTGGCTCCCTCCACAACTGACAGCTTTTGGAGCATTCTGGATAGGGCCCTCCAACCAGCGTGCCAGTTGGACAGAATTTGGCACGATATCCTTCAAGAGGAAATTAAACAACTCCATCAATCAATACTAAGTCAAAAATGGTTCAAATGGCTCTGAGCACTATGGGACTTAACATCTGAGATCATCAGTCCCCTAGAACTTAGACCTACGTAAACGTAACCAACCTAATGACATCACACACGTCCATGCCCGAGGCAGGATTCGAACCTGCGACCGTAGCGGTCGCGCGGTTCCAGACTGAAGCGCCTAGAACCGCTCGGCCACTACGGCCGGCCGATACCAAGTCGAATAACTACTTGCATAGGGGCCAGTGGTGGACCAACACGTTATTGATTTGCTCATTTTATGAAGCTCTTTCTCTTGAATAAATCATCTAATTTTTCTGAAATTATAATCATTTGTTTGTCAGTTCGTGTACATCACATCTATTGATTTCCGTCCCATTCGGATTACTGCTTCGTGGTGCGTCTTTTTTTGTCTTTGAATGTGTAAGAAATTTAATCACCACATTAAAAAATACGAAAATACCATGGGTAGTGCATCTAAAAGGTTGATAGCTAATGATGCACAACCCACTTAATCGATTGGTCAAAACCAGTCAAGACACTGTACATCCCAGCAACGCTATTGGAATCACTTCCACGTATACACCAATTCCAAGAAACTGAGTTGACAACAGTAGCGGAACAGAACTCATCCATTCAAGTATTCATGTCAGCACAGTTACTGGACCTTGATGCGAACACACACATTATAGTTACAAAACAGCACAATGTTTATATCTAAAATTAAAGAATAGTGAGTAACAGCGACCGGGCTACTTTTTCCCATCTAAATGGCTTCTCAGTCCAGTGCAGCATTAGAATACGAGTATTGCATTAAAAATGTCTCAAACGTTAGACCGTGGGCAATTCTTAAATGAATTTCCTTTTCTGTACAGGATAGCAAAAATGATAAACTTAACAATTACTTTTTGTATTTCCGCATGCTGCTGTTACCTACATGTCTAACAAAAATTTAGATTTTGAGGCTATAGCATCATGAATTCTGCATGCGGTATACCATACAGGCCACTGATTTGTTAAATTGTCCTACAAATAATTCTAATCTCTTTCCCGTGGTTATTGATTTTACCGTTACAGAGAATGGCAGTTATTGATACATCCGTCGACCTTACAGAACCCAGCGAACGGCTGTCTAAACGACAACCGATGCTTTCCCCCAACCAAAAGACAGACTGTTCCGTTAATCCGTTCGTATTTCATCGAACGGCATTGTTTGCTTGTGCTAATAGTCGACTATTCACTTGCAGATTTATGTCAGATGTTACTGAAAATTAAACTGTGACGCTTCTTTACGTAGCTCCGCCTACACACAGGCTATGAGAAATGTGCACTCGTGTTCGACAAGGCATGATAACTTCTCATTTGAAAGTTTAATGTTGAAATTCACAAACACTCAAGTAGAACCAACTCTGCTAGTGACGGCCAACTAGCCTTCGCGATGAAGTTCGGAACACGAGATACTCATAAAAATGGCAGCCTGCTTTATTTGACCATCAACGGGCAACGGACAACTTCTTAGTGTGCCAAGTAGTGGAATCCTAACAACTTTCGCACTGCTGCACCAGGCAACGCCCTCTAGCAAACTACTCCCAATTTGATTCTTTATCGTGTCACTTAAACATCTTCCTTCCCTTTTTTACTTCTACCTTCCATCAAATGTATTGTTATTCTTAGCAGTACACCCGCTTTTTGGTTATAGTTAGTTTTTTCTTTAACTTGAATGTCTTACCCTGTCATCTCATTTTAGTCTATTATTTTTCCACTTTCTGTGCCGGCCGCGGTGGTCTCGCGGTTCTAGGCGCGCAGTCCGGAACCGTGCGACTGCTACGGTCGCAGGTTTGAATCCTGCCTCGGACATGGATGTGTGTGATGTCCTTAGGTTAGTTAGGTTTAAGTAGTTCTAAGTTCTAGGGGACTAATGACCACAGCAGTTGAGTCCCATAGTGCTCAGAGCCATTTGAACAATTTTTTTCCACTTTCTGTACGATGGTCTCCTCTTCTTGCGAACACACCGTTCAGTGGTTAAGGTAAATTGTAATGTTGTTGCAGGTAAGTGGCAAGTAATCAAATATTTATAAAATATATCTGTTAATATTATACGCAAATTTAATAGTGACAAATAAGTGTTAACGTAATTAAATGAGTGTTAGTTTACGCAACGCAGAAAAACACGCTCCATTTCAATAAGGACTTGTGTATAAACTGTGATTATATATGGTAATTCAGCTGTCCCTGCCGATACCGTTTTATGCAACTCGCAATATTGTAGTTGGCCTCCAAAAATCACGTGCGACATGTTCGTATTCTTTCGCTCGCTACTCGCAAACTGTTGGTCCCACAGAAAAAATGAACGTGACCTTTTTGTAGGAAATTTGATATCAAGTTTGCATGCATGGCCATCGTCCGCAGCAAGCACAGAAATATTCGTTTTGTAAATTAAAACCGCTTTTCCTAGCAGCAAGAAACGGCTGTTTTTCTTTACAAAACGGAATTTAATGTAGTTCAACTTTGTACTGGAATAAATTTTCGTTGGAGGCCACACTTCTCCAGGTGTTGAAGAAAAACTCACAGAAGCGACCTTCAGCCGCACCTTCACCCCCACACTCATCTCTCATCTCTCATCAGTGAGGATTTCTAGTATGTTGTTCGTGACACTTCGTCACACCACTGTACACGAATTTCCGATACAAAGAACTATTATCGATATTCAATCTTCTTTTTTGGTCTTCACTGAATGCCCTTACTACGCCGCCGGCATAGCCGAACACTTAGACAGACCTCACTTTTCACTTTGTAAAGTTTAACGAACATTTTGTGAATTTTAACAACGTAAAATAAACTATTATTCGTATTGTATTCGTCACGCTTTATGACATTGCTTAGGTTAAGTTTGGATCGAATTGTCAACGTAATTGGTTTTTGCGTAACGTTACAAAAGTCGTTCTTCTTTCATTAATCTCACGGGTACTTTTAAATTAACAATGTTAACTAAATAGCCGATTATGTTGGTGGCGTAATAGCGAGAGCAATAGAAACCAAGAGAGGTAGAATATCGGGAATAGCTTGTGCAGTCGGAAATTTTCGTACAGTGGTATGAGGGAGTGCCACGAACGACATAATAGAAATCCTGACTGGTGAGAGATGAGTGTGGGGATGAAGATGCGTTTGTAAGCCACTTCTGTATGTTTTTCTTGAAGAAATGGTAAACTGTGGCCTTCAACGAAAATATATCCCAGTACAAAAATTTAACTAAATTAAATTTCCTGCAAAAAGTCCTGTTCGATTTTTTCTGTAGGACTACTAGTTCGCGCGTAGCGAAGAGCTACTAATTGGTAACAGAATTCACAACTAAGGGCAAAAATTCAAAGCCATGTGCTGAACACTGAAGTGAAATGGCTGACAGGCCAGTGGTTCTAATGTGCCAGACCTGTTACAATAAACAATTTAAAACAAAAGTGTTAACTTGTGGAAAGGAAAAAACTGCTTTGGCTGGAAATGACAATGAGAAGCAGCTGCACAAGATCTCTGTTCAGCCATTAAAGCCCACTGCATTCGCCTTCGAGAGGAGTGCGTTTCAAAAGCCGCCTGCGCCCACCAAGAGCTAGGTTATCGGTCTTTTCCACAAACCTTTTAAGGACGATGCCGTGATCATTTCTTAAAAAAGAACGCGATCCTTTTCTATTCCCATCCCCAGCCTATCCGAGCTTGAGCTCTATGTACAATGACTTCGTCGTTGGCGAGATGTTAGATCATAATCTTCCTTCCTTCCAAGTACGAAGTACCTCCGCTCGTCTTTGTAAAGTACTTAGTGTTCATTACAAGTCATTCATTATCGCTCATCGTACAGTTTTTAGAATTGTTGTGTTGCTGACAGGATGTAAATAGTCTCTCAAATAGGTTTCACTTAATGTTTGTGTTACATCGTAACAGAGAAATTTGATACTCCGCTGGATGGTCTGCCGCGGTCAGCAGTATACGGGTTACGCTACTTCGACCATAAATTAAGAACCATTTGAATTAATATATTTCGTGAGGATTAGTCCATATGGACATACCGTACATGATAATAAGTATTGCGTGTTAGATATTATCATTGTCTCACAAAATGAGGCAACAGATCTATGGGAAAGAATTAGTTGCACAGTTTTTCTAGCACATAAATTACAGTCATTGTTTTTAATTTACTTAGTGTACAAAGTAATGAAGATGGTGGTAAAATTGCAGTACGTAATTATAAAGTTAAGTTTCATAAAATTTGGCCATTTTTATTTGATAATTAATGATTGCTAGATCATCTTATAACCATTTTCCCCTAAAGCAATGTACACATTTCCTTGTTTCAAGTAAATGAATGTCCCACACAAATCCTGAACCTACTGATACCACCTGTCTGGTTTGACCTATGATCTCACCACTATTCTTAAAATAGCGCCGTAGCAATAATTAATCGATTTCTTCGCGTGATGTCCCTTTCATTTGCTTAACCAACTCTGAAGCAAACTGGTACCTTTAAACACAACCTAGACCTGGGGCTACGCTTCATATCAGTTTGTTAACGCAACTTAAATTCCAAAAAATAACACAGAAGCACAAACGGCATTGTCAGTGTTTTGTTCTAACTTGTTTGTGCTCCTACGATATGACACGCCACAGCATAATTATGTCATGGGTCAAATCAGACGTTTGATATCCGTAGAGTCAAACGGCCCAGTTTCGCTGAAAGTGGGGAACGATCCTTAAGTAGTATGTTAACAATGTTTTGTATCTTTCTTGCCACGAACAGACTGGCTTGGGTAGCCACTGCTAGTACTAGTACTAGAGTTAAGCTACAGTAGAAGTACGTAAGCTGGAGTGGTAACTGAGCTGGTGTGTTTTCCTGCCCACAGAGAATCTTGTGAGAGAGAGCCGGCCAGGCCTGAGCGCCATGGGGCGGCTGTATTACAAGGCAGACCGCGAGGGTAAGCCCCACCGTGCGCACCTCTGCCTCTGCCTCTGCCTGTCCTGTCCTCGGCCCCTCTTCCTGTGGTGTATGTGTATGAGGCACGCCGTCACGCACGCGGTTCTCTGCCCCTCTGGGCCTCCTCTACTCCTGCACTTTGTGGAACACCTTCACTGTATCACACCTAACTTCTTACTATTGGGCACTATTTCTCACCTCTCTCTCTCTCACTATTAACTCTGCGTGTGTGTCTGTTCATTTTTTACGTAGATGGATTTTCAAAAGATCCTCGCTTTCATTTTCTTCTCTTAATAAGCTGCTGCTATCTGGGTAATCTTCGGGACCTATGGACAACACCAGAACCAGTGCTTAGTAACATTCTATACCTGCGTTTCCACGGCGCTAGCCAGTTTTATGAACGATATCCGACTGAATAGTTTTTCTGTTAATACTCTGGAATAAGCATAGTAAGGCACTCTCATGTCGATAAATGTCGTAGGATAGACATACTGCCGACAGTTAGAATGTTATTTCAGATGACGTTTAGCTCTCTTTATGTGAACATCATTTTCTCCTATGTTTGCGATTCAGCAGGCGGCACAGTGTTTCTTGCTATACCAGCGTTAACGTGGTCACAAGTGAGCGTAATTACGGTTGTTACAGATTGCCGACACATTTCGACAGTCTTACCTGTACAATTAGCGGCATCCAAAGATTGAGACGCGCAGTGTTCGAATATCTCAATATTGCTACATACTTTTTCGAGAACCTGAACTCCAGCATTCCGTCGGTTGCAGTAATACTGATAGGACGTAAGGCGTTCGCTATTTGACGAATGAAAATATAGAGTTCAAAGATCAGTATCGCAATGCTTCGACACTAACTTAAAAATATCAATTTGGCTGTCATGTAAGACATTCGGTACCTATAGCGGATTAGTCCTCGTGTGGCGTTGAATAAACTCTGTAATAAGGCGGACTTGTTAATTTATTACTAACTACTCTACATGCATAACATTATGCCGCTCTCAAACTTAGTCCTGAAAATGCGCTGAGCATACGACACCTTATTTGTTCGTTTGTCGCAATGTTCCTGCTAATATAATAACTAAGGGCTAGGGTTGTTTTGTGTATTTTCTGCTTCTGTGCTTGTTCTGGGTTGGGGTATGTGCCTACACGTTTTCAGCAGCTGTATTGATACCATATGAGCTTTTATTTATGTTGTATTACTTGTAAGCAATGAGCAAATAACTCCTACACAATAACACTAAAATAATGAAGACGTAAATACAAATCAGTAACACAAAATATGATAAATAAAGAATAACTACAGCATAATATAGATCCCACCTTAGAAAGAATTTATTTTGGACTATTTTATAGTAAGTGTTGTTTATGGAATGCAACAAATCTGCATTTTATGCTAAACATAAATTTATATATGCAAACAAGTATGCCTTGATGAGTATTTTTCCATTGTTCTGAAACAGTTTTTTGGTTCCTCGCTAGAGAAGCTTTTGCCTGTGGTATAAGTTGAACTCAAAGATTTATGTCAACTTAATCTTCTTATATGGTATTGTTTATTTACATAGCGCAGCTAGTACCTGTTGTATTATGTTACTACAGCTATTAGTTGACTGTTTAACAGTGTGGTTATTTCAAGACGAACAGAATGAGAAATTTCCATCTCGTGTAGTGGATCCGATTCTTCAGTGGCTTCAGAACTACTTCTAAGGTGGCTTAAATGTCGTGACACACTTGTAATCGATTAGCTGTATCAGTGGCATAAATACGGTGTAAACTGTTCCAATGCTTCTTGAGTGCTACCTAGATTGGGAAGATGCTTGACTCTGGTAACTTTCCGAATAGAGTTCAGTGCGCGGTTATATCAGTTTGAATTATGGCTGGTAGAACAAATGCATATATTTGTAGCCAATGTTATTGCGAGATTCTCAAAAACGAGGACCATCATCACATTCACACACATATTCTTTAATTTTAAACATCAAATTTAATCCATTTTCGACACCAGTTAAAATAAACTTGCTTAGGTAAATTAGATGGCAATTCTCTGCAGTGGTAACTGCGAGCGAGCTAATTCTGAATATGCACATAATAACCTGCATGCATGCATGTCTGAATTAGATCGTAATACGACATACACACATTGTAAAATAACAGTCGTGTTACATGTCTAGAGAGACTAAAACGACGATAATCACTTGTCTCTCCCTGTGCAGAAATCACGTAATGAGCGAACTTTAGGGGTTCTGGATAATGTGGCATCAGGATGTTTGGATCGGTGGGGGAAGCGTGGACGGATAGCCCAAGTGGTCGAGGCGACGGCTCACTATAAGCGGAAAATCCGGATCGGAGTCCCGGTCTGGCACAAATTTTCATGTGTCACTAATAAATTGTGCAGATGACGTCAAATGAGATTCGCAATTTGCGAACCAGTTTGGTACCTTTGATTTAGCTGCACCTATAGTCTCTCGTTTTTGTACTGTCTTGAGCTTCTTACCCTACTTCCACAGATATGTCGTAGGATCTGTGCTGGCCGTGTTCTTCAGTAACTGGATTATCCAGTACGCTTTGGAACTTCTTGTAGTTAGCTTTTTTGGATATTACATTTTCGTCGAAACCGGACTTACTGTGGACTGACATGGTGCGTTACTTGATACGGGAAAGGTTTATGTTGAGTGAATCGTACTGGTGGGTAAAGACCTATTAAGCGTTTTTTTTTTTTTACACGTTGACTGTTGAAAAAGAGGTACGGGTTTTATACAGTTCGCCATCTTCCATACAGGTGGACGCACGGAGTTTATTGTCGTGCTTCAGCTCCAAGTTGTACCCATTGTTAGCGTCTTTAGAGTAGCCTCATAGCCTCATAAGGTGCTGCGGCTGTAGAGGTCAGCGTACAGTCATGTACTTAAACAGTCTGCACTTCCATAACATGCGAGTCTTTGACATTTGTTGACTGGATCTGTAGCCTAGTTTTGGCAAACATGTTAAGAGCGAAACAAACTAGAAATGGTTTAATACATTACGAATGCTACAATCATTTATTTGTGTTCCATTTCAGCTGACTTACTGATGAACTTGGAATGGAACTGCAAGTAACTGAAATCTTGAGATCAACAGTCATTAAGTTAGGCCGCCCTTAAGTGTGGCTCAGGTAGGGTTGGCCAAGGAATCTATTAACCAGCGAATAACTGCGGCTTGCGAGTAGTGCGCTGCGTTCGGTTACCTCCGATACTGCCGTAACAGGCGACGATGAAGTGGAAGGCGGGCTGGAGCAAGCGGAGCAGTTTGTCGTTTCACCGGAGCAGAGACGTGTGTAGTGCCAACAGTAACATTCGGAGGCGATGGTGTTACGGTGTGTCGTGTTTTTCATGGAGGGGGCTTGCACCCCTTGTTGTTTTGCGTGGCACTATCACAGCACAGGCCTACATTGATGTTTTAAGCACCTTCTTGCTTCCCACTGTTGCAGAGCAATTGGGGGATGGCGACTGCATCTTTCAGCATGATCGAGCACCTGTTCATAATGCACGACCTGTGGCGGAGTGGTTACACGACAATAACATCTCTGAAATGGACAGGCCTGCAGGGAGTCCTCACCTGAATTCTTTAGCACACCTTTGGTATATTTTGGAACGCCGACTTCGTGCCAGGCCTCACCGATCGCCAATGATACCGCTCCTCCGTCAAGAATGGGCTGCCATTCCCCAAGAAACGTTGTAGCACTTGATTGAACGTATTCCTGCGAGAATGGAAGCTGTCATCAAGAGTAAGGGCGGGCCAACACCACATTGAATTCCAGCATTACCGATGGAGGGTGCCACGAACTTGTAAGTCATTTTCAGGCAGGTATCCGGGATACTTTTGATCACATAGTGTAGTAAGCTGAGTTACAACCCAGACCTTTTCTTTCTACGCTATGTCCTCTAAGGTCAAACGCACATACTCGACCTGTTAACCTTATCTGCTCTTACCTGGTACCCACATGTTCCTATGCTGCACTCCGACATTAGAGACCTGATTAATCTTTGAATTAGCACCGCAGCACTCTGGGAGGATTTTGTGCACGATAAAATATAAGGGGCAGTCAAATGAAAAAGAGACAGATGGTAAAAATAAGTAAACTGCTTATTATTTAAAAAGTAACCGCCGTAACTGTTAGTACATTTATCCCACTGCAAGACAAAGCGTGCGGGCGCACATATTTCCAAAGTCGTTTCGTGTGCGCTGCAGAAGTTTCTATGGGAAGCTTACACATCCTCCATATGCTCACGATCTCTCCCCCATGTCATTTCCATGTTGTTGGAGCCCCCCCCCCCCCCCCCAGCCCATGAAGAAAGACATCAGTGCCTGTTGATTTGCTCAGGACGAAGAGCTGCATGCCAGGTTGCAATGACAGTTCCTTAGGCAACCGCGAATAATTTTCCATGAAGGCACTGACCATCTTGTCTCACAGTGCGATAAATATATTATCAGTTATGGTGATAGCGTCTGAAATAGTTAACAGTGTACTTACTTTTTTCCATTTGTCCTCGTTTGACTGCCCCTTTTTAAGTAACAAGCTAATCTTGTAAAATCTTAATACTTTTTGACGCACTATGTCCTCCAGTTTGGTTGTTTCACGTGCGTTACAACAATTACGCAAAGGTACAGATGGCACTAATCAGAATTCACGGAACGTACACGACCGAAATCTAATTCCACTTGCCAAGCACTTGTGCCTTTACCAAAATATTTGCTTTGTTATAAAATTGCCGTAACAGTGCTTCTCTGCCACGCGACTCAGAAACGAAACGCAGGATACTGTTAGGTCTGCTGGCAATAAGTTTTAATATATTCTCAAAGACGCAAAATAATCTACTGCTCAGTCGCGACCAGTACGTCATCAGCGACGATCTATTAGGAGCAGTGAGACAGTATCCAACTATACAATGAGCAGCATCCAACTTACCCACAGCTGGTTGAGTGATGGTGCATTACGCGACACAAGACTTCATCGACATAGAATGAACAAATATAAAGCATACTACAAAACTTACGTGGAACTGCCATGTGACGTCAGTAAAGCCGCTTTACTGATATTTTACCTTCCAGTAACAGTGTCGTATGTCGGTTCCTACAGTGGAGCCTCTTTCAAAACTCCACTTGAAGTAATTTTCTGTTAATGCCAACCCTTACAGAACGTAATTCTGGAATGGACTATTTTTAAACGTGGGCTTGAAGGTCTGAGACAGGGCTAGCAGCGTGTTGCTAAGGGGTGTTTGCCCTTAAAAACTGCATCGGACTTCTAGTTCTTGCCCATCGTATTCTTACGACAGCTCTCCAGGAATTTCCTGAGACCGCTATCTGACTTTCCGTTCTCGAGCGCTCAGGCGTCGCATCGCGCGACAGTGAATGCCTTCGGCCGTCGTGTGTTACAGCGAATTCAGATTGCAGCGTTTAATCAAAACTGAAATACCTCGCGATCCTCAGTTAGTACAGGATGACGTTTACACCAGTTGAGCTTAAATAAAAGAATGCAAACATACAAGGTATGCTCCAACTATGCTCCAACCTTCCTTCTTATCTTAAACTATTGTTATTAAAGAAATTGACAAACTGAAAATAAACCTGGTCAGTGAGGTCACGTATCACCTCCATGTCTCAACTTGCCACTTATTTTCCCCCTGGTAATGATTTGTTAATATGAAAACTCTCTTTTCACAGTGGCACGGAGTCCACGCTGAACAGGGTAAGTAATTTTTAAGATAGGAGGAGGGCAAGAGCATAGTCAGAGGGCAACAGCATCATGCCTAGTAAAGCAGTGAGGTGATCAAACCAGCCTTAAGATAGTTCTATGTTTTTACGTCAAAATGAAGATGAAATGTGTAGAAGTTATTTAAAAAGCATACAACCAAAAAGCTTTTTCATTCCTGTGTAGAAACGAAGATCATTTATTGTGTATCACACCAGCTTCAGTGTAAATAAATGTTTTCTCTTAATTTAATCGGCCAGAGGAAATACTAGTTTCCTTATTACATAGTATAACATAATTTCATTGCTCTTAATTTTATTTTTGCTTTATACAGCAAAACTAACAATATTCGTGTTAATTTAAATTCAATTCGGATCTTCACGCATTTCCATATAGTTCTATTTCGTCCTCTTAGAAAATATAATCTACTTGCATCATACTAAACAAAAAGCCAGTTTTATACATTATTCAGTATTACGATTTTGAAAGCTTTATTTTCATACATGCGAAAGATGGGAGTGTATTTTAAACAGTTTCCGATTTCTGTGCATTTCTAACTTCCACGTAAATAGGAAAATTTCTGACACATTTTTGTATCCAGATCTGTTAAAATCTTTCCACGGCAACAGATGACAGTCGTCTTGATTCGCCTGTACTTAGCACGCATACTGTCCAGTCCTTCGCGTGGCCAGCGCTGGGTGTAGCCTAACGAGTAGGCAACCCGCGGGAGACAGCTGTGCTGCGGATCACTCGAGCTGTTTTCCATGCTTCATCAAGAATTTGCGTGAGGGAAGCTGGGTATTTTGAGTGAGTTTCATCCATTGTGACATTTAATGAAAACACAGCTTCGAGTCGTGTCTTGCTTCGTCTGACCTGCGGATGACACCACATCAGACAAACAACTGTGACACATACATAAGATCGGGCCGCCGCCTCAAATATACTTCATGTAATTTATCGGCAGGGAAAAATTTTATTTAAATACCTTGGGAATTAGAAAACCACTTCAGCTGTATGAAAATCATTTTCATTAGACTCACTGACGGTTTCGTGACATTACTACCACATCTTCAGGTGAACATAACGTACGTATGTCAGTTCTAAACGCATTACCCTGTATGGTTTTTTTTTTTAAACAAAGGCTACAATTAACGGGAGCACAGCAAAGTCAAAGAAAATTATGCGACACGCGAGCTACTGAAAGAAAGGGCAGCCATTGATTCTACAACAGCTACTGGCAATGAATGCTGAGAATAATGAAAAGAAAAATAATTAAATGTGCGAAAAAATCACCTAACGCAAGTTTGGCCAGTTTTCACAGTTTGTTTTCAAGAAATTATCTAAACAAGATTACAGGAATAGAGAAAAAGGGTCTGTCGCTCTCGATGCGCTTTCTAGTTCTGTTGCTAATGTCACCGTCCTCGATGGGACGATTAAAACCTAATGTTTCTCCTTTCTAGGCTTCAGAATTTTTCCGACGAGGTAACAAATTCTGGCAAGCAGTATGGGCGGGTACCAGTCAACTTTCATTGTCTAGACGTCCTGAACGGGGGTCCCTTCTAGTTTCAACGCTATGTCTTGTGAAAACAAAACAGTTCATGCAATTAATTTTTGTAACCGCACACCTAATTTTACGCCTGTTAGCTTCACGCTTTGTGTTAAATGTTTTAGGTGCCTAAGTTCTGTTATCAATCAACAGGTATCAGACTCAACAAAGATATCACCAGGAACGAGGGACTAGCAACAGATTCAAAAACTCAAATACAGTGGTGATACTGTTTCAATCTGTTACCGGCGAGTGGCAGTAGGTTTTCAGCAGTTTGATGGTAAATGCGAAATGTTCGTAGTAGATATAATCATTACTTAGCGAGAGCCAACACTTCTGTAAGAAGAATCCTCAGTTTTGGACTACCACCACTAGCTTAACACGTTCGCTCAAGATATCTCTTTCGCAGTAAACATTCCTGTTCGTATTCGACTGCATGAACACCTCGTTGTGAAGAGGGGCGCCACGTTGAATCTCCGACGTTGATGTCTTGTCTGAGGAGGTTACTCTATGGCTTGTTCTAGATTATTTCAGGCGAGTGCGGAGATCGTTCCTTAAGAAAAGCATCCTCGTTCTCATTCCATCATTCATTCACAAATGACCTAGTGCTCTGAGTCTAATTATCTTGCACTCGAAAGAGAAAGAAGAAGATTGCAACTCTTCAATGATTTACTTCTGTTACTTGTACGTCAAAACGAAAAACATAACGAAAAATTTCCAACGTATGAGTCAGTGTGGCATACTCCATCGCTCTCCAACTGCATTGATAAACGCGACGTCAACAGTGCCTTCTTTTACACTAACACTACTACAAACGGTTTAGTCACCGTGCTGAACGATTACATGACATGGACGTGGGTAATGACGGCGATGGCAACGTACGTCAGTTTAAAATAAAAAATAAGAAAACAGTCGGGGTTGCATTTCCTGACTGAAATTATAAAGGAGCATACAAAAGGATATCGATGGAATTTATTTAGCTTCTAAATTACAAAAATGGAACAACATTAATTTGTATTCGGTGAGGTTCTAAAAGGGAATAATAGATTGTTACTGCTGTAGTTAAACGGTCTGGTAAAACTAACATTTATTTTTTAATAACTCGCTCCAGATGATACAAGTATTCGTTTAACGAGGTACACTTTTAACTTCTATTGAGCCATTGCCCACTTAAGCCACGTGTCGCTTAGCGTGTTACGAAATAAGTTACGCCCATCAAAATACAGAAGGAAGAGAAATACTTACACATAAGGACCACTCTGCCGTGAGAGTAATTGTGGTATGAAGACCTGTATTTGAAAACTTTAAGTGCTAATATGTCATTAACGGCGAAACTGTACTTAAGGAGTATAGTAAATCTGAAAAGTTTCGTAATTTCTTTGGACTTCATATTTTTCTGTGTTGTCTTGGAGTATTTATAGTGCAAACTCTAGTAAGATGCTGTCATATTTTCTGAAATCTACTTGTTTGTGTAAACTAACAGTGTTACATTAATTTTATTTTCTTAAGGGCAGTGATACAGTAATAAATTATTATGTTTAAATATGTGACTATTTCCTGATTCCATAAGAAAGAAGTATGTTTTAGCTCTTCATGATCTAATAAAAGAAAGAAAGAAACTGGAAATGTTTGAAACGTGTTTTCACAGAAGGCCTTTAGTAACAAAGTGAAGAAAGAAATTTCTTAATGGACAGGTATTATTTTAAACAGAGTGTGAGAGAAATCTGTGGAAAATTCTTGCTATGGTAAGGGGCAGCTTGATGAGGTATGCTATGAGTTTCCCTGTAACACTAGGGTTATCCAAAAAGTCGGTTCCTGTTAGGTAAAGAGATGTAAAGCTGCTTAGTTAGGCGGAAACATTTATTTGACAAAATAATCGTTGAGCTACTGATTAGCAATTGACGAAAAAAATATCATTTTTGTCATGTTGGGCGATTATTCCTGTATGGAACTATTTTGCCTCAAGGGATTGGACTGTCGTGCGACATGCCTCTACATAAGTTCCGTCGCTCTCAAAATACTGACCGGGTCTATAAAAGAAAATACGGGAGTTGGTGACAGTACGGTTAGTACTTCAGACGATAGCCAAATATCTCCCTGCGTGACGCCTGCGGAAAATGTGTTATTTGCAGTCAGAGTTGTCGCAGATCAGCACTTTCGAACAGAGCATCGCGCGCCTCGTATTCTGAATGGTTTGTGACAGCGTCCGGGATCGGCGTATCGGAAGGAAATAGCTATTAATTCATTAATCGTATGTCAATTGTTATTGACACTACGCTGCAGCCACCTCCACTATAAGGTGATCATTCATGAGGCACGGCCACCTACTGTGCTTTTCATATTGCATATTTTGTGGCTTTCGGCGCATTACGTATAGAAACAACACGCTACCTGTTTTGTCCCTATGTCAGACCCATACATCAGATGGAGCTGGCGCTGAATTTCTGTTCGTGTTTGATCCAAAGCTTTTTCCCTGTTACGAAAGGAGCATTCTGGATTAACAGAAGACGATAGCAGTGATCCTAACAGTTATTGTCCAGAGAAAGAATAAGATGACTTTCAGTGTCGAGGAAGGAGTGAAGAGACCAGTGCGGCAGAAAGTGAGCTGTGGTGGCAGGATTTCTCGTGGCCACGGGAGGCTGGCGGGCGCTGACAAGCCGGCCAAATCGGATTTGGACGCGGTTTGCCGTGCCTGGCAGGGCTCCGGCGTCACCGAGACGCCGCCTCGCCGGCTTAGGCGGCCAGGCCGGGGGCCGCGCAGTTCTTAAACCTCCAGCTGCGCCTGGCTCAAGGGAGCCTCTGTCTTATTTCTGTGCACCTATTCAAAGTTTCCCTGCATAAAATTCTGCCTACATCTCTCTCTCTCTCTCTCTCTCTCTCTCTCTCTCTCTCTCTCACACACACACACACACACAGTAATGGGGGGTTTTGTTAAAAGGGGAGAGGGAGAGAGAGAGAGAGAGAGAGAGAGAGAGAGAGAGAGAGAGAGAGCATGTGAGGACAATGGACTAGGTTCTGTAATCATTGATCGCAATTCACGAAACTGTGACAGCCACAGCTGCAAGACTACGTGCGATAACAAGAGCTATAAAAGCAGATTATGGACCAATAGCAGCAACAGCTTACACTACAGAAAATCATCAAGCGAGAACAGCCTCCACTGCTACCGTTCTGCGCCATTTAATCCAGAAAACGAAGAGTTGTCTCATACCACAGACGTTGCAAAACATGGGGCTTTTATGCTATCTACTACCCCCAAATGATCTTATACAAAAATTAAGTCCTCTCTACAAATCTGAGTGTGAAGATTTGCTGAAATTCATAGTTTGCTCTCTCAAGTATTGCGAGCAGAAAACACACATTGTAGAGCTAGCCTGGCATTTTTTCGTTCTCACAAGAAGTTGCGTCAATCGTATGCCACATGGACAGCTTGTATCAAAGGGCTGAGCCGTAAGCTTAGATTTAGGGCGTGGTGGAAAACAGTCAACCATCCGGTTACTTTCTTAGTTCGGCCGCCATGTCGGACACCAAATACGTTTTGGAACATAGACTTGTTTATATTTTCTTCTAAAATAACAAATGACATGAACATTCATCAGCAGTTACACCCTCTGATTATCTTGATTCACTGTGCACCGAATTATCAGGCTTACCTACACAAGGTTTAGGGTGTGCAAATAATTACATATTACACATTCAACTAAAGCGTTCTGCAGCACCTAGCTCTTCCAGAGCTGTACTAGTACCAGTAGCAGTTCAGGACGACCTCACGTCTCAAGTAAATCGTCTGGTAATCAACTATAAACGCAAACTCAGAGACTGCCGTCTATTCCATTTCAAGACCAGAAGAGCTCATTTCAAGACAATAAGATGTACAATATTTGAAACTGTTTTATACAAAGTTACTTTACAGTAGCAATTAGACCAACAGCATTACCGGTTAATGATGATAAACACTACATTTGGATTGTACAGGTACAAGAAGTTGCATTTCGGAATAGTCAACGGACGCCCATTATCCAAACTTTCCGGAGCGGCTTATTCGAAACATTCCGAGCACAGTCAATTACGTGGACGATACGTTAGTGATGCTACAAGAGAGCAACATCTTGTAAATTTACATTACTGTTCCACACACATTAACAGGATGGCAGGACGCGGATTTGAACCGTCTTCCCTCCGAATGCGAGTCCAGTGTGCTAACCACTGCGCCACCTCGCTCGGTTTTCAGCTATTCCTCGCAAAACAAATTGTTACCCAAAATTCATGCCGAATGTTGCTCATATCGCCAGAGTCCTTAATAATCTTTGCAACAAAGGTGTGAAATATGAGTAGTAACACCTATGTCAGGAGGCATTTCATAAGTTATAACACTAACTAACGTCTGTTGCTTGTTTGGCGACCTACGATTCCTCAAAGTGACTTACCCTGGACACGGACGCATCTCAATATGTTGTCGGGATCGTTCTTTCTCACAGACGTGATGAAGGGCTTGAATGACTCCTCGCATACTCAAGTAAAACGCTCACTTCTCATATTAATAATCCATAAATTGAGAACGAGGTACTGACTGTCGTATTTGGCATTCAGAAAATCCATACATTTCTTTACAGCACAAAATTTCGCCTCATAACGGAACATAAACCATTAATTTCCTCGTTTTACGGCAAGTTGAAAAAGTGAGCATGAGAGGGAGAGATTGTGAGAAGTGATATATACGTGCGTATGATAAACCCTTTCCCTCACAAAAATTTCTCTCTTTCATACCTCCTCTGTGTTACCACAGATAACGTGTCACTGATCCCATTTGTACTAAGATTGCAATCCACGCGAGCAGCCTATTTGCTTCCACCAGCCTGGGTGCAATACATACGCTCTAATAAATGCCCACCAACTTGCAGTCTTCTACGGTTGTTGTCCCCTGCGCTGAAAACAGCATGTAGATTATAAATCTGTAATCTTGAGGCTGCAAGAAACTCTTAGTGGGGAAGTGTTTATTTTATAAATGATTAAACTTCCGATCAGTTTGTTTATATGGGATGCCACTAGCTTTCTATTGGCAGAACACGAGAAACTGCACAATTACCTTCCTTTTAGAGTCACAAATGATTCCTATTCTTCAACAAATTAATGAACTGCATATTTCCGTTATTAGTACCACACTGTTCTCAACTATATGTCCAAATAACGACACATTGCTAATAAAGTGTTGACTAACACCGATCGCGGCAGACTGCATGTCTGTCTTCCGACACTGCCGCATCAGCTCTATCTTACAAACCATGGATTACTAATGAAGTCTTAACTGACACTGACCGCGGCAGACAACATATCTGTCCTCCGACACTACGGAACCAGCTCTGATCTTACAGCCAAACCACTTCGCCAGCCATCCAAGCTAGACGCGATCTTTCCTAGCCCGCCCAGCTAGCCGTCTAACGCGCTGCTTCCCGACCGGGAAGGCGTGCCGGTCTCCAGCACGAATCCGCCCGGCGGATTAGTGGCATGGTCCGGTGTGCCGGCCAGCCTGTGGGTGGTTTTTAAGGCGGTTTTCCATCTGCTTCGGCGAATGCGGCCTGGTTCCGCTTATTCCGCCTCTGTTACACTATGTCGGCGATTGCTGCGAAAAAACTATCTCCACGAATGCATACACCATAACTACTCCACCTCGCAAACACTGGGGTTACACTCGTCTGGAATGAGACGCTCCCGTGGGTTCCACTGGGGGCTGAACCGCACAATAACCCTGGGTTCGGTGTGGGGCGGCGGTGGGGTGAGTGGACTGCTGTAGCCTGTTGTGGGGTTGTGTACCACTGAGGGCTACGGCGGGGACGAAGCCTCTCCATCGTTTCTAGGTCCCCAGTTCAATACATAAATACATACATACATACATACATACATACATACATACATACATACATACATACATAGGCGCGATCGGAAGACCATCGAAGTGGTTAGTGTGCCTTTTCGTTTAGTAGTTGCTGTTTATTAATACTTGTGAAATAATGGAAAGATAGCTCGCTATTAAGAGATACTTTAAATATAGAATGCAAGTAAATACGCTGTCTAGTTTGCTTAATATTAATAACAGAGGATTGTCATTTTGGCGCGCAACTTCCGAATGCAGCAGCAAATGGCGGAGAAAGACCACAATTTAGGCGGCTTTTCTCACGATACCCGTACCTAACAAACCATCTGTCATCGGTACCTCACACCACATTACGTCATCTTGCAACTGGTGCCGTCTCAACTGCTCTAAGAAGAGTTTCTTGTACCTGAATATGAGGGCTGCAAAGCCAGACATATTACAGTTTGGCCTTAAAAACTGCCTTCCAGAAAGAAGTCACAATGAGTGCAATGTTAGGCGCTTCCTCAGCTGCCTTAACAAACCCGCCTATCAGAGTTTCTTGTCACTGTATCCGTATGGCGAAGGATACAGTTGAGAACTTTATCCACAAGCAACTTATCAAACACATTCGCTGATGTTGGGCGGAGCATTGGCCGCAGTGCCCCCCCCCCTCCCCTTCCCCTCATTCTCTTCCAGAGCTCCGCACATACTTGTCATTAAAAAAGCAAAGTCCAGATAGTGCATGGAGTACTGATGCTGACATAGAACAGGGTGTTTCAAAATTTATATATATGGATTTTAAGGCTTTGTAGTGTTTATTACATTCAACTTACAATTATAAATGATACGTCAAGTGAAAGACCTATTCAACAATTTTTCTTAGAGTCGAGTGGACAGGCTTCTTATTCCCAAACCTTGATAGCTGTGTCTGGAGTAGCAGAGGCACATACAGACGATTCTTTGAGCCTTCAGAGGTAAAAATCGCTTGGCGTCGGATCGTGTGTGAACGTCGACGTCATGAAAAACATGCTCTGTCATTCGGCCCCTTGCGGCCAATCCAGCGATCGGGCACAACACCGTTTAACCCATCGCGTACTGAATTAGGCCAGCGACGCGGCGCACGATCTTGCTACCAGATAAAGATCTGTGATTCAGCCTCTTCCAATCCAGGAAGGAGACATAGTTCTAGTGTAGGAAGAGAACAAACACTAGTTACAGTTGCTGTGTCGAAAAAGAAAGACCTATAAACTTTCCGCCGGGATATGGCACTAAAAAAAATCAATTTCACTTGACTGCACCATTTCGTGACGATTTGCTGACGCGCACATTACATGCGTTCACACTTCCACTTACGTGAAATGTCACTGAAGATGACACGATCCAGAACATCTTCATCATCGTACAGCAACATTTCGTTTTCGAAGTTGGAGCGTCCCAGCAGACGTTACTGGAACTGCTAATTCACGACTAGCCTTCCGAACTGTTTTCTTGGACCTACGCGTGAAAGATAATCACTTGTTCAGGACGTTCTTGAGTCACTCTTGGTCGTTAAGTACTCTACTTTTGCGCGTGGGTATACAAAGAAAACCGTTTCAGTTGAGCTTCCATTTGATGTATTATTTATAATTGTATTGTAAGTTGAATGTATAAATGCTATCAAGCCTTAAAAACCGGATATTCATTTTGAAACAACCTGTATGACAATTGCCAAGTGGTAATCCTGCCGCTACTGCGTCACTGCGTCGTACATAAACCTCCAGCACGCTGATCACTTGGGGACGACACTCTTGAAGGCTCTCGCAAGGCGGCTTGCCTATTGGCCCCGCGTCATACGGGACATCGAGAAGACAGCACGCTACTGAGGGACCTGCGCGTCAGCACGGGCAACACCTCCACAGCAGTTCTACGACTGGCCAACATACAGCACCAGTGGAAGCACGGCCATCAAGACTTCGCTGGCCCCTCCTCAGAGAGATGAGGCTTATCGTCATAGAATCATATTCCAAGTTTCCTTGTGTAGTTCGAATGGCATGTACCGTAGCAAAGATGATGATAAGCGCGTTGCTGCAAATATTTGATATTGAAGACGAACCGAAACAATCGTTTTGGAAAATGGTCAATTTTTATCCCGTATGTTCTAGTACTTCTGCTCTCTGGGCAGCGTAATACACATGAAGAGACGCCATTCCACCCAGCCTCCAGCAGAGAGGGCTAGTGGTCTGTCCGTCGCTTTAAGCTGTAGATGCAGAAGACGCTGTCAGCCGCATCTGAAACCAAGATCCTGACGCTGTTCCTGTCCTCCACGACGCCGATACAGCAGCGCACTCCGGCTAAACTGCTTCATCACCGCCGACACCGTACTCTACGGGACGTTCTAAGGTCAACAACACCCCCACGCCGGCCCGACTGTCGCCCGAACTACTCTCTGCCCGCAGAGGTCTGGGCTCGCACCTTTGGTGGAGTCTCACGACGGATATCAGACGTCATCAGAGCCGCCCACGGACAATAAATGTGGAGACTAATAGCGCCTTCTTGGTGCAACACACCAACCGGCAGAGCACATGTTTAGTGGCTTTTCCCTCAAGGCCTTCGCCACCGTTCCCAGAGCAAGCGTGATAAAACATTAGACGCCCAGTAGACCCACTTCCCCAGGTTCAGCACCGTCGGAGCGGTTTCCCCATGCAATGCGACACTTCTCCACCTCCAGCAACACTGACCTCCAGCACGGACCCGGAGGCCAGCATCAGTATCAGTACCAGGAACCAACTACAACACAGGACACAGTGACACCATGGCGACACACAGCGAAACTTTACCTATCTTCATTCATTACATTTCGGGAGGGCAGCCGTGTAAACTTATTTCTTCTTTCTCTAATATTTCGGCCATCTTCATGGTGAACCGAGAGACTGAAGCTTCAACAGTCCTACCCTAGTTTCCAACCTCAGCGCCAAAGACATTCATTGGCGGTAAAAAGTATACGTGATCTGAGTCTGTATCTAGACGGTAGATGCAAGCTGGGATATTGATGCATCATTATTAGCTGCACTTTAGGGACATCTTCGTGAGTTTATTAAAGAAAGCGCCGGATTCTGTGATTTATCCAAGCTGAAACCCCGAAAACATGAAGATGCTTACCCACTCCGCCCCTCCCCCCTACTGGTGCGGCGGTCACGATACCGACTACCGACAGGGGCACTTCTGGCCCTACGCGCTGATTGGAGAGGGATCCTGTATCTCTGCCATCCGAGAACGAGGTCAGTGCCCTGAGATGTCCGCTATAGATGACTCTTCTGGCGGCCGGTAAGAGGCGCCAGCGGGACATCTCATGGACATGGCCACTGACGTAAAGGCAGAGATAAAACCCGGCCGGCAGACGACTGCAAGACACTTTGAATTGCGATGTGCCAAAGTCCCTACCTTGCAAATAGCGTACCTGGCTGGTAACTGGATTTCAACAGGACTACGTTCCAGATTGCTGTTCTATCGATTATTGGTGGCTTTCGTTGCCCATGGCCTATCCGGATTATTCTCTTAGTGAATAATCAACTGATTACAGTGTGTCCGTACTTAACACGTAATAAAAGTTGCAGCAGTGTAGGGGGTGTAATGCCAGGGAACACTTGCGTTTACTCATATTTTAAGCGAAATAATATTACGATCGTTTGAAAATGAGAAGTAGTGAGTAGTAGTGACTATCGAGTGACGGTAAATCAGTAGTATCCATCTGACTCAGTTCACTTGAATATTTTTTTTTAATCATCTCACCGAGTGTACTCGTATATTAACAGCTCTCTTCATAAAATTTGACTGCTAGCTTAACGAATTTACTGAAACTCCTTTTTGTTTTCATCATTACCTGACAATTGACTGTGTACCTAACTGGTAGTTCGCATTGTGATACAGTTGCGCTATATATATGTATGATGATAAACGTTTCATACAAAGGTGCAGGCAAATGGTCTTCACTTGTGGCAGAGGTCCAGGTTGGAACAAAGTAGAATACCGGGTCTTTCACGTCGTTACATCATGTAGCTGTTCTGCGGAAGTGCCGAGCAGCGTGTTACGTCGGCCAAGTCCTTCGCAACGGAGACAATTACGTAACTGCCCAACACCTCACACACTCAACAAATAGTTGTCAGAACGCTGTACCGCCCAGATATCCGGAGTTCCATCATGTCGGATATACTGTGTTCTAAGCTCTGTCTGTTTAACTGTACACTCAACATGTTTGCTAATAATGAAATATGACATTTAACAACATGTACATATACCTCTAGGTCACCCGTCACAAGTCAATGGTGAATGACGTAAACCTCCGACCTAGCTAACTTCAAATAATAAACAAATACAGCGGTGCTATGGATGATCAAATATTAGGAATAACAGAGTTACCACTCTAAAAAACGCTTGGATGAGAATGGCCAAATATTACAAACATCACAGTTACTGTTTAAATATGTATGGAGGACTACCGTGCCGCTTACATTATACCCCTTGAAGATGAAGATGACGGACCGTCTCGAAAGGAGAACTCGTGCTAAGCGCGCGAATGGCTTTGCAGTTCACCCCCCGAGGCACATCAGACCGATGATCGAGCTGTTACCACTAGACAGTTACACAAAATAAATTTCAAATCATGAATGCAAAGGGAGGCAAATGGTTCTGCCTTTGAGTGTAAGCACTGAGGATCTATAGAAAATCCTGAAGAAATCTAAAAAAAATGTACAGGATGATTCACAAAGATATGCAAATATTTTAATATGTTATTCTACAAGTAAAACTAAAGAAAAATGTTCATATAAACATAGGTCCGCAAATATTTCGTTACGGAGTTACGGCTAACAAAAAAATTTTACCTGAAATTTAGCAACTTCGGTAATATGAAGCCATCGCAAAACTGTAAGAGGTTAAAGTAAGGCACGATTTCCAATTATTTTGTTGTTATTGATCTGGTGAATCTAATAAAACATGTTACAGCATCCATAATATCTTCATCATCGTCTTAAAGTATCAAGCGCTCGTACTGATTATGAACGCTAGATAGAGAACCTTCTCCGTAAGATTCGAAATACTCCGCTAATGTTCCGTGCAATCGGAATCCTCCCAGTTGGAAAACGTACGCGATATTTGTTAACTGCAGCCGTAGCATTACCATCGCATTTGCCATAAATAAACACCACATCGGCGCATTCCTCTGTTGTAAATTTGAAAGGCACCCCTGTTTCCTAAATAATCTACAAACTACAACAGTTATTATGTGGTTTCACTTAAATACACTGTTGTTATGTTCTTTCACTGAACAATACATAAAACTAACTCTTTTCAAGGTTAGGAAACGACTGAAACAACTCGCTAACGGTTGCCAACAATGACATAAACGTTTCCACATTCTTAAAGGAAAGTAAACATATTTACTTGTACGAGGGTGAATCAAATGAAAACCTTAAATTTGTAACAACAAATCGAAATTTCGCTCCGTTATCCTGTAAATTGGTAAGCGTGCTACAAACAGCGTGCAGAATGGCCTGTAGGTGGCAGCAAAATGCAGATGCACACATACCGTCGCAGTATCAGTATAAAAACGGCCGGCCCCACTTGCGACTTGCACCAGGGAAGAACAGCGATCTGTTATTCGGTTTTTGCGTAGTGAAAGTGTGAAACCTATTGAAATTCATCGACGAATGAAGGTTCAGTACGATGATGCATGTTCGTCACAGCAGCAAGTCTACGAATGGAGTAGGAAGTTCGCAAATGATGTGACTTCAGTGGAAGATGGTCCTCGTCCAGGTCAAGCACAACGAGTTGTGACTCCACAGAACCGAGTGACTGACACTGAATGACATTGCAGCATGTTCAGAGATTAGTCATGGATCAGCACACCATATTGTGCATGATGTGCTCCAGTTTCACGAAGCAGCTGAATCCTGAAATGAGAAAACGACGTGTGGATGCTTGTGAAGAACTTCTTCGGCGCTTTGAACGAGAAGGTGATGGCTTCCTTGCAAGAATCGTTACTGGGGACGAAACCTGGGTTCACTCCACCAACCGGAAACGAAGAGAGCGAGCAAGGAATGGCGCCATTCCTCGTCACCAAAACCAAAGAAGTTTCGAACAGAACCATCAGCAGGGAAGGTTAGGCTGACTCTCTTTTGGGACGAAAAAGGCGTCATTTTGGAGCATTACATGCCTAGAGGGACCATTGTCACCAGTGCATCATACACAGGTCTCCTAAAAAATCATCTGCGGCCTGCAATCAAGTGGAAAGCGACGTGGATTGCTGTCAGCAGGTGCCCTTTTGCAACATGACAATGCAAGGCCCCACACTGCCCGTACAACAGTTGCAACAATCACAGACCTACATTTTGAGTGCCTTCCTCATCCACCATACTCAACAGACCTTGCCCCCTAGTGATTTCCATATGTTTGAACCACTCAAAGACGCAATGGGAGGAAAGAAGTTCCGTTCTGATGAAGAGATACGCCACGCTGTGCATGAGTGGTTGCGCGGACTACCAAAAGAATTTTTTTTTCTAAAGGAATTATGCACTTTGTAAGCGCTGGAGGACTTGCATTGGGGGACTGATGACCTTCGCTGTTTAGTCCCTCTTAAACATCCCAACAACCACCACCACCACCACTTGCATTGAGCGTGGGGGAGATTATGTTGAAAAGTGATACAGCTTTGTACCACTTCTGCACAATAAATAATATTTAAAAAAATATTCAAGGTTTCCATTTGACTCACCTTCGTATAATAATCTTTGCTTCTCTGTATGTTCTGGAAAACTATGCATATACACCTCTGGGACTTTAGTAGATTCGCCAGACCAATAACAACCAAATAAATGGAAATCGTGCTTTACTTTAACCTTGTACAATTCAGCGATGGCTTCACATTAGCGTAGTTGCTAAATTTCTGGCAATATCTTTTATTCATGTAAGCTTACACTGATATTTGCACCTCCTCTGCTTTCATCCTGACAGGAGATGCACGAGGAAGTATGTAAAATGGTTCGGGATGCCCTTTCGGCACGCGTTTACTCTTAGAAAATTTTTTACAATATTTCATTGTCTTCTCATGTAAAACGTGAAATATTTCTGTGTGAACACAGCATCTCCATTTTATCTCGTCCTCCAGTCCTCCTCCATGAGCGTAGTACACGGAGTAAGAATCAATATAAGTTTATTAACTGCCTCTTATGCAAATGGGGTAAAGTTGGTGTCAATTTTTCCACGCAGGTACGTCCGTGCGACTATTCAGCGTCGCGTTGCATTCTAAGGTAAAGTGAAAATTACCAGATATAGAGATACGTACCACCAGTGCTCTGATTTAGCCCTTTAGTTCCGTTTGGAGTGCCGAATCCCTTTTGTATAGAGCACTTCAGTGCCGCACTTTTATTTTCTGGTTTCAGCTGTTTCGCTGCAGACGAAGCACTCGCTTAAAATGGCAGAAAACTGGAGAAACTTTAGTCTTCTTTGACCCTCGTATTCACCCGTCTTAATTCTGAATAACCGTCACAGTAATTCAATTAACATTTAATTGTAGTCCTCTAGATCAAGAATGCGCCGTCTTGCTGCTGCGTTCTCATTCTGTAAAGTCTCTACCTTCCCTCGTCTTATTATTTCTCTTGCACACTCAACAATGGCTCACTGTTGTTTTATATTGATTGTGTATAGGAATGGCTCGAATCTGTCTGTAGCTATCGTATCATCGGGTGGATTTAAAAATACATACAATAGCATGTTCAGTTAACAGTTGTAAGTGAGGAGACGTATTGTGGGCTCTTTAAAATACACCAACTGAAAATTTATTCATATGCACAAATTCCACGTTTTCCAAGTTACGCGATCTGTCCACGAAAGAAGGCGTCTAAATCTGTTTAATCCTATCAATTATTTTTGTAAACGACAACGTGACCGCATTAAACGGTTACGTTTTATTTTTCTTCTGCCATCCCAAACTCTAACTAAAGTCATTATGAAGCGGTATGATAATTCACTTGATCTGTAGTCAAAATTGCAGAGTTCGACGAAAATAAATCATAATATTAGTTCAAGACTGATATCTTGTCATTTATAAAATTATGTTCGACTGTGAAAACCGATTGTATAAATTTAATCTGTTAAGAAAACATATTTCGAAATAACTTTTAATGAATGCATGCGATAAATAGAATACATTAATATTGCGTAGATTTATCCGCTGTGAAGCGGCAGGTACTTGCTATACCTGCAGTTTCCGTGTCAAACACGTATATGTTAATCACTTGTGTAAGTTAAACAGCGAACACTACGATGTGCGATAAATCAGAAAGCAGGCATCTTCATCAGGTAGTCGCGACTGTAGATGCCAAAACGCAATTACTTTTCTCCCAATCAAATAACTACTGATGCACAGTAGTATGATAGTATAGAAAGTTTCAGTATTTTTAAAATTTTTTGTCTTTTATTATAAATTTCACTCTATAAGACTAATGACTCTTAATTACCACCGAGCGAGGTGGCGCAGTGGTTAGCACACTGGACTCGCATTCGGGATGCCGACGGTTCAATCCTGCGTCCGGCCATCCTGATTTAAGCTTTCCGTAATTTCCCTAAATCGCTCTAGACAATTGCCGGGATCGTTCCTATGAAAGGGCACGGCCGACTTCCTTCTCCATCCTTCCCTAATCCGATGAGACCGACTACCTCGCTGTATGGCCTCCTCCCCCAAACAACCCAACCCTCTTAATTACCACATTCAGTTGAGATGCGACTGAAAGCGAAAGACAGAAATCGGGTGGATCACCTTTGCTATTGATGTGAATAAAAACGTGACGCCTAGTTTTGAGCGCAGGTAATAGAACGGCACAGCACAGTGGCTATATTGCAAAGTCGTGTCCTGATTTAGTTTATTCGTAAAGAGAGCGAGAAGACGTAATCCTGAAACTCCATGAGAAGTGATCTCCAGCTTTTCCTTCCTCCGTGGAGACTTCAGAAAGCAAGTTACACGTGGCGTCCCACGTTAAGAGCAAGGCGCAACAAGTGTTAGAAGACAGCATATGCTCTGGGTTTCCTGCACAGCTCTACTGCTGTACGGGTGAGAGGTGCACCACAGCGTGCGAGTGAAATAGCGGGGCAACTGGGAACGTACGCCAAAGTTGAAGTGTGGAACAGTACGAATCTTGTGGGGAAAAACGTCTGAAGTGGCGGTATATGCATCAAATGAAGTGCGCTTGCAACCGTAGTGAAACTGTGCCAGCAGTTGACCAAGGCCGCACACGCGTGTGTGGTGCTGAACCGCCGTGCAGTTCAGATCGTGCACCGTGCGATTTCCATCTTTCCTGCAAGCTGAAACATCACGAGATAATAGATTTTCCAGTGATGACGTTCACTCAGCGGTTCTTCAGTGGCTCCTGCATCATGGAGGAATTGAACGACAGGTAGGACGTTCTTTACAGAAATTCAGTAACTGCGTTGCAAAATAATGTCACTTTGAGCTGTAGTGCAGCAGTCAATAAAAGTTATTTGGCGTGCCATAATAATGTGTACCTTACTTCTTTAAGTCCCCTCGTTTTATACTGTTTTAAAGCGTTCTGTTATGAATGTCAAGGGACCTCACCTCACTTCTCGCTGCAAATGAAACGGGCCAGTTCTGTTGAGTTGACAAAGTATGTGAAGCAGTGACTCACCTAATGTTCCATCGCAGTTTTCAACAAACAATTTGACCAGAGCGTACCACGAAATAAGAGTTAAAACCACAACTGTTTCTCCTATAAATCTGACAGAAGCAACATTGCTCTTCATTATGGATCCCTCGTACCACATTCGCAGCATCCATGACAATGACACAACGTGTGATGCTATTCGATATTTCACATGACACTGTTTCAGACTCGTGAACCTTGCCAGAGATGTTTCTTACACCGTTGTAAGCAGTTTCCTATGTTGTAAAAATCTCGGCAGGAAACGGTAATCAAACGGTTACTGAAGTTAGTATGCAGAATTCTATGACTGTAGACACGACATCGCTCTTTCGGTAGAATATATCCACACAGTTCCGAAGCCGTCAGTGGCAGATAAAAGCATGAACTATCAGTTTAACAGCTCTTGCAGCTAAGTTTTTGTCAAGAATAGTGTACGGAAGAATGAAAGAGAGAATTGGGGCTCTGTGAAATGATACTCGGTTTGGTAGGAGAGGTCAAGACGTAGTTCTGAACGTGGGCTTGATAACAAGAGGCAAGATTTAGGAGAAATAAAGACACGTCCATTAGACTTATTGATGTGGAAAAGGCGTCCGACAAGGTACAGTAGTGGAAGACACTTGCAATTCTCAGAAAGAGAGGTGTAAGGTATGGAGAAGTGCGGATAATACGCGGAACGTGCAAGAATGAAATGAGAAAAATAAGACTGGAAGACCAAGAGTAGTGAGGTGGGATTTAAAACGGTGTAAATTAAGGATGCACTCTTTCTGCTTTGCTGTTTAACTTAGACGTCGAACAAACAGTGACAGACATAAAAAGAAGGTTCACGAGTGAGGTTAAAATTCAGGAGGAAAAGATATCTGTCACAAGATGCGCTGATCGCACTACTATCGTTAGTGAAATTGAGTGAGAATTACAGGTCCTGTGGAGCTTAACAACAGTCTAATGAACACGGAAAATCGACTGAAAGTAAATCAGAGAAAGGGAAAGTAATGAAGAGTAGAATAAATGTGATTAGCAATAAAATTAAAATCAAAATCGAGCAGCAAAGTGAATGAATGCTGCTATATTTGAAGCCATATGTTACAGAAGGCTGCTGAACTGATTAAGTAAGTTAATGAGGTCGTCTTTATTAGAATCAGCGAGGAAAGGAATATTTGAGAAACACTGACTGGTATAAGGGACAGGCAGCCGGGACATGTGTTAAGAGATCGGGGAACAATTTTCATGATGGAAAAAATGTAGGAAAGACAGAGGTTGGAGTACGTTTGTCATTGCCGTACGGGGAGACTTCAAGGACGAAGCGACCCAGGTAGTCCGCAGTAATGTTCCCATAGTTCTCTGCTGTCATAATTCCTTCGATTACCGCCACAGATCGCATGTATGCCCAACTCAATGTAACCTATGGCATAGTTCCGCCGTCACCGGCCTGCATGTTTCATTCAGTCATTCGCCTGGATGTCTCTGTGTAAGGACCCAACCATCCACCTGGTATAACAAGCAACGCGATTCATTCGACAGGCGACACATTTCTATTAATCCACGGTGAAAACTCAGCGATGCTGTGCCCACTGCAGTCTTAGCTGACGATGTCATAGGGTCAACACAGGAACACGTAGGGGTCGTGTGATGTGGAGCTCCGAAACACTTGTGCATCCACCAGCATTGTACTCTGTTGTCAGCTCTGCAACAGATCGCTGCCTATCCTGGATTTCTCGGTGAGGGATCCTCTGACCTGTAGTTGTACGATGAGACTTGGTCGTCAACACCAAACGGCCTACTCGCTATTTCACCATCCTTCAACCACTTTCCATAGGTGCTCACGAGATCGCCAGCAGGCTACCAGCTTCGCCGTTTAAGAAGTTTCGTTTCCAGCCGCAGCGCCAGAACAATGTGCACTTTGTCAAAATCGTTTCTGTCAGAGCATTTCCGCATTTGCGGCTCTTACCTTCGCTATAAAGACTGCCCATTTGTCTCTCTTCGGCTTACATTCTTTCCTTACTGCATCATACGCCCGCAAAACCACCAGGAGGCATTCAACCTCGCGGTGGTCAGTGGTCATAATGTTTCGGCTCATCAGTGTAAGGGCTGCTCCGAGATGAAGAGGTTGATGCAGGAGAGAAAGTCAGGAAACTGACGACGGAAAAAAAGGCGAGCGTTCAGTGTTCTGATCCTTGGTTCATGCGCTGCAGCTCCCGTTCGAAATTAAATTTCAAACATTTCTCAGACTTCAGGAATTGTGAGAAAACTGCCGTGGTGTCGAGTCGCCAGTTCCGAGTCTATGATAATTATTGCTGTCTAGGTCAATATCAGTGTGCATTACATTATCTGTGCAGCTTTAGTGGATAACTGGCTTCCTAGGTCCCAGTCTTGAAGTGAAGTCATTGCATTACGCAAAATTCCGCTTTCAGAGTTGGGCTAAGCGCTCACACTCCTGAGGTGGCCATGTGTATCCAAAGGCGAAGCAGCGCCGCCTGCAGACTTTCCGGACAACAGGCGGAGGGCGGCAGACTCCGTATCGACCGGGCGGCCTAACTTTTGCATATGCTGCTACGGTAGCTCAGGCGCTGACGTACATCGGCGATGCACTGCGGAGTGGATGGCTGCTACTCGTGAATTTTTTGTTAACGTTCGCGAAACCGTGCGCGAATGGAGAGAGTAGTGTGAACTGGACAATGGTATCCTTGTTAGGGAACAACTGCTTTAACGTAAGATGAACTTCGTCACCAAACATTCCACTTGAGACCTATTTCATTTGCTATTGAAGAGTAACAATAAAATAAATGATAGGCATTATTACTACTCTGGAACCAGGTACGGGTATATGTTTAAAATTGAGAACTAGGCGATTCGATGAAAAAATAAATTTGCATTTTCACCTTAAGTAAGCGCTACTTTCTTTTAGAAGAATGACTAACAGAACTGTGCTACTCTTACCCTATACTCGCTGGTTGAATAGTCTGAACAGCATTTGTTAATTTGGTGTTGAAGGCGACCAGAAATAAGGAGACCGGCTGTACATGTTCGGTTTATCAATCTTGATTCGGACTGTGAATGGAACAGAAAGAGTTGTTAGAGAGGCAAATAGAATCCTGAAATCGATTACTTTGCTTTAACTTCCTGTTCTTCGTGAGTAAAGCCTTCAATGTTCGCGAAAAACTATCACTGAAGATAGGAAAGTAAGAAGTTACGGATTATTCTCGTTTCGCCGGCGACATCAGTAGGAACGAAGCACAAACTCGAATTGAGGAAGATGGAGAAGTAAATTTCTCATGTCCTTTTCAAAGGAACCATCCCGGCATTTGCCTTGTGCGATTTAGGGAAGGTGCGAAAACCTAATTCTGGACAGCTGGACAGCTGGGCAAGGAATTGAATCTCCATCATTCGGAAGGCGAGTCCTTTGTAATAACTGCTGCGCTTATCTGGGTGAATACCTATCGCTGAGGATTGGTTTTTACCTTACTTGCTTTCCGTTGAAGATATCTTGCCACGGGTCACGCACGCCTTTAACACGAGTGAATGCCGTTGTTCGTGCTACGGAAGTACACAGCAGTCCTCCATAATTATACACCGACAGAAAAAAAGGGCATCACCATGGAGGAGTTGCGCTACATAAACGTTTAGTGGTAGACGTGTTTTTAAATCTGAAACATGATGCCTATTCAGATCCCGCGCCAGTCGCATAAGAGTGGCGCTAGTATCGCCACTGTGAGAAAACAAATAAGGTTTGCTTTAAATACACGCTGTAACGGTCGTGAACGTTTGTTACCTTTGAAATTGTACGCGGAGAGTTGATCTTAGTCAAGAATGCCTTTTACGTTACAAAGACTCCATTATCTACATCTCACTGAGTCTCAACGAGCTTGTGCAATAGTGCTACCAGAAGCTGGATGTTCCTTCTGCGATAATGTAGAAAGACGTGGCAGGAACGTAGCCACTGCTGGCGGCAGTGATCACGAGAATGTACGGCCGCAAGACGACCTGGTTGTGGATGGCCACGTGGTACCACCGAGAGGGAAGGCCATTGTGTTCGGCATATGGTAGTGCCGCATCGCACTGCATCTGCAGCAGCAGTTACCACCAAAGTCACACAACGAACTGTTACATACGGTTACGTCAAGGACAGCTCCAAGCCAGTCGCCCTGTAAGCTACATTCCACTGATTCCAAACCATCGCCATCTGAGACTTCAGTGGTGATAATCGAGAGGTCATTGATGGGCAATGTGGAGGTCTGTTGCGTTTTCGGATGAAGGCTGGTTCTGCCTCGGTGCCAGTAATGGCCGCGTGTTGATTAGGAGGAGGCCAGCTGAGGGCCTCCAACCAACCTGTCTGTGTGCTACACCTACGGAGTCTACACCTGCAGTTAGGGTCTGGGGCGTGATTTTGTATGACAGCAGGAGCACTCTAGTGGTCATCCCACGCACCGTAACTGAAAATTTGTACGAGCGTCTGGTGATTCGGCCTGTTGGATAACACCCCTTGTAATGCAGCCCAACAGGAAAACGCCGCTCACAAACCGCTGTTGTAACCCAACATGCTCTACAAAGAATGGTGGGTCGACATGTTGCCCTGGCCTGCTCGATCCCCAGGCCTGTCTCCAATCGAGCACATATGGGACGTTATCGGACGACACCTCCAGCGTCATCCGCGAGCCGCATTAGCCGTCCCTCTGTAGACCGACCAAGTGAAACTGGCGTGGAATTCCAGCCCACAAAATGACATCCGGCAACTGTCCAATACAATGCATACACATTTGCATGCTTGCATTCAACATTCTGTCGTTTACAAGGGTTATTAGTGTAGCAGCATTTCACATTTGCAACGGCTTCTATCGCGCTAACGTTAACCTTTGCTCTTGCAATGTTAAGCACTTAAATACGTTACCTAGACAAACGTATTCGAGAAATTTCATAATTATACATCAATTATTGTTTGGTGTTGTTTTTTTTTTTTTTTTTTTTTTTTCGTCTTCGTATGTCCCCATTTATGTTTCCGTGGCTCCCTTAAAATCGCTTACGGCAACTGTTGGCTTGTTCGTTTGGAAAGGACACAGCCAATTTCCTTTCCCATCCTTTCGTGACGTAAGCCAGAGCTCCCTTTCTAATGACATTGATGTCGACAGGACGTTAAACCATACTCCTCTTCCTCCCATGTTTATCCGGACAACGACCTACAATCGAACAAACTGTCTTTGTTGAACCCCCAAAAGATTTACTGGACAATGGCAGAAATTAATTTGCAGCTCATAGCCCACTTTACTGCTGGCTAATGCATTTTTCCTTATCAGGAGGCAGGTGCAGTTTACGAAATACTGTTGTTAACATAGCGTGCAGATAATTCTGTCCCGCATCGTAATTGTATCCTGTATCTTCATAGCCATCTTAAACATTCAGACAGTAATGACACATTTTTACTGTCCGTTTTTGCTGCACTGTCTCCTGAAACATGCACTTGATTTAGACAACCTTTTTCAAGTCGAATAGTTTGATAAGACGTATCATGGCCACAGATCGCTGGCTTGCAAAACAAGGTGGGTTAGGCCCGCCTGGCTTCATAGCGGCTGCTAGTCGACCATCCGTGTGGCACACCAGCCAGGCCGACTGTGGGTGTAAGCGGTTTTCCACTCTCGTCAGTGCCAGTATAGCCCCTGTTCGCCATCTCCACATCAGAAACGAAACTCAATAACAGTTAAAATAAGAATGCACACACAGCAAAGTCGCATGATCCATGCAGTATCTTACGATCGCGGCGACAAAAAGGTCATCAGATCCCAGATTTAAAATGATGATAATAGTGATAATAAGTACCATTGCGATTGTCTGTCATTAGCTGATGGTGTCCACACTGGGGAAAAGGTGAAGAGAAAGAAGAACAAATCGTGAACTATTCTTGCGCAGTGCGTGGAGTCGAACTCGCCCAACAAACTTGCAGAAGTTGTTCAGCGATATTTTCTGAATATTTCGGTACAAGGAACCGGTGGTCTCTGGTGCCATGCTATAGACTAACTCTATTTCGTTTAATTTCTTAACCTGATTTATTTTTGTATGTGTATTGCACTGAAAATTGCTGCACTACAGTGGAAGCGTCGACTATATGCTCATTTTGTCTTGTCAGGAAGCAAAGCTGTTCCATTCACTCGTTGTAATTACTGTTGACAACAGTAGTGCCCTAGTCCTGCATTTTGTATTGTTAGCGGTGTTTCGAGTTTGTTTTTCCCGCAGTGGTGGTTGTACAGTCTTAGACATAAAAACTGACCGCCGGCCGGCCGCCACTGAGACTAAGTCCGAGTCGTTCACTTAAGGTGGCCAATAAAACTGACCGCCCCTGACAACTTCTAAGTCCGGCCAACTGCACAATCTGGCAACACTGTAAGATGGGGAAGTGTTAGGAAGAAGTGTTGTCTACTTCCGAGTTGATATGGATGGAGTGAGCCCGTGGTCTTGCGGTAATCCTCGTGCATTCTAAACTTATAGTCACATGTTCGCGTCCAACTGTGTTATTTTTTTTTTTACCGCTTTTCGGTAAAGTTATGAGTCTGTTTGTACATCAAAGACAATTCGCTTAACATTCTACCCACCCGCAATAACAAGTATTCCAGAAACAATTCCGCAGAACAACTCGTGGCTGCGTCGCGATCATAACAGCTTACGCTCGAGCGTTTCCTCGTGCTGCAGCGGCTACCGGCCACCGGCCAAACTCCACCCGCCGCCTGAAATCCGGCGCCGCCCATGTGAAGGCGGCGCCACGCTGTCAGTGTATGTATCAATGCCATTTTCGAATTTGAAGTTCTAGTTATCATCTTGCAGTAAGCGTTGGATTTTGCATACTTGAAAATCGTGAACTACAGTTAAGCAAGTGGAAAAAGGTGTAACATCTGCAACACAAAATTTACTTTTGGTATAACAGAGGGGTGAATGTAGAGGAGGCAGCTAGAAAGATTTGAACTGTGCGTGGAGCGAGTGCTTTTGGGGAAAATACGCCAGAAAAATATATTCTTGTTTCAACAAAGATCGTTCTGGCATGAATGATATTTCACATTAAGGAAATCTCGAATACTGATATATGTGACATTTTACCATTTTACCATCATTCGACATTTGCATTCAACAGGCAACGTTCAGAAGTCTGGTGGAGGAGCACTGCATGCTCTAATTCGAAACAACAAAAATCAACGGAGTGACTATTATTGAATGTCATCAGGACGCTCATTGAGCATTCCTATGCAGTACTGTTACTGGTTACGTGTTATGATGCCTTTATCGTTAACTTCCTAAGAAGAAATGAAAGGCAGAGCCGGCCGGAGTGGCCGAGCGGTTAAAGGCGCTACAGTCTGGAACCGCACGACCGCTACGGTCGCAGGTTCGAATCCTGCCTCGGGCATGTATGTGTGTGATGTCCTTAGGTTAGTTAGGTTTAAGTAGTTCTAAGTTCTAGGGGACTTATGACCACAGCAGTTGAGTCCCATAGTGCTCAGAGCCATTTGAACCATTTTTTTGAAAGGCTGAGCCCCACCAAAAGACGTCGACTAGACCAAAGAGTAGTGTGAACATAATATTTTACACTTGATAGCTCCATAAGTGTGTTTTCCACTACGAATTCTGCCCCAAGGGGTCTGTACAACGCTGCTGGAATTTGTTGTCAACAACAGAGACACCTTTCGGTCGCAGTGTAAGAAAGTCGAGCAACAAAACTACATCACCTGTGCTACTGCATGATAACTCACTCTGTTGATTTGAGAAACAAAACTATCCAGGATATTGATAGAAAGTCGTCTCTCAGGCACTTGTATTGATAGGGAAGCCCTCTCTCAAGCACTTGTCCCTCTCGTCATAAAAAAAGGCTCTGAGCACTATGGGACTTAACATCTTAGGTCATCAGTCCCCTAGAACTTAGGACTACTTAAACCTAACCAACCTAAGGACATCACACACATCCATGCCCGAGGAAGGATTCGAACCTGCGACGTTAGCAGTTACGCGGTTCCGGACTGAAGTGCCTAGAACCTCACGGCCGCCGATGCCGGCTCTCGTCATATATTCGTAAAATTTTACGTTTCCCGCTCTTGAACGATCAACCGTCAAGGCAATTCATTTCTAGACGAAAATACTCTTAAGACTACTATGGTTTAATGACATCGTTAAAACAAGTAGGTTTCTACGGGCGTAGAATTTGTAAACAACTGTTGCATTGTCAGATTGTTGTGGATATCGCGAAAGAACATTCAGGTGCTGATTAATTTCTCGTTGATGATTACTGTTGCCTTTAGTAAACTAATGGAAAATGTAAATAAATTGTTCACTTTACTAATACAAATTAAATTCAGCTTACTACAGAAACATGACGACGGCAGTCTATCTTAATAAAGCATTAAGTTCAAAAATGGTTCAAAGGTCTCTGAGCACTATGGGGCTTAACTTCTGAGGTCATCAGTCCCCTAGAACTTAGAACTAGTTAAACCTAACTAACCTAAAGACATCACACACATCCATGCCTGAGGCAGGATTCGAACCTGCAACCGTAGTGGTCGCGCGGTTCCAGACTGTAGCGAAGCATTAAGTGTCTGTAAGACGATTGATCCTATTTTAACACGAATTAGTAGGATATTACCGACTTTTGACTTAGAAAAGATCTGTATTCATTTCCTGTATCAGTCGCAAGTATTATGAAAATATGGCATTTCATAGATAAAATTATGTATTCACAACAACAAAAAATATGTCGGCAGGAAACAAAAGTGGCATTATGAAAGTGGCAGTACCGTAAGGTTTTCGCTCTGACAGTAAGGGTTACTGAAAGTACCAAGACGAATTTTGCTCGAGCACTGTCTTACGATTCCTTTATTGAGTTTGTGTCTGCCTGCTTGTAGCTCTACTACAAAAGAATAAAAAATCTGGCTTTCAAGGTGTCTATAAAGGCGAACGAAAGCTTGAACCTGGTAGCCAAGCATGTTACCTGAGAAGTGGTATTTTCCTAAAGTGGGAAGACATTCTTTTGTGGTTGAATTGTTGGCAAATATCAGTCAGACGTGTGCCGTTGGTCTAAGCGTTCGGTGTGTTGAATTTGTACCAATGATTTTTCTACAGGGCTTTTTCTGTCCCAAATAGAGAGTTGAAGTCTCCCTTTGGTATTTTCACGTCATATTGGTGAATTTTTCTCATAGTATTTTCGAGTGTGTTCCAGAATTTTCGACATTTTTGGTGTTTTCCTTATTTTCGATGTTGGTGGGGCCATGTGCATTGATGAGTGTTACTTTTTACTGGGGCTCTGAATGAGCATAGTCATAAGTCGATTGTTGATGGGTGTGATTTCTTTGACAGAACTGATGATACACTCCTGGAAATGGAAAAAAGAACACATTGACACCGGTGTGTCAGACCCACCATACTTGCTCCGGACACTGCGAGAGGGCTGTACAAGCAATGATCACACGCACGGCACAGCGGACACACCAGGAACCGCGGTGTTGGCCGTCGAATGGCGCTAGCTGCGCAGCATTTGTGCACCGCCGCCGTCAGTGTCAGCCAGTTTGCCGTGGCATACGGAGCTCCATCGCAGTCTTTAACACTGGTAGCATGCCGCGACGGCGTGGACGTGAACCGTATGTGCAGTTGACGGACTTTGAGCGAGGGCGTATAGTGGGCATGCGGGAGGCCGGGTGGACGTACCGCCGAATTGCTCAACACGTGGGGCGTGAGGTCTCCACAGTACATCGATGTTGTCGCCAGTGGTCGGCGGAAGGTGCACGTGCCCGTCGACCTGGGACCGGACCGCAGCGACGCACGGATGCACGCCAAGACCGTAGGATCCTACGCAGTGCCGTAGGGGACCGCACCGCCACTTCCCAGCAAATTAGGGACACTGTTGCTCCTGGGGTATCGGCGAGGACCATTCGCAACCGTCTCCATGAAGCTGGGCTACGGTCCCGCACACCGTTAGGCCGTCTTCCGCTCACGCCCCAACATCGTGCAGCCCGCCTCCAGTGGTGTCGCGACAGGCGTGAATGGAGGGACGAATGGAGACGTGTCGTCTTCAGCGATGAGAGTCGCTTCTGCCTTGGTGCCAATGATGGTCGTATGCGTGTTTGGCGCCGTGCAGGTGAGCGCCACAATCAGGACTGCATACGACCGAGGCACACAGGGCCAACACCCGGCATCATGGTGTGGGGAGCGATCTCCTACACTGGCCGTACACCACTGGTGATCGTCGAGGGGACACTGAATAGTGCACGGTACATCCAAACCGTCATCGAACCCATCGTTCTACCATTCCTAGACCGGCAAGGGAACTTGCTGTTCCAACAGGACAATGCACGTCCGCATGTATCTCGTGCTACCCAACGTGCTCTAGAAGGTGTAAGTCAACTACCCTGGCCAGCAAGATCTCCGGATCTGTCCCCCCATTGAGCATGTTTGGGGCTGGATGAAGCGTCGTCTCACGCGGTCTGCACGTCCAGCACGAACGCTGGTCCAACTGAGGCGCCAGGTGGAAATGGCATGGCAAGCCGTTCCACAGGACTACATCCAGCATCTCTACGATCGTCTCCATGGGAGAATAGCAGCCTGCATTGCTGCGAAAGGTGGATATACACTGTACTAGTGCCGACATTGTGCATGCTCTGTTGCCTGTGTCTATGCGCCTGTGGTTCTGTCAGTGTGATCATGTGATGTATCTGACCCCAGGAATGTGTCAATAAAGTTTCCCCTTCCTGGGACAATGAATTCACGGTGTTCTTATTTCAATTTCCAGGAGTGTAGATCTGTGTTCGAGAAATGCCATGGCAAAGATTGGTACGCCTTTCGCTGCCTTTTGCTGCATTTTGCTCTTGAAGATGCAATGGTTTCCGTAATGCAAGGTTTCATTGTCAGTTAGTCGTGGTTCTTGAAAAGCAATGATGAGAATTTTTTCTCGGTCGATTTATTATGTGAGATTATTTAGTTTTCGTATTTGGATCAATGTATCGATGTTCGTATATATAAAAAAAAAGTTCTTATGCGTGTTAAATCTTGTGGGACTTAACTGCTAAGGTCATCAGTCACTAAGCTTACGCACTACTTAACATAAATTATCCTAAGGACAAACACACACACACACACACACACACACACACACACACACACACACACACACACACGGGAGGACTCGAACCTCCACCGGGACCAGCCGAACAGTCCATGACTGCTGCGCCTGAGACTGCTCGGCTAATCCCGCGTGGCGTGTAGTTTTCAAATGCATGTT
This sequence comes from Schistocerca nitens, assembly GCF_023898315.1. Classification (NCBI taxonomy): domain Eukaryota; kingdom Metazoa; phylum Arthropoda; class Insecta; order Orthoptera; family Acrididae; genus Schistocerca; species Schistocerca nitens. Next base: position 577,610,851 of record NC_064614.1, on the reverse strand, counting down.
TTCTGCTTGTAGGGAAATTTACAAGAGATCTTCAATATTCTCTGCCGCGCTAACCTGGCCTCACCAGAATCCGAAATTCCAACTGCCGCCTGTCGACAGTTCGCACAGTTCATGTTTGCTTCCGTGTCATTGGTTTGGCCTGGGTGATTCCAGGACCGGACAGGACCAGAGGGTGTTGAAGCCTTTCGAAGAAAATATTTTCAGCCGAGCTAATTGAGCTAACAGACGGTGACCAGAGTAGCGGTAGTTTTCACCCAGACATGCGTGGATTTTGAGTTGAACAGGTTGAGTAGTCGTTGATTTCCTCGGTACCACCCATATGGGGGAGGGTTTCCCCTATCGGCCCCACGGGATTATTATTATTATTTCTTTACTTTCTCAGACGTTAAGTCTGGGTAAAAATGGAAAGTGACACGGACCTTGATCAAGCGTCACTTCCTTTTAACTGTACGGTATATGTTATATTGCATTTAGGAACTTTCGGGTAATTGAACATGTATCAATAATTACAGATTTCTGTAGTTGTATATATAAGTTTGGATGTAGCTGTATTGCATTGATGTACTAGTGGATATTGTGTGGTATGACTCCTGTAGTTGATAGTATAATTGGTATAATGTCAACTTTATCCTGATGCCACATGTCCTTGACTTCCTCAGCCAGTTGGATGTATTTTTCAATTTTTTCTCCTGTTTTCTTTTGTATATTTGTTGTATTGGGTATGGATATTTCGATTAGTTGTGTTAATTTCTTCTTTTTATTGGTGAGTATGATGTCAGGTTTGTTATGTGGTGGTGTTTTATCTGTTATAATGGTTCTGTTCCAGTATAATTTGATAATTTGTATTCATCATTCTCCAGTACATTTTGTGGTGCATACTTGTATGTGGGAACGTGTTGTTTTATAAGTTTATGTTGTAAGGCAAGCTGTTGATGTATTATTTTTGCTACATTGTCATGTCTTCTGGGGTATTCTGTATTTGCTAGTATTGTACATCCGCTTGTGATGTAATCTACTGTTTCTATTTGTTGTTTGCAAAGTCTGCATTTATCTGTTGTGGTATTGGGATCTTTAATTATATGCTTACTGTAAATCTGGTGTTTATTGTTTGATCCTGTATTGCAATCATGAATCCTTCCGTCTCACTGTATATATTGCCTTTTCTTAGCCATGTGTAGGATGCGTCTTGATCGATGTGTGGCTGTGTTAGATTATACGGGTGCTTGCCATGTAGTGCCTTCCCCTTCCAATTTACTTTCTTCGTATTTGTTGATGTTATGTGATCTAAAGGGTTGTAGAAGTGGTTATGAAATTGCAGTGGTGTAGCCGCTGTATTTATATGAGTGATGCATTGTTTATTTTGCTAGTTTCTGCTCGTTCTAGAAAGAATTTTCTTAAATTGTCTACCTGTCCATAATGTAGGTTTTTTATGTCGATAAATCCCCTTCCTCCTTCCTTTCTGCTTAATGTGAATCTTTCTGTTGCTGAATGTATGTTATGTATTCAATATTTGTGGCATTGTGAACGTGTAAGTGTATTTCGTGCTTCTAGGTCTGTGTTACTCCATTTCACTACTCCAAATGAGTAGGTCAATATTGGTATAGCATAAGTATTTATAGCTTTTGTCTTGTTTCTTGCTGTCAATTCTGTTTCAGTATTTTTGTTAGTCTTTGTCTATATTTTTCTTTTAGTTCTTCTTTAATATTTGTATTATCTATTCCTATCTTTTGTCTGTATCCTAGGTATTTATAGGCATCTGTTTTTTTCCATCGCTTCTATGGAGTCACTGTGGTTATTCAATATGTAATCTTCTTGTTTAGTGTGTTTTCCCTTGACTATGCTATTTTTCTTACATTTGTCTGTTCCAAAAGCCATATTTATATCATTGCTGAATACTTCTGTTATCTTTAGTAATTGGTTGAGTTGTTGATTGGTTGCTGCCAGTAGTTTTAGATCATCCATGTATAGCAAATATGTGATTTTGTGTGGGTATGTTCCAGTAATATTATATCCATAACGTGTATTATTTAGCATGTTGGATAGTGGGTTCAGAGCAAGACAGAACCAGAAAGGACTTAATGAGTCTCCTTGGTATATTCCACGCTTAATCTGTATTGGCTGTGATGTGATATTATCTGAATTTGTTTGGATATTAAGTGTGGTTTTCCAGTTTTTCATTACTATGTTTAGAAACTGTATCAATTTAGGATCTACTTTGTATATTTCCAATATCTGTAGTAACCATGAGTGGGGTACACTATCAAAAGCTGTTTGGTAATCAATGTATGCGTAGTGTAGCGACCTTTGTTTAGTTTTAGCTTGATATGTCACCTCTGCATCTGTTATCAGTTGCTCTTTACATCCTCGTGCTCCTTTGCAGCAGCCTTTTTGTTCTTCATTTATAATTTTGTTCTGTGTTGTATGTGTCATTAATTTCTGTGTAATGACTGAAGTTAATATTTTGTAGATTGTTAGTAGGCATGTTATGGGGCGATATTTTGCTGGGTTTGCTGTGTCTGCTTGATCTTTAGGTTTCAGATAAGTTATTCCATGTGTAAGTGTATCAGGGAATATGTATGGGTCTGCAATGTAACTGTTAAATAATTTAGTTAGATGTGAATGTGTTGAGGTGAACTTCTTTAGCCAGAAATTTGCTATTTTATCATTTCCAGGGGCTTTCCAATTGTGCGTAGAATTAATTGCTCGGGTGACTTCATGTTGCAAAATTATCACTTCAGGCATTTGTGGTATCATCTTGTATGAGTGTGTTTCTGCTTGTATCCACCGTGCATGCCTGTTATGTTGTACCGGGTTTGACCATACGTTGCTCCAGAAGTGTTCCATGTCTGTTATGTTTGGTGGATTGTCTATTTTTATGTGTGTGTTATCTATTGTTTGGTAAAATTTCTTTTGGTTTGTGTTGAATGTTTGGTTTTGTTTCCTTCTATTTTCACTGTTTTTGTATCTTCTAAGTCGTTTGGCCAATGCTTGTAATTTCTGCTTCTTTTCATCTAATTGCTCTATTGCTTCTTGTTGTGAGATTTTACCTAACCTTTTTCGTTTTTTGTCTGATATTTCATTTCTTATAAATTGTGTTAGCTGTCCGATGTCTTTTCTCAGTTTTTCTATTCTGATCTGCAGCCTGTGTTGCCATGCTGGTTTTGTGGATTTCTTCTGTGTGTTGGTTGGTTCTGATCTCTGCCTAGTGTGTATATTTAGTGAAGTGAGTGCTCCTACATAAACCAGTAGTTGTAACTCTTCCATAGTTGTATTTTCATTTATTTTGTTGTGTATGATTGTGTTGATAGTTTTTATTGTTGTTTCGACTTGTGGGCTATTTGGTGGTCTATGCAAGAATGGTCTAATGTCTGTATTTGTGTCTTTGTATTCTATATATGTCAACTGAAATTTTTCTTCTATATCTAACATGTGTGTCACTTCGTGTTCTATTTGTGCTTGTTCTGGTGGCTGTCTTAAGATTTCGTTTTCCTCTGATTGTTTAATTGATGCGTGTTGTTCTTTGTTTGTTTGTTTGCTCTGGGATGTTTGAGTCCATTACTGTATTTTCTTCTTCTTCTAATTGCACATTATTATTATTATTATTTCCTTCCCTTTCTCAGACGTTAAGTCCGGTTAAAAATGGAGTGACGCGGACCTTGATCAAGCGTCACTTCCTTTTAACTGTACGGTATATGTTATATTGCATTTAGGAACTTTCGGGTAATTGAACATGTATTAATAATTACGGATTTCTGTAGCTGTATATATATGTTTGGATGTAGCTGTATTGCATTGATGTACTGGTGGATATTGTGTGGTATGACTCCTGTAGTTGATAGTATACTTGGTATGATGTCAATTTTATCCTGATGCCATATGTCCTTGACTTCCTCAGCCAGTTGGATGTATTTTTCAATTTTTTCTCCTGTTTTCTTTTGTATATTTGTTGTATTGGGTATGGATATTTCGATTAGTTGTGTTAATTTCTTCTTTTTGTTGGTGAGTATGATGTCAGGTTTGTTATGTGGTGGTGTTTTATCTGTTATAATGGTTCTGTTCCAGTATAATTTGATAATTTGTATTCATCATTCTCCAGTACATTTTGTGGTGCATACTTGTATGTGGGAACGTGTTGTTTTATAAGTTTATGTTGTAAGGCAAGCTGTTGATGTATTATTTTTGCTACATTGTCATGTCTTCTGGGGTATTCTGTATTTGCTAGTATTGTACGTCCGCTTGTGATGTGATCTACTGTTTCTATTTGTTGTTTGCAAAGTCTGCATTTATCTGTTGTGGTATTGGGATCTTTAATAATATGCTTACTGTAAATCTGGTGTTTATTGTTTGATCCTGTATTGCAATCATGAATCCTTCCGTCTCACTGCATATAGTGCCTTTTCTTAGCCATGTGTAGGATGCGTCTTGATCGATGTGTGGCTGTGTTAGATGATACGGGTGCTTGCCATGTAGTGCCTTCCCCTTCCAATTTACTTTCTTCGTATTTGTTGATGTTATGTGATCTAAAGGGTTGTAGAAGTGGTTATGAAATTGCAGTGGTGTAGCCGATGTATTTATATGAGTGATTGCCTTGTGTATTTTGCTAGTTTCTGCTCGTTCTAGAAAGAATTTTTTTAGAAAGAATTATTATTATTATTATTATTATTATTATTATTATTATGTCATCAGCAAATCCGATATGGTGCATCTTCCCACCACTGAAATAGATGTGCATTGTTCGACTCAGTATTTCCATCACATAAATATGGGTTATAATTACGTTACATTGCTGCTAGTAGACATATTTCTCAGTTTTTCTTGGACAGTTGCTACCTGTTACTCCAGCATAGGAATTTATGTGCGCAGCATTGTTGCAATACAGACGTTCAAATTATCCGATTTCTGTAATTTCATTTCGATACCAGATCGTTCTAATCGGATTCAACCAGTCAGGCTTAATGTGGATATCCGAATACGACTCTCATCATTTGATAGACTGCCGCGTGGGATTAGCCGAGCGGTCTAAAGGCGCTGCAGTCATGGACTGTGCGGCTGGTCCCGGCGGAGGTTCGAGTCCTCCCTCGGGCATGGGTGTGTGTGTTTGTCCTTAGGATAATTTAGGTTAAGTAGTGTGTAAGCTTCGGGACTGATAACCTTAGCAGTTGAGTCCCATAAGATTTCACACACACACATTTGATAGACTGGGTAAACCACATTCTTAATCGGACGGTTGAATCTAGGTTACTTATTTATGACAGGGCCTTAATTCTTAAGCACTGTGGAAAATAATAGTACAATGTGCTTATTACTAATATTTTATTTAAATATAAATATAATAACGAACGAGATAACAGTTTATTTACAGGAGCAGAGCCCCATCCATCATAGCAGAGCGAGATTGGTTTCAGGGCCAAGAGAGGATAAAGCTGTTGCCGTTTGTTCCACGATCATCGAGCATCAACCAGATAAGTTCCTCCCATCTGGTCTCCATGACTATTACCAAGTGCTGTACTTGTTCAAACAAAGTACTGGGAGAATATGTGGGCAGAGGTAACAAGGTCATTGCCATGTGGACCTACTTGCAAACTACCTTTGGACGAAGATAGAAAACGTATGGTGGGAAGTAAACCATCATGCTACACTGTCGACGACTTAATGAAATCAATGCCCCTACTCCTTCGAGAAATCTTACGTAATGATCGTGGGTGGGTTGGTTACTAAAAGTATACTCGTCCACAAAACCCATGTGGGTAATTATCTGATAGTCGGTCAGGCTTTGCTTTGTCACAGCTCTTTAGATACAAGTCCATTTACTTTCAGTATCCTCCTTACAATCCTTGCAATGCAAGGTAATTGAAAAATCTCATCCACTCGACGCCAACTGAGGAATTGACTGGTGCATGTGTTGTTCAACACACAGCAGTTGTCACCCTCACTGGAATCAATGACAGTTTGTGTGTGTGTGTGTGTGTGTGTGTGTGTGTGTGTGTGTGTGTGTGTGTGTGTGTGTGTGTGTGTGTGTGTGTGTATGTGTGTGTGTTTTTTTTTTCGTGTTCACGCACTATCCGAATCAATACTATTAACATTAGAGAGACAACCAACAATAAATATTGCATCAAATATGACTGTAAAGTATTTTAATGCGATGCAAAGTTACAAACTGAATGTTTACCCAACCCACGACCTGCACATTACGTTACGATAAGTAAGATGTATTAACTCCATAGTATCGTTAGCAGAGACAGTGCGCTCTTGTTGTCGAGGCTCGCGACGAGTGCAGCGATTAGCCGTGCTCAATGCCGCCGCGATTTGTTTGTTGGCTGAGCGTGGACAGTGAGCAGACGCTTCGACATAAACAGAAAGAAATCACCTTGGCTCTGACTGCAGTGAGCGGATATCACTGCCTGCGTGTTCCTATAGTAACCAACGTGAGACGCTACTCACAGGTGCCATGGAGCAATTGCAACGGGTATCATGTCATTAGTCATCAGAATATTGACCAGTGATGAAATGTCCACTCTATTTGAATCCCACAAGAATGTGAGGTGATATCAAAATTCATCCAACATACAAAAATTAACTGCAGGGCTTTCATGTATGCAGTAGTAGCACACAAGGAAATATTATGTCTTGGAAGCGTATATTTCATTTCCTCTTCTGATATTAACGCCCTTGTTTTAGTATGAAGTGGGAAAATAAACACGAAAAACTAAAGTTCCTGAGAAGCATATCAGTCATTTCCTCTTCTCATATCATAACTTTTGTTTTAGTATGAAGTAAAAAAATAAACAGTTTAAGGTTGTGAAGCATAATATGACACCAGATTCTTATCATAGGCGCTATCGGAAACGCATAAAGCAGGGAGCTGTCCATTCTTTTGTCCAACAGTCTGTCTCCTTTCTTGCATTACTCGCGCTAGGAGATTCTTATTTAAGGACTTGTGGGCATCAAGTTCTTCAGCAGAACAAGCCTTATGTTATTGTACTAATTACGGTATGGAAAAAGTGCAACAAATACGATTTCCCCTAAAGCAGTGGGGATATTTGCAAATGTCTGTATTCAGCAATGACTGCCAGCTGCCACAACACTTCACAGAGTCCATGCGGCAGGCAACACAACTGTGCGTGCACTTCAGACTTCATTCAGTAAGACGTCAGGAGATGGATGGAAACGTCAAATTAACGTCGCGTTCCAAGCCGTATTCAATGCAGAATGAGGTGTTATTAAGGTAGTTGAGCGTTCTAGCAATTACACTTTTGTAATTCCCGTATGAGTATTCCGATAGCCAAAAGAACCCGTTAGTGTGAAACTATCGCGAACTGCATTAATGTCAAACTGCAAGAACTTGAGACAATACGTGGACTCTTCTCTTCGCTGGGTGACCTATTGCTGTTATTTAGGATTCTCTCCGTCCTAGACGTAATGCAAATGGAACTTCAGGGGCGCTTTCCGCTATTCTTGACAAACATCAGCAACTTTTAATCACTGCTAATTACAACTGCGTGATGATATTGCTCAGGTTGTCAGTAGTTATGGTGGTGTTATGCTGTCAAACTGCTTACAGTAACGTTAGTGGTGGCACACATAATTTAGCGCTGTCTACCAACTTAAGTAAAGATAGTGTTGTGGCGTCGTCGCTTCTCTTTATTTGGCCTCAGCTTGAGTAATCCGATTTAACGAACATAGTACTCCATTCGCGGGCTGCTAATGATACAGTATGACTACAGAGATCATCGTGCGGGTATTACATTAATTCTGCAATGAATTGCTTAACAAATATTACCCTCAGCTATGCAGCTGGAATGACTCATTACACTGTGTGGCACTTGGTTAAGGGATCAGTTCGCTGCAATCCTGCTTCTACTGTTCGTAAATACTTGTATACTTCATAAATGGTTCAAATGGCTCTGAGCACTATGGGACTTAACTTCTGAGGTCATCAGTCCACTAGAACTTAGAACTACTTAAACCTAACTAACCTAATGACATCAGACACATCCATGCCCGAGACAGGATTCGAACCTGCGACCGTAGCGGTCGCGCGGTTCCAGACTGTAGCGCCTAGAACAGCTCGGCCACCCCGGCCGGCATACTTGTATACTGACCATTCGTTATTTGACTAAATATGAATTACAATCTGATTCGCATATATATGTCAAGCGTTAGCGCCGGCACAAAGCAATGACTAAGGGTTGGATGCCGTTGAAGTCCCGTTACACTGATGGCAAGACAAATGTTCGCAAATCACCTCTATTGCCTCAAAAAACAATTGCATCTTAAAATATTGAAGGACCGACGTCCACACTGTCACAGCGCGTTGAAATACAGCTAAGACGGCAGATGAATATTTGTGACCGACTGGGATTCGTACCTGGACCTCCTGCTTACTAGACAGACATGCTGATCACTGCACTATTATTTTTTTTTAAAAAGTTTGAGAAGACTTTCAGCACCAGGTAGGCGGAGGCAAAGAGGGCAGGGGTCGAAGATCCGAGGCCTGCCCTCAATGCCTCCCCCATACCTGTCACTGAGCAGCTGCATTATTCCCATGTATTCCATGTTTGCACCCATATATACCTTAAAATTGTGGAACAAAATTGAAGTAGTAATTAAGGTAATATAAATTACAGATTGCCGCCTCCAATGGCGTGCGTTCCTTGTAGAACATAAATTATAACAGTGAAAAGGGTGACGGAAAAGTACATAACAAACATTCATTCAGAAATATATTCACAATTTAAGTTATTTTGCACTGGATGCATATTAGGTCTTTAAGGAAGCCATATATTTTTCCACAAATGAAAAAAATTTCGGAGCCGGAGGGGTTTTGCCAAATTAGAACAGTTCTGATTTTAGAACCAACGTAAAAGAATATTCCAGGAATAAAAAAAGTGAAAAAATAGTATTCTGCTTGTAATCAAAAAACTTTCCACCTCTTCTTAGCCCACATAAAGCAATAGATAAAAAAAATTGAAACCATTCCTTATATTTGTTATTCTTTATCAGCGTAAAATGTTCTTCTGCAATATAAAACCTGTACTCTTCTAAGTTCTGTTCGTTACGATGTAGAACACAAACTGTCCCAGAAGCCACGAATATCTGTTATTTTTTGCGGACGGGTAACATTTCCAGTCGGGTTGTAAATCTTAAGTTATCGGTATATGACTTTCAGTGGTTGATATTGCTAATTTCTTCCTAGTCCAGTTCCAAATTCTGATTCTATTTTCACATAAGAAGATGTGCGCTACAGTTTCTACAAGTTTCGCAGTATGGGGATGATCTGAATTTGATTTTCCATTATCGTTTCGCTGAGGGTATGGTTTCGATTACAACGTTGTAAGACGTCGTGGTCCGTGTTCCGCCCTCACAATCATGTTTCGCACATCAACACACTTCATTCGAAACCAAACTCGATAAGATCAAGTCAGTGTTGTATAAATTTATGTAAACGATATGCAATTGACAAGTGAGCGCACCGCGGTTGAAATAGTCGAGGCTGGCGTGTACACATACATTCCAGACACGACGGTCACAGAGGCATTTAGTTCAGGAGAGAGGCCGCACAGCAGGATGCCAGGCCCTTCAGAGGACGACCCGCCCATGTCGGCCGGTGATCGCCCGTAGCGGAGAGCGTGGGCCCGAGTTGAAAGGGGGCAACAACCCCGTGTTTGGCTTAAAAGCAAATTCCGCTACACTGTGTGGGAGAGGCCAGCCTACGCATTCTTTACACATAGCACGCAGTTTCAGAGATTTTTCACAGGGAGACAGCAAACGCCAAACGCCAAAGCTATAGGTTTCCGGATTGGTCGCCTTAAACGTAACGTCATTCTCCCGTTTTAGAAGAGCAATGCTGATTGGCAGACGATATTTCTGACGCCTTGAGCTGAAGGAATAGTGGAAGAGACCGAAAGATATACCCCTTCACGACTGGCATGGAGAGGCGCCGTTCTGTTGTTGCTCTTGGAGCGAGAACACGTAACGAGAGCGTGCGCGCTCATACGTGTACTCGAAAGAGCGAGGAACAAGTTTCTCCTCAGTACTTCACTGGGAGAGCACCTCTGTCGAGAGCTACTCTATATTGAGTCCTTGCGATTAACCGTTGTTCACTGTGTTGGCCGACACACTTATTGTGCGGCCGGCCGCGGTGGTCTCGCTGTTCTAGGCGCGCAGTCCGGAACCGTGCGACTGCTACGGTCGCAGGTTCGAATCCTGCCTCGGGCATGGATGTGTGTGATGTCCTTACGTTAGTTAGGTTTAAGTAGTTCTAAGTTCTAGGGGACTTATGACTACAGCAGTTGAGTCCCATAGTGCTCAGCCATTTTTGAACTTACTGTGTGGTGTGAACGAACAGAGTTATAGTTAAACACCTGCGAGCGAGTTTTGAGTGGCATTGCGGTGGACTGGTTATCTGAGCGGTGTACCACGCCAATAGTTAGACTAGGGGCGAATAGGAATCCCTGACTTCATCAAGGCATAGGGAGAGTTTGATTGGCGAAGGTCAATCCAGATAGAACGAGAGTTACCTTATTTGTCAGCAGCGAGCGGCGCAGACAGCAGTCATCGCAGCTTACGGTATTGTGCGCTACAGCTATTGCGAGCCCCATATTTCCTCCACAACAGTACACTTCACTGAATTTCACACGCGACAGCCTCGACCGTACCTAGCAACATTCTAAAGGATAATTATTCAAGTTGAGTAGGCGTGCCTCTCAGCCATTCTGCCAAGGCAACAAGCATCTTAAACTTTGTATAGAAATTTCATTAGCGAATCCTATCCTTGAGAGGTAACTCCACATTCCGAAAAGAACCAGGATATAACTTGTTCAATTCATAACTAAAAGTGCCATTGTGATTTCTCAGAATTTGGCAAAAATAAATAATAACTTTCGTTAGTTTCATGTTTTTCTTACACTAACTAGCACTACTCCAGTACCCAAGTATCCCACTAGTTAAGTAAGAGATTTTGTGAATTTTTGTGTCATTTGCTTACAGCCGACGACTCCAGAAGATATTTATTGCTGAAAGTTTCTCAAGCATTTCTCTTTAGAACGTTAGGAGCGTCTGACTTCTGTAGTAGTGTGGGGGTGGAAATTGCATCTTGCAGGAGCCACAGGGTAAAGGGTACATCTCACATTAATCCGTTGCGCAGAACAACAGATCAACCCCACACCACAGAACGTCGCACCATACGGCACTGACTCTAGTTGATAGAATTTTATTGTTGATATTTTTCCAGACGTTCCTCCAGTTTTTTGTAGGTTAATTTACCGGAATTGGTTTGTGAAGACGATGTGTGGTAATATAATCATAGACGGTTCTAGTGTTGGTTTGTGCTGGTGGAAGTCTTATACAGCTCCAATCGCCATAGTGCTTTCGGACGTAATCTAGGCTGGCATGCTACATTAACAGGAGCGTTTCTATCCCCAGGATCTAACGAGAGGAACAGAAGTTTCGTGATGCCTGTCTTAGTGGCATGTATTAGTTTAAAAGCTCGTCTTTAATTCCAAGTCCTCCATTTTGCCTCTGCAAAGTCGCCCTGTGGAGGGATACTTTGAAGGTATTTTGTTTCCACACATACCCAGAGGCTACAGCTAATATGCAGTGACCTGCATTATCGGTAAGACTGCTGTGACATGATATATTTTGCTAAGTATGTATGTATTTATAAAGTGAACTTTCTGCAGTCGGTCTAACAATCGCAAGTCATGGTCCTTCAACGAGGTTCCGATGACATTAAGTTTCCGCTCCCAATTGTTCGTGGCCATACGCTTGGGATTCGCCCTTAACCTCAAGCCGACTTGGAGTCTCTCTTCAGTTACATCTAACCAGTGCGCACCTGTTGCACTATTGTAAGAACCGAGATGCCGGTTCATTTGGCTACAAGAATGCGTATGTTCCTCCAGCATGACGGGGCTCCTGCACATTCTAGTCGTCAGGTGACACATTATCCAAACGTAACATTTCCCCGAAGGTGGATCATTAGATATGGGCACTTTTCTTGGCCTTCAAGGTCCTCGGACCTTATCTCTTTGGATTTTTGGCTGCGGGGATGGTTAAAGGCGAAGTTTACAAATAAAAAGTAAACCGAAGAGCCGATTTGATCGTTCGGGTTATGAATAGCGCAGCCCTCATAAAAGAACGCAAAGACGACCTCAGTAGAGCTACACGTGGTGTTATCAAGAGAACTCAAATGTGCATTGAAGTTGGTTGGTGAATTTTTGAAAATCAACTTTTGAATGTCCTCATTTGCCTTTGCTTTGAGTTTGTTAGCGTTACGTACTAACAGCTGTATCTCTGTACTCAATAAAAAGTGGACGCATTTATATGGAATTTTTTTCGTCTGTACTACCACCTGCTAAAATATGTACTATTCCTCCTGAAACACCCTGTATATGTATATATTTGTGGTGTCTGTTCTTTCGGACATGTCCGAAAGAAATTGCTTCATGGCATTCTGCAACGACCTTCGATCTAGTTGCAGGGGCTGATACAGATTTCAGAGCTGCTTGGCTGTCTGAATAAAAGTAGATGCTACGATTTTTGTAGGGTCTACTCTAATTTTCCTCCGTGCACATGCTGAGAGAAAAAAACGTGTAATACTGTGGCCATCTTCCCTAAAGAGATTCTAGGCAGTACACCAGACCTGGTACTTTCATCTGTTTTCGACCTGTCAGTAAAACACTATATTATGTCTCTTGCACGGAGTTGTGGTTCGTTTTTCCACTGCTCCCTGCTTCCAACTATTACATGGCAAAGTTTATTGAAACAGCTAGAAGTTATTGTGTAGTTAGTCAGCATTTCCCCAGCCATCGCCTTACTGATTTGGGATTCCGTATATGCTAACTATATCCAGTTATTTCCAATTTTTAGCCTTTATGTCCCTGCAACTGCCTCCAGTTTAAGCCGCAGATGTAAGGCGGGCATGTCTAGCATAATATCCATTCCGAGAGTGGATGTCCTGCTAATTCCCTCTGTTTATGAAAGCAGGCCAGTATCTGCACTTTGCCAGACTCCCTAGCAGCCACCCTCTGTTCGACTTTCTTCATATTATAGCCCAATAAATTATCTTTTGCCTTTTTGCAGAGGTGTATATTCAGTAAGTACTGGGTTTAGACCCCAGTTTACCCTACAGCAGCTTCTAGTGCTTATCAGATTATCTTTCGCAGTGGAACATATTGTTTATGTGAGGTGTTCATAATAGTTTTCCATCCAGGACTACCTCTAGATACACTACAACCCTCTCTAAAGTTTCATCGAGAAACATAATTTTTCAGTATGTGTGCTGGATATGCTTCCCCATAAATAATACTACACCAGTTTTCGTGGGGCTCGTCTTTAAATACTTGTTCACAATATTCAGTGCACATAGGTTTAACAGTACTAGCAAATTTTCTAAGTCTTACTGTGAATAGATCGTTTACTTATTCTTTTCAAGAGTAGTCTCCCGCATTCAGCTCATCTATGAGTTCATTCACCACTAGGTTCTTCATCTCTAACCATTTACTCGAAGGTCGTATTACTCGACATCCAGGAAGAGACAGAGAGCATCCAGAAAGGGTAGTGCTTTTTCCACCTTCCCAACAAGTTGGTGAAGTGTTACCTCACATGATTTGCTTCGCAAGTATTATGAAAATGTGGCAGTTCATAGATAATATTATGTATTCACAACAACAAAAAAATATGTCGGCAGAAAACAAAAACGTGGCATTATGAATTTAGCAGTACCTCAAGGTTTTCGCTTTGACACTAAGGGTTACTAAAAGAAGCAAGACGAATTTTGCTAGAGCGTTGTCTTACGATTCCCTCATTGAATTTGTATTTGCCTGCTTGTAGCTCTGCTACAAAACAATTAAAAATCTAGCTTTCGGCGAGGCTCGAAAGGCGAACAGAGGCAGCATGCACCTGACAGGCAAGCACGTTACCTACGAGCTAGCGAATAGGCGCGGTGTCTGCCACTTACTTATTGACCCAGTAAGCGCTATGGCAGATAAACCGCAACATAAGAGGCGACAGTAGTTGTATTTCCCATGTGGAACGACTTTCGTGGACTCAAAAGGATTAACTGATATCCTTATGTCACGTCTCAAGCGAAAATCACTCAGTATTAAATTGAAATGACACGATAACATCAAGTGAATTTAGCAGGATAGTACTGTGCCATCAAGGAAGCTACTCGTCGGTCACAGAGTTGCCAAACATATTCTGCGCTGTTGCCAAGTTTCAGTTATACCGCCAGGAAGGATACCAGCTGATGTGTTCTGTGAGTGACCTCGGAAGTGACTATAGCTTCGTTTCAAAGTTGCGGGTGGCAAGGGCCGCAAGATCCTCATTATATGTCAATGAGTCTTATTCGCATTTCTGTAATTAGGTTTAGGGGCTAGAGTGCAATTACTTGTAATACATCAATGCACTGAATTCAAACTAAATGTCATAAATTAATACTGCGACAATTATTTGTGTTTTACTGTCTTCATCGGACCGAAACCTTGAAAGCGTATCACCAGACGCGATTCACAGTTTTGGAGCTTCTCCAGTGGTAGAGTTGGCGATGTATATTTGCTGTACAATATTGTTATTGAGATCACTGTCATTGGCACGTCCACCAGAAGACAGGCATGGCCTGGCTTATTGTTGTCAGCCTTCCTGACGGATATTCTGCCCTTGTTCGAAACGTGAAGACTTAGGGTTAATTCGAACATTCCATACGGCGAAAATTTGATGTTACTATTCTTCCATCTCTAACATTCAAATAACAGTTACAATAAGCGGCAGAAAAGCGCCTGTGAATCAACAATTAATAATGCAATCATAATTAGTGGAATCTGACAAATTCCATCTGTCATCTGATAATTGTGAAAAACTACTTTTTTTATCTTCACAGCACCACAGTATGAACGCAAGGGTTTCATAGGATACCTATACTTAATTTATTTGTGATCGTTTTCAATGACAATACGGGAGGAGCAAAACCATCTGACTTGATACATACTTTTCCAGCGGGATTTGAATCTTTGGCTACAGTTGCAGGCCGGCCGAAGTGGCCGTGCGGTTAAAGGCGCTGCAGCCTGAAACCGCAAGACCGCTACGGTCGCAGGTTCGAATCCTGCCTCGGGCATGGATGTTTGTGATGTCCTTAGGTTAGTTAGGTTTAACTAGTTCTAAGTTCTAGGGGACTAATGACCTCAGCAGTTGAGTCCCATAGTGCTCAGAGCCATTTGAACCATTTTTTTTTGCTACAGTTGCAGTAGCATGTCCAGTGAGGTATCAAGAATGTGAGCAATCACTCATTGTTACAGTATAGGCTAGGGCGGAGAGAAGCAGGTTTCCGACAAAGTAAACGATGAGAAACACTGTCGCTCTCACTTATTAAACAGGAATTGTTCAGAAAATTACAACTATATCTAGTGAAATGAGTAGGTTGATGCAGCTCCAGTCCGGCGCTATCACTGAGTTGCCAAACATTATCCGAATGGCACTTAAGATAAAAATGTGTGTGTATTGTGTGTGTGTGTATGTGTGTGTGTGTGTGTGTGTGTGTGTGTGTGTGTGTGTGTGTGAACTGTTCTTTCGGACATTTCCGAAAGAACAGACACTACGAATCGAAATAGACAGCCTTGTTAATCAATAAAAGATTGAAGGACAGATGTCCAGGCTGTCATGCGCATTAAAATAGAACAACGGCGTCAGATAAAAATTGTGCCTGACCAGGTTCGAACCCGGATTCGTAGTGTCTTTACTTTCGGACATTCCCGAAAGATCCGCGCATGTGCTACGCGGCAAAGATAAGAATTCGTGTTTGACGAGGAGCGTGTGTAGATAGGTGCTGAAAAGAGGTTGGCTGCTGCGTTCCAACACTGCCCACCGTCGGAGGTTCGAGTCCTCCCTCTAACATGGATGTGTGTCTTGTCCATAGCGTAAGTAAGTTTAAGTTAGATTAAGTAGTGTGTAAGTTTACGGACCGATGAACTAAGCAGCTTGGTCTCATAAGTTCTTACAACGAATTTACGAAATTTTAAATCCAAAATACTGCATCTCGGTTCTTACAATAGTGCAATAGGAGCGCACTGGTTAGCTGTAACTGAAGAGAGGCTACAACTCGGATTGTGGTTAAGAGCATAATAACTTAAATTGTGAATATATTTCTGAATGAATGTTTGTTATGTACTTTTCCGTCACCCTTTTCACTGTTATAATTTATGTTCTACAAGGAACGCACGCCATTGGAGGCGGCAATCTGTAATTTATATTACCTTAATTACTACTTCAATTTTGTTCCACAATTTTAAGGTATATATGGGTGCAAACATGGAATACATGGGAATAATGCAGCTGCTCAGTGACAGGTATGGGGGAGGCATTGAGGGCAAGCCTCGGATCTTCGACCCCTGCCCTCTTTGCCTCCGCCTACCTGGTGCTGAAAGTCTTCTCAAACTTTTTAAAAAAAAATAATAGTGCAGTGATCAGCATGTCTGTCTAGTAAGCAGGAGGTCCAGGTACGAATCCCAGTCGGTCACAAATATTCATCTGCCGTCTTAGCTGTATTTCAACGCGCTGTGACAGTGTGGACGTCGGTCCTTCAATATTTTAAGATGCAATTGTTTTTTGAGGCAATAGAGGTGATTTGCGAACATTTGTCTTGCCATCAGTGTAACGGGACTTCAACGGCATCCAACCCTTAGTCATTGCTTTGTGCCGGCGCTAACGCTTGACATATATATGCGAATCAGATTGTAATTCATATTTAGTCAAATAACGAATGGTCAGTATACAAGTATGCCGGCCGGGGTGGCCGAGCTGTTCTAGGCGCTACAGTCTGGAACCGCGCGACCGCTACGGTCGCAGGTTCGAATCCTGTCTCGGGCATGGATGTGTCTGATGTCATTAGGTTAGTTAGGTTTAAGTAGTTCTAAGTTCTAGTGGACTGATGACCTCAGAAGTTAAGTCCCATAGTGCTCAGAGCCATTTGAACCATTTATGAAGTATACAAGTATTTACGAACAGTAGAAGCAGGATTGCAGCGAACTGATCCCTTAACCAAGTGCCACACAGTGTAATGAGTCATTCCAGCTGCATAGCTGAGGGTAATATTTGTTAAGCAATTCATTGCAGAATTAATGTAATACCCGCACGATGATCTCTGTAGTCATACTGTATCATTAGCAGCCCGCGAATGGAGTACTATGTTCGTTAAATCGGATTACTCAAGCTGAGGCCAAATAAAGAGAAGCGACGACGCCACAACACTATCTTTACTTAAGTTGGTAGACAGCGCTAAATTATGTGTGCCACCACTAACGTTACTGTAAGCAGTTTGACAGCATAACACCACCATAACTACTGACAACCTGAGCAATATCATCACGCAGTTGTAATTAGCAGTGATTAAAAGTTGCTGATGTTTGTCAAGAATAGCGGAAAGCGCCCCTGAAGTTCCATTTGCATTACGTCTAGGACGGAGAGAATCCTAAATAACAGCAATAGGTCACCCAGCGAAGAGAAGAGTCCACGTATTGTCTCAAGTTCTTGCAGTTTGACATTAATGCAGTTCGCGATAGTTTCACACTAACGGGTTCTTTTGGCTATCGGAATACTCATACGGGAATTACAAAAGTGTAATTGCTAGAACGCTCAACTACCTTAATAACACCTCATTCTGCATTGAATACGGCTTGGAACGCGACGTTAATTTGACGTTTCCATCCATCTCCTGACGTCTTACTGAATGAAGTCTGAAGTGCACGCACAGTTGTGTTGCCTGCCGCATGGACTCTGTGAAGTGTTGTGGCAGCTGGCAGTCATTGCTGAATACAGACATTTGCAAATATCCCCACTGCTTTAGGGGAAATCGTATTTGTTGCACTTTTTCCATACCGTAATTAGTACAATAACATAAGGCTTGTTCTGCTGAAGAACTTGATGCCCACAAGTCCTTAAATAAGAATCTCCTAGCGCGAGTAATGCAAGAAAGGAGACAGACTGTTGGACAAAAGAATGGACAGCTCCCTGCTTTATGCGTTTCCGATAGCGCCTATGATAAGAATCTGGTGTCATATTATGCTTCACAACCTTAAACTGTTTATTTTTTTACTTCATACTAAAACAAAAGTTATGATATGAGAAGAGGAAATGACTGATATGCTTCTCAGGAACTTTAGTTTTTCGTGTTTATTTTCCCACTTCATACTAAAACAAGGGCGTTAATATCAGAAGAGGAAATGAAATATACGCTTCCAAGACATAATATTTCCTTGTGTGCTACTACTGCATACATGAAAGCCCTGCAGTTAATTTTTGTATGTTGGATGAATTTTGATATCACCTCACATTCTTGTGGGATTCAAATAGAGTGGACATTTCATCACTGGTCAATATTCTGATGACTAATGACATGATACCCGTTGCAATTGCTCCATGGCACCTGTGAGTAGCGTCTCACGTTGGTTACTATAGGAACACGCAGGCAGTGATATCCGCTCACTGCAGTCAGAGCCAAGGTGATTTCTTTCTGTTTATGTCGAAGCGTCTGCTCACTGTCCACGCTCAGCCAACAAACAAATCGCGGCGGCATTGAGCACGGCTAATCGCTGCACTCGTCGCGAGCCTCGACAACAAGAGCGCACTGTCTCTGCTAACGATACTATGGAGTTAATACATCTTACTTATCGTAACGTAATGTGCAGGTCGTGGGTTGGGTAAACATTCAGTTTGTAACTTTGCATCGCATTAAAATACTTTACAGTCATATTTGATGCAATATTTATTGTTGGTTGTCTCTCTAATGTTAATAGTATTGATTCGGATAGTGCGTGAACACGAAAAAAAAAAACACACACACATACACACACACACACACACACACACACACACACACACACACACACACACACACACACACAAACTGTCATTGATTCCAGTGAGGGTGACAACTGCTGTGTGTTGAACAACACATGCACCAGTCAATTCCTCAGTTGGCGTCGAGTGGATGAGATTTTTCAATTACCTTGCATTGCAAGGATTGTAAGGAGGATACTGAAAGTAAATGGACTTGTATCTAAAGAGCTGTGACAAAGCAAAGCCTGACCGACTATCAGATAATTACCCACATGGGTTTTGTGGACGAGTATACTTTTAGTAACCAACCCACCCACGATCATTACGTAAGATTTCTCGAAGGAGTAGGGGCATTGATTTCATTAAGTCGTCGACAGTGTAGCATGATGGTTTACTTCCCACCATACGTTTTCTATCTTCGTCCAAAGGTAGTTTGCAAGTAGGTCCACATGGCAATGACCTTGTTACCTCTGCCCACATATTCTCCCAGTACTTTGTTTGAACAAGTACAGCACTTGGTAATAGTCATGGAGACCAGATGGGAGGAACTTATCTGGTTGATGCTCGATGATCGTGGAACAAACGGCAACAGCTTTATCCTCTCTTGGCCCTGAAACCAATCTCGCTCTGCTATGATGGATGGGGCTCTGCTCCTGTAAATAAACTGTTATCTCGTTCGTTATTATATTTATATTTAAATAAAATATTAGTAATAAGCACATTGTACTATTATTTTCCACAGTGCTTAAGAATTAAGGCCCTGTCATAAATAAGTAACCTAGATTCAACCGTCCGATTAAGAATGTGGTTTACCCAGTCTATCAAATGTGTGTGTGTGAAATCTTATGGGACTCAACTGCTAAGGTTATCAGTCCCGAAGCTTACACACTACTTAACCTAAATTATCCTAAGGACAAACACACACACCCATGCCCGAGGGAGGACTCGAACCTCCGCCGGGACCAGCCGCACAGTCCATGACTGCAGCGCCTTTAGACCGCTCGGCTAATCCCACGCGGCAGTCTATCAAATGATGAGAGTCGTATCCGGATATCCACATTAAGCCTGACTGGTTGAATCCGATTAGAACGATCTGGTATCGAAATGAAATTACAGAAATCGGATAATTTGAACGTCTGTATTGCAACAATGCTGCGCACATAAATTCCTATGCTGGAGTAACAGGTAGCAACTGTCCAAGAAAAACTGAGAAATATGTCTACTAGCAGCAATGTAACGTAATTATAACCCATATTTATGTGATGGAAATACTGAGTCGAACAATGCACATCTATTTCAGTGGTGGGAAGATGCACCATATCGGATTTGCTGATGACATAATAATAATAATAATAATAATAATAATTCCCGTGGAGGCCCGGGAAAAGAATAGGCCTCCGGTATGTTCTGCCAGTCGTAAAAGGCGACGAAAAGAACAAACCACTAATAGGGCTAACCCCCCTTTTAGTGTGATTACTTGGTTCAGGACAGAACTAAAGAAGCCTCGGACAAGCGCCGTCATGGTCGGGGACGACGCTTGAACCCTATGCCCGCCCACAATGGTAACGACACTGCTAGCCAACTAGAAAATGATTCAAATCCAAATAGAGGTGTTTTGCAGGATATGCTTCCTGCAACCACCCTAGAAGGAAAACAAAGACAGAGGATGAGATGGTCAGATGAAGTTAATCGACACCTCATGTTCTGTTATTACCAAGCAACAAACCTAGGAACCAACACAACTGGATACAGATCACAAGTATACACAACATTTATTACCAGATACCCAGAATTAAAATTTTTAACAGAACAACGTCTAGCTGATCAGATTCGTGTAATAATAAAAAATAACAGGATACCCCAGTCAGAATTAGAAAACATCAAACAACAAGTACAACAAATACTGGAACAAAATAATGTGCAATTAGAAGACGAAGAAGAAAATACAGTAATGGACTCAAACATCCCAGAGCAAACAAACAAAGAACAACACGCATCAATTAAACAATCAGAGGAAAATGAAATTTTAAGACAGCCACCAGCACAAGCACAAATAGAACACGAAGTGACACACATGTTAGATATAGAAGAAAAATTTCAGTTGACATATATAGAATACAAAGACACAAATACAGACATTAGACCATTCTTGCATAGACCACCAAATAGCCCACAAGTCGAAACAACAATAAAAACTATCAACACAATCATACACAACAAAATAAATGAATACACAACTATGGAAGAGTTACAACTACAGGTTTATGTAGGAGCACTCACTACACTAAATATACACACTAGGCAGATATCAGAACCAACCAACACACAGAAGAAACCCACAAAACCAGCATGGCAACACAGGCTACAGATCAGAATAGAAAAACTGAGAAAAGACATCGGACAGTTAACACAATTTATAAGAAATGAAATATCAGACAAAAAACGAAAAAGGTTAGGTAAAATCTCACAACAAGAAGCAATAGAGCAATTAGATGAAAAGAAGCAAAAATTACAAGCTTTGGCGAAACGACTTAGAAGATACAAAAAAAGTGAAAATAGAAGGAAACAAAACCAAACATTCAACACAAACCAAAAGAAATTTTACCAAACAATAGATAACACACACATAAAAATAGACAATCCACCAAACATAAGAGACATGGAACACTTCTGGAGCAGCATATGGTCAAACCCGGTACAACATAATAGGCATGCACGGTGGATACAAGCAGAAACAGATACATACAAGATGATACCACAAATGCCTGAAGTGATAATTTTGCAACATGAAGTCACCCGAGCAATTAATTCTACGCACAATTGGAAAGCCCCTGGAAATGATAAAATAGCAAATTTCTGGCTAAAGAAGTTCACCTCAACACATTCACATCTAACTAAATTATTTAACAGTTACATTGCAGACCCATACATATTCCCTGATACACTTACACATGGAATAACTTATCTGAAACCTAAAGATCAAGCAGACACAGCAAACCCAGCTAAATATCGCCCCATAACATGCCTACCAACAATCTACAAAATATTAACTTCAGTCATTACACAGAAATTAATGACACATACAACACAGAACAAAATTATAAATGAAGAACAAAAAGGCTGCTGCAAAGGAGCACGAGGATGTAAAGAGCAACTGATAATAGATGCAGAGGTGACATATCAAGCTAAAACTAAACAAAGGTCTCTACACTACGCATACATTGATTACCAAAAAGCTTTTGATAGTGTACCCCACTCATGGTTACTACAAATATTGGAAATATACAAAGTAGATCCTAAATTGATACAGTTCCTAAACATAGTAATGAAAAACTGGAAAACCACACTTAATATCCAAACAAATTCAGATAATATCACATCACAGCCAATACAGATTAAGCG
Organism: Schistocerca nitens; assembly: GCF_023898315.1. Classification (NCBI taxonomy): domain Eukaryota; kingdom Metazoa; phylum Arthropoda; class Insecta; order Orthoptera; family Acrididae; genus Schistocerca; species Schistocerca nitens. Next base: position 577,588,621 of record NC_064614.1, on the reverse strand, counting down.
TGGAATATACCAAGGAGACTCATTAAGTCCTTTCTGGTTCTGCCTTGCTCTGAACCCACTATCCAACATGCTAAACAATACAAATTATGGATACAATATTACTGGAACATACCCACACAAAATCACACATTTGCTATACATGGATGATCTAAAACTACTGGCAGCAACCAATCAACAACTCAACCAATTACTAAAGATAACAGAAGGATTCAGCAATGATATAAGTATGGCTTTTGGAACAGACAAATGTAAGAAAAATAGCATAGTCAAGGGAAAACACACTAAACAAGAAGATTACATATTGGATAACAGCGACTGCATAGAAGCGATGGAAAAAACGGATGCCTATAAATATCTAGGATACAGGCAAAAAATAGGAATAGATAATACAAATATTAAAGAAGAACTAAAAGAAAAATATAGACAAAGACTACCAAAAATACTGAAAACAGAACTGACAGCAAGAAACAAGACAAAAGCTATAAATACTTATGCCATACCAATATTGACCTACTCATTTGGAGTAGTGAAATGGAGTAACACAGACCTAGAAGCACTCAATACACTTACACGATCACAATGCCACAAATATAGAATACATCACATACATTCAGCAACAGAAAGATTCACATTAAGCAGAAAGGAAGGAGGAAGGGGATTTATCGACATAAAAAACCTACATTATGGACAGGTAGACAATTTAAGAAAATTCTTTCTAGAACGAGCAGAAACTAGCAAAATACACAAGGCAATCACTCATATAAATACATCGGCTACACCACTGCAATTTCATAACCACTTCTACAACCCTTTAGATCACATAACATCAACAGATACGAAGAAAGCAAATTGGAAAAAGAAAACACTTCATGGCAAACACCCATATCATCTAACACAGCCACACATCGATCAAGACGCATCCAACACATGGCTAAGAAAAGGCAATATATACAGTGAGACAGAAGGATTCATGATAGCAATACAGGATCAAACAATAAACACCAGGTATTTCAGCAAGCATATTATTAAAGATCCCAATACCACAACAGATAAATGCAGACTTTGTAAACAACAAATAGAAACAGTAGATCACGTCACAAGCGGGTGTACAATACTAGCAAATACAGAATACCCCAGAAGACATGACAATGTCGCAAAAATAATACATCAACAGCTTGCCTTACAACATAAACTTTTAAAACAACAAGTTCCTACATACAAGTATGCACCACAAAATGTACTGGAGAATGATGAATACAAATTATACTGGAACAGAACCATTATAACAGATAAAACAACGCCACATAACAAACCTGACATTATACTCACCAATAAAAAGAAGAAATTAACACAACTAATCGAAATATCCATACCCAATACAACAAATATACAAAAGAAAACAGGAGAAAAAATTGAAAAATACATCCAACTGGCTGAGGAAGTCAAAGACATGTGGCATCAGGATAAAGTTGACATCATACCAATTATACTATCAACTACAGGAGTCATACCACACAATATCCACCAGTACATCAATGCAATACAGCTACATCCAAACTTATATATACAACTACAGAAATCCGTAATTATTGATACATGTTCAATTACCCGAAAGTTCCTAAATGCAATATAACACATACCGTACAGTTAATAGGAAGTGACGCTTGATCAAGGTCCGCGTCACTTTCCATTCTTAACCAGACTTAACGTCTGGGAAAGTAAAGAAATAATAATAATAATAATAATAATTCTTTCTAAAAAAATTCTTTCTAGAACGAGCAGAAACTAGCAAAATACACAAGGCAATCACTCATATAAATACATCGGCTACACCACTGCAATTTCATAACCACTTCTACAACCCTTTAGATCACATAACATCAACAAATACGAAGAAAGTAAATTGGAAGGGGAAGGCACTACATGGCAAGCACCCGTATCATCTAACACAGCCACACATCGATCAAGACGCATCCTACACATGGCTAAGAAATGGCACTATATGCAGTGAGACGGAAGGATTCATGATTGCAATACAGGATCAAACAATAAACACCAGATTTACAGTAAGCATATTATTAAAGATCCCAATACCACAACAGATAAATGCAGACTTTGCAAACAACAAATAGAAACAGTAGATCACATCACAAGCGGACGTACAATACTAGCAAATACAGAATACCCCAGAAGACATGACAATGTAGCAAAAATAATACATCAACAGCTTGCCTTACAACATAAACTTATAAAACAACACGTTCCCACATACAAGTATGCACCACAAAATGTACTGGAGAATGATGAATACAAATTATCAAATTATACTGGAACAGAACCATTATAACAGATAAAACACCACCACATAACAAACCTGACATCATACTCACCAACAAAAAGAAGAAATTAACACAACTAATCGAAATATCCATACCCAATACAACAAATATACAAAAGAAAACAGGAGAAAAAATTGAAAAATACATCCAACGGCTGAGGAAGTCAAGGACATATGGCATCAGGATAAAGTTGACATCATACCAAGTATACTATCAACTACAGGAGTCATACCACACAATATCCACCAGTACATCAATGCAATACAGCTACATCCAAACATATATATACAGCTACAGAAATCCGTAATTATTAATACATGTTCAATTACCCGAAAGTTCCTAAATGCAATATAACATATACCGTACAGTTAAAAGGAAGTGACGCTTGATCAAGGTCCGCGTCACTCCATTTTTAACCGGACTTAACGTCTGAGAAAGGGAAGGAAATTATAATAATAATAATGTGCAATTAGAAGAAGAAGAAAATACAGTAATGGACTCAAACATCCCAGAGCAAACAAACAAACAAAGAACAACACGCATCAATTAAACAATCAGAGGAAAACGAAATCTTAAGACAGCCACCAGAACAAGCACAAATAGAACACGAAGTGACACACATGTTAGATATAGAAGAAAAATTTCAGTTGACATATATAGAATACAAAGACACAAATACAGACATTAGACCATTCTTGCATAGACCACCAAATAGCCCACAAGTCGAAACAACAATAAAAACTATCAACACAATCATACACAACAAAATAAATGAAAATACAACTATGGAAGAGTTACAACTACTGGTTTATGTAGGAGCACTCACTTCACTAAATATACACACTAGGCAGAGATCAGAACCAACCAACACACAGAAGAAATCCACAAAACCAGCATGGCAACACAGGCTGCAGATCAGAATAGAAAAACTGAGAAAAGACATCGGACAGCTAACACAATTTATAAGAAATGAAATATCAGACAAAAAACGAAAAAGGTTAGGTAAAATCTCACAACAAGAAGCAATAGAGCAATTAGATGAAAAGAAGCAGAAATTACAAGCATTGGCCAAACGACTTAGAAGATACAAAAACAGTGAAAATAGAAGGAAACAAAACCAAACATTCAACACAAACCAAAAGAAATTTTACCAAACAATAGATAACACACACATAAAAATAGACAATCCACCAAACATAACAGACATGGAACACTTCTGGAGCAACGTATGGTCAAACCCGGTACAACATAACAGGCATGCACGGTGGATACAAGCAGAAACACACTCATACAAGATGATACCACAAATGCCTGAAGTGATAATTTTGCAACATGAAGTCACCCGAGCAATTAATTCTACGCACAATTGGAAAGCCCCTGGAAATGATAAAATAGCAAATTTCTGGCTAAAGAAGTTCACCTCAACACATTCACATCTAACTAAATTATTTAACAGTTACATTGCAGACCCATACATATTCCCTGATACACTTACACATGGAATAACTTATCTGAAACCTAAAGATCAAGCAGACACAGCAAACCCAGCAAAATATCGCCCCATAACATGCCTACTAACAATCTACAAAATATTAACTTCAGTCATTACACAGAAATTAATGACACATACAACACAGAACAAAATTATAAATGAAGAACAAAAAGGCTGCTGCAAAGGAGCACGAGGATGTAAAGAGCAACTGATAACAGATGCAGAGGTGACATATCAAGCTAAAACTAAACAAAGGTCGCTACACTACGCATACATTGATTACCAAACAGCTTTTGATAGTGTACCCCACTCATGGTTACTACAGATATTGGAAATATACAAAGTAGATCCTAAATTGATACAGTTTCTAAACATAGTAATGAAAAACTGGAAAACCACACTTAATATCCAAACAAATTCAGATAATATCACATCACAGCCAATACAGATTAAGCGTGGAATATACCAAGGAGACTCATTAAGTCCTTTCTGGTTCTGTCTTGCTCTGAACCCACTATCCAACATGCTAAATAATACACGTTATGGATATAATATTACTGGAACATACCCACACAAAATCACATATTTGCTATACATGGATGATCTAAAACTACTGGCAGCAACCAATCAACAACTCAACCAATTACTAAAGATAACAGAAGTATTCAGCAATGATATAAATATGGCTTTTGGAACAGACAAATGTAAGAAAAATAGCATAGTCAAGGGAAAACACACTAAACAAGAAGATTACATATTGAATAACCACAGTGACTCCATAGAAGCGATGGAAAAAAACAGATGCCTATAAATACCTAGGATACAGACAAAAGATAGGAATAGATAATACAAATATTAAAGAAGAACTAAAAGAAAAATATAGACAAAGACTAACAAAAATACTGAAAACAGAATTGACAGCAAGAAACAAGACAAAAGCTATAAATACTTATGCTATACCAATATTGACCTACTCATTTGGAGTAGTGAAATGGAGTAACACAGACCTAGAAGCACGAAATACACTTACACGTTCACAATGCCACAAATATTGAATACATAACATACATTCAGCAACAGAAAGATTCATATTAAGCAGAAAGGAAGGAGGAAGGGGATTTATCGACATAAAAAACCTACATTATGGACAGGTAGACAATTTAAGAAAATTCTTTCTAGAACGAGCAGAAACTAGCAAAATAAACAATGCATCACTCATATAAATACAGCGGCTACACCACTGCAATTTCATAACCACTTCTACAACCCTTTAGATCACATAACATCAACAAATACGAAGAAAGTAAATTGGAAGGGGAAGGCACTACATGGCAAGCACCCGTATAATCTAACACAGCCACACATCGATCAAGACGCATCCTACACATGGCTAAGAAAAGGCAATGTATACAGTGAGACGGAAGGATTCATGATTGCAATACAGGATCAAACAATAAACACCAGATTTACAGTAAGCATATAATTAAAGATCCCAATACCACAACAGATAAATGCAGACTTTGCAAACAACAAATAGAAACAGTAGATTACATCACAAGCGGATGTACAATACTAGCAAATACAGAATACCCCAGAAGACATGACAATGTAGCAAAAATAATACATCAACAGCTTGCCTTACAACATAAACTTATAAAACAACACGTTCCCACATACAAGTATGCACCACAAAATGTACTGGAGAATGATGAATACAAATTATCAAATTATACTGGAACAGAACCATTATAACAGATAAAACAACACCACATAACAAACCTTACATCATACTCACCAATAAAAAGAAGAAATTAACACAACTAATCGAAATATCCATACCCAATACAACAAATATACAAAAGAAAACAGGAGAAAAAATTGAAAAATACATCCAACTGGCTGAGGAAGTCAAGGACATGTGGCATCAGGATAAAGTTGACATTATACCAATTATACTATCAACTACAGGAGTCATACCACACAATATCCACTAGTACATCAATGCAATACAGCTACATCCAAACTTATATATACAACTACAGAAATCTGTAATTATTGATACATGTTCAATTACCCGAAAGTTCCTAAATGCAATATAACATATACCGTACAGTTAAAAGGAAGTGACGCTTGATCAAGGTCCGTGTCACTTTCCATTTTTACCCAGACTTAACGTCTGAGAAAGTAAAGAAATAATAATAATAATCCCGTGGGGCCGATAGGGGAAACCCTCCCCCATATGGGTGGTACCGAGGAAATCAACGACTACTCAACCTGTTCAACTCAAAATCCACGCATGTCTGGGTGAAAACTACCGCTACTCTGGTCACCGTCTGTTAGCTCAATTAGCTCGGCTGAAAATATTTTCTTCGAAAGGCTTCAACACCCTCTGGTCCTGTCCGGTCCTGGAATCACCCAGGCCAAACCAATGACACGGAAGCAAACATGAACTGTGCGAACTGTCGACAGGCGGCAGTTGGAATTTCGGATTCTGGTGAGGCCAGGTTAGCGCGGCAGAGAATATTGAAGATCTCTTGTAAATTTCCCTACAAGCAGAAACATGCATTTGAAAACTACACGCCACGCGGGATTAGCCGAGCAGTCTCAGGCGCAGCAGTCATGGACTGTTCGGCTGGTCCCGGTGGAGGTTCGAGTCCTCCCGTGTGTGTGTGTGTGTGTGTGTGTGTGTGTGTGTGTGTGTGTGTGTGTTTGTCCTTAGGATAATTTATGTTAAGTAGTGCGTAAGCTTAGTGACTGATGACCTTAGCAGTTAAGTCCCACAAGATTTAACACGCATAAGAACTTTTTTTTTATATATACGAACATCGATACATTGATCCAAATACGAAAACTAAATAATCTCACATAATAAATCGACCGAGAAAAAATTCTCATCATTGCTTTTCAAGAACCACGACTAACTGACAATGAAACCTTGCATTACGGAAACCATTGCATCTTCAAGAGCAAAATGCAGCAAAAGGCAGCGAAAGGCGTACCAATCTTTGCCATGGCATTTCTCGAACACAGATCTACACTCCTGGAAATTGAAATAAGAACACCGTGAATTCATTGTCCCAGGAAGGGGAAACTTTATTGACACATTCCTGGGGTCAGATACATCACATGATCACACTGACAGAACCACAGGCGCATAGACACAGGCAACAGAGCATGCACAATGTCGGCACTAGTACAGTGTATATCCACCTTTCGCAGCAATGCAGGCTGCTATTCTCCCATGGAGACGATCGTAGAGATGCTGGATGTAGTCCTGTGGAACGGCTTGCCATGCCATTTCCACCTGGCGCCTCAGTTGGACCAGCGTTCGTGCTGGACGTGCAGACCGCGTGAGACGACGCTTCATCCAGCCCCAAACATGCTCAATGGGGGGACAGATCCGGAGATCTTGCTGGCCAGGGTAGTTGACTTACACCTTCTAGAGCACGTTGGGTAGCACGAGATACATGCGGACGTGCATTGTCCTGTTGGAACAGCAAGTTCCCTTGCCGGTCTAGGAATGGTAGAACGATGGGTTCGATGACGGTTTGGATGTACCGTGCACTATTCAGTGTCCCCTCGACGATCACCAGTGGTGTACGGCCAGTGTAGGAGATCGCTCCCCACACCATGATGCCGGGTGTTGGCCCTGTGTGCCTCGGTCGTATGCAGTCCTGATTGTGGCGCTCACCTGCACGGCGCCAAACACGCATACGACCATCATTGGCACCAAGGCAGAAGCGACTCTCATCGCTGAAGACGACACGTCTCCATTCGTCCCTCCATTCACGCCTGTCGCGACACCACTGGAGGCGGGCTGCACGATGTTGGGGCGTGAGCGGAAGACGGCCTAACGGTGTGCGGGACCGTAGCCCAGCTTCATGGAGACGGTTGCGAATGGTCCTCGCCGATACCCCAGGAGCAACAGTGTCCCTAATTTGCTGGGAAGTGGCGGTGCGGTCCCCTACGGCACTGCGTAGGATCCTACGGTCTTGGCGTGCATCCGTGCGTCGCTGCGGTCCGGTCCCAGGTCGACGGGCACGTGCACCTTCCGCCGACCACTGGCGACAACATCGATGTACTGTGGAGACCTCACGCCCCACGTGTTGAGCAATTCGGCGGTACGTCCACCCGGCCTCCCGCATGCCCACTATACGCCCTCGCTCAAAGTCCGTCAACTGCACATACGGTTCACGTCCACGCCGTCGCGGCATGCTACCAGTGTTAAAGACTGCGATGGAGCTCCGTATGCCACGGCAAACTGGCTGACACTGACGGCGGCGGTGCACAAATGCTGCGCAGCTAGCGCCATTCGACGGCCAACACCGCGGTTCCTGGTGTGTCCGCTGTGCCGTGCGTGTGATCATTGCTTGTACAGCCCTCTCGCAGTGTCCGGAGCAAGTATGGTGGGTCTGACACACCGGTGTCAATGTGTTCTTTTTTCCATTTCCAGGAGTGTATCATCAGTTCTGTCAAAGAAATCACACCCATCAACAATCGACTTATGACTATGCTCATTCAGAGCCCCAGTAAAAAGTAACACTCATCAATGCACATGGCCCCACCAACATCGAAAATAAGGAAAACACCAAAAATGTCGAAAATTCTGGAACACACTCGAAAATACTATGAGAAAAATTCACCAATATGACGTGAAAATACCAAAGGGAGACTTCAACTCTCTATTTGGGACAGAAAAAGCCCTGTAGAAAAATCATTGGTACAAATTCAACACACCGAACGCTTAGACCAACGGCACACGTCTGACTGATATTTGCCAACAATTCAACCACAAAAGAATGTCTTCCCACTTTAGGAAAATACCACTTCTCAGGTAACATGCTTGGCTACCAGGTTCAAGCTTTCGTTCGCCTTTATAGACACCTTGAAAGCCAGATTTTTTATTCTTTTGTAGTAGAGCTACAAGCAGGCAGACACAAACTCAATAAAGGAATCGTAAGACAGTGCTCGAGCAAAATTCGTCTTGGTACTTTCAGTAACCCTTACTGTCAGAGCGAAAACCTTACGGTACTGCCACTTTCATAATGCCACTTTTGTTTCCTGCCGACATATTTTTTGTTGTTGTGAATACATAATTTTATCTATGAAATGCCATATTTTCATAATACTTGCGACTGATACAGGAAATGAATACAGATCTTTTCTAAGTCAAAAGTCGGTAATATCCTACTAATTCGTGTTAAAATAGGATCAATCGTCTTACAGACACTTAATGCTTCGCTACAGTCTGGAACCGCGCGACCACTACGGTTGCAGGTTCGAATCCTGCCTCAGGCATGGATGTGTGTGATGTCTTTAGGTTAGTTAGGTTTAACTAGTTCTAAGTTCTAGGGGACTGATGACCTCAGAAGTTAAGCCCCATAGTGCTCAGAGACCTTTGAACCATTTTTGAACTTAATGCTTTATTAAGATAGACTGCCGTCGTCATGTTTCTGTAGTAAGCTGAATTTAATTTGTATTAGTAAAGTGAACAATTTATTTACATTTTCCATTAGTTTACTAAAGGCAACAGTAATCATCAACGAGAAATTAATCAGCACCTGAATGTTCTTTCGCGATATCCACAACAATCTGACAATGCAACAGTTGTTTACAAATTCTACGCCCGTAGAAACCTACTTGTTTTAACGATGTCATTAAACCATAGTAGTCTTAAGAGTATTTTCGTCTAGAAATGAATTGCCTTGACGGTTGATCGTTCAAGAGCGGGAAACGTAAAATTTTACGAATATATGACGAGAGCCGGCATCGGCGGCCGTGAGGTTCTAGGCACTTCAGTCCGGAACCGCGTAACTGCTAACGTCGCAGGTTCGAATCCTTCCTCGGGCATGGATGTGTGTGATGTCCTTAGGTTGGTTAGGTTTAAGTAGTCCTAAGTTCTAGGGGACTGATGACCTAAGATGTTAAGTCCCATAGTGCTCAGAGCCTTTTTTTATGACGAGAGGGACAAGTGCTTGAGAGAGGGCTTCCCTATCAATACAAGTGCCTGAGAGACGACTTTCTATCAATATCCTGGATAGTTTTGTTTCTCAAATCAACAGAGTGAGTTATCATGCAGTAGCACAGGTGATGTAGTTTTGTTGCTCGACTTTCTTACACTGCGACCGAAAGGTGTCTCTGTTGTTGACAACAAATTCCAGCAGCGTTGTACAGACCCCTTGGGGCAGAATTCGTAGTGGAAAACACACTTATGGAGCTATCAAGTGTAAAATATTATGTTCACACTACTCTTTGGTCTAGTCGACGTCTTTTGGTGGGGCTCAGCCTTTCAAAAAAATGGTTCAAATGGCTCTGAGCACTATGGGACTCAACTGCTGTGGTCATAAGTCCCCTAGAACTTAGAACTACTTAAACCTAACTAACCTAAGGACATCACACACATACATGCCCGAGGCAGGATTCGAACCTGCGACCGTAGCGGTCGTGCGGTTCCAGACTGTAGCGCCTTTAACCGCTCGGCCACTCCGGCCGGCTCTGCCTTTCATTTCTTCTTAGGAAGTTAACGATAAAGGCATCATAACACGTAACCAGTAACAGTACTGCATAGGAATGCTCAATGAGCGTCCTGATGACATTCAATAATAGTCACTCCGTTGATTTTTGTTGTTTCGAATTAGAGCATGCAGTGCTCCTCCACCAGACTTCTGAACGTTGCCTGTTGAATGCAAATGTCGCATGATGGTAAAATGGTAAAATGTCACATATATCAGTATTCGAGATTTCCTTAATGTGAAATATCATTCATGCCAGAACGATCTTTGTTGAAACAAGAATATATTTTTCTGGCGTATTTTCCCCAAAAGCACTCGCTCCACGCACAGTTCAAATCTTTCTAGCTGCCTCCTCTACATTCACCCCTCTGTTATACCAAAAGTAAATTTTGTGTTGCAGATGTTACACCTTTTTCCACTTGCTTAACTGTAGTTCACGATTTTCAAGTATGCAAAATCCAACGCTTACTGCAAGATGATAACTAGAACTTCAAATTCGAAAATGGCATTGATACATACACTGACAGCGTGGCGCCGCCTTCACATGGGCGGCGCCGGATTTCAGGCGGCGGGTGGAGTTTGGCCGGTGGCCGGTAGCCGCTGCAGCACGAGGAAACGCTCGAGCGTAAGCTGTTATGATCGCGACGCAGCCACGAGTTGTTCTGCGGAATTGTTTCTGGAATACTTGTTATTGCGGGTGGGTAGAATGTTAAGCGAATTGTCTTTGATGTACAAACAGACTCATAACTTTACCGAAAAGCGGTAAAAAAAAAAATAACACAGTTGGACGCGAACATGTGACTATAAGTTTAGAATGCACGAGGATTACCGCAAGACCACGGGCTCACTCCATCCATATCAACTCGGAAGTAGACAACACTTCTTCCTAACACTTCCCCATCTTACAGTGTTGCCAGATTGTGCAGTTGGCCGGACTTAGGAGTTGTCAGGGGCGGTCAGTTTTATTGGCGACCTTAAGTGAACGACTCGGGCTTAGTCTCGGTGGCAGACGGCTGGCGGTCAGTTTTTATGTCTAAGACTGTACGTTAACAGTGAGAGACGGCAGAATGGCTAGGTTTACCCGTGCGACTTCCGGCTGTGGTGTGCGGCAAAGACAGGTTTCATCAGCGGGATACAACACACGCTGCTGGTTGAAGACGAGCATAGCGAGGGGTTAGCCAACATTCCACCTGAGGTGTTTCGTAGAGCGATCTCTACTGCGGTGGCTCGCTGTCGTGGATGCGGATGGTCGTCACATTGAACAACTTTTGTAGCCTGAAACTTAAATATGGTATGCAATTAGCAAATATTACCCTCTCACGTGGGAACTGAAATGTGTTTATTTCAACGGTTTATTCTTATTTGTGTTCCACATGTCGTTACAAGTGTTTCCAAAATGTTTCGTTGTCCTACGATCACTCGTTTTTCATGGGGGGCCCTCTCAAGTAGCGGAAGTTTAATTATAACCACCGTGTATTTGCTTTAACGTCTTTTGTCGTCAAAGCGTTGACCCTTCATGTCAGTTCTGCACTTTATCATTTTGTGGTAGCTTCGTGTCCATAGCACGAAGTTTCGTCACTTGTGATGATTTTCTTTCCAGAAAATAATTGTCCGCGTTTTGCATTTCAATCAAGTGGCGACATCAGTCGACGCGTGGTTGTTTTTATGATTCTGACGAGGTAAATTTCCGTGATGTCACTGGAAGCCATCTGCATACTGGTCGGAACTAAGGTTAGTTAGTCCCTGGGTATCCTGCATGGTATACACTCGGCATTAGAAGGTTTCCAGATGTCTTACTGTGCTGGGGTACTGATTAAGTCTGGTGGTACGTGGAGTACCCCAGCTGGTACGTGGAGTACCCCAGCTTCAGAAGTCTGAAAAATCTGGCGATGCTCACGCTCGTGTCAGTGACTACACCTCGTACCACAACTGATGCACGTAAAATTACTCTTCAGATTGGAATAAGGAAGTGAACAATTACACCTCTGACAAGACTACTAAAAGCTTGGTACAAATATGTTACATAAAGAAGACATTAGCTGTGGCATCTCGTGATGACTACAGCGCCAGCTATGAAGGAAGATGATGCATGGACTGAAAGTAAAAGGGAAATAGAGATGACAGGATTCAGGCTTCACCCCACTTTATTCTGAATACAGGTCTAATGGCTTATGCTTTAGTTTTCCGCTATTATCAAATGGTTCAAATGGCTCTGAGCACTATGGGACTTAACATCTGTGGTCATCAGTCCCCTAGAACTTAGAACTAGTTAAACCTAACTAACCTAAGGACATCACACACATCCATGCCCGAGGCAGGATTCGAACCTGTGGCTCCAGACTGAAGCGCCTAGAACCGCTCGGCTACACCGGCCGGCCCGCCATTATCGGTTCGATCACGAAATGATCACGTAGCGGGGAAGAGAGGGTGTGGAATCGCCTGCTCGCTCTTCTGTTCAAAGACCTACAGACGAGGAAAGTGCGTTGCCACAAACCGAAGACCTGCCTTCCCTCACGTGACTTCACTCCCCCCGCTGTATCCTGAAAAAGCAGTTTATCCATTGATATGGTTCTACTGCACTTCTATGTGTTACACAGATTTAATATTTGTTCTTATACCAGTTTATTTAACAATGAACGTTAATTGCATACCATTAAACGACCCATTTTAATAATCTACGATTTTCCGTCTGGGCCTTCTGTGTAGCAAATTCAGTGCACTTAAATTTCGTACTGCGAAACAGAAGCCGCGGCTTTCGAAATATTCAAGAAAAATCTCTAAAAGTGACATTCAAAGCCCCCCCCCTCTCTCCCCCTACCACTCCCACGCCCATGCTTGCACTCCCATCTACCACTGTACAAATATTTATGACCTCACGATTTTTTCCCCATATCCGACCTTTCTTGTCCTTCGTTGACACGGCTTTTAGCGTTTCGGAGACGTGGCGTTGTAGGTAAACTGTATCGATGGTCATTCCCGGATACACCATCATCCAGGAGAACGGCTGCTCGAAAGATGCGCCGCGCCACGGATGTAAGCTGTTAGTGCAGTAATGTGGTACGAGGAACATTGGCCTGTCCCAACATGTCAGGCCAATAGATGTTAAATGTGGTGGCCATCATTTGCTGCACACAATTGCAATCTCTGGCGTAAAGAATGTCATACACGCCGCAGTACATCTGGTGTAATGTCGCCGCAGGCTGCCACAATACGTTGTTTCATGTCCTCTGGGGTTGTAGGCACATCACGGTACACATTCTCCTTTAACGTACCCCACAGAAGGAAGTCCAGAGGTGTAAGATCAGGAGAACGGGCTGGCCAATTTATGCGTCCTCCACGTCCTATGAAACGCCCGTCGAACATCCTGTCAAGGGTCAGCCTAGTGTTAATTGCGGAATGTGCAGGTGCACCATCATGCTGATACCACATACGTCGACGCGTTTCCAGTGGGACACACTCTATTCCACTTCGCAATTGAAAACGGAAAGCACGTGTGTACGCTTACCTCACCCCTCATGATAATGTACATGTGCGTCAGTGAAAAAGACCAATAAAAAGGTGTTAGCATGTGGACGTAATGTGCTGTTCCAGTGTCTTCTGTACCTAAGGTCCATCACCGTTCCCTTTGGATCCCTACGTAATTCGGTGCTCTCCGATACACACGATCGAACAGCGGAGGAGTGGTACTCAAGCGTCAACTTTAGGTTACAGTATCTCCTGATGTAATTAACATTTTAGAATGCAACAAACGGTACTGATTACGTATTTGTTTATATGTTCAGATGTGCTAACAAAACTAACGGGGTTCCATTTAAAAAAACGTAGGTTTGTGTTAAAAAACATACTTCCGTGCATTTTTTATGGTTTGTATTAACAATTACACTAGCCCCTCTCCTCACGTTCGGTCTGTGGAATCGATTCGTCAGTATTTGATGTGGTTTACGAAATATATCCAGCGGTAATGTTAGGTGACTCACCCTGTATACTTTCCATTGCTATTGACCTTACCTGATGATACCAGTTCTGCCGAAACTAGAAAAAATAAAAGAAGGATTTATCATCAATTTTCGGTATTACATAGATACGATTTTCTGTAAAAATTTACGAGCAGTACTTAGTGCATCTTTTATATCTTGTTTAAGACGACAGTATCATCACACGTGCAGGATTAAAATTCTGACTGCAGCGTTCCCAGTCGTACTAATTTTCCACGTTGTACGCGGGAGGCCTCTCGTTTTACAGTATTCACTAGGCACGTATCGGCAGCGTAACGAGCACCAGCAAAGCAGAGAAATTCGTGCTCCCTTCTGCACCTTTTTCCACGTTCCGACACAATGGAGCTCGCACTGATCTCGCAGTCTGCTTCCCTTACTTTCTGTGCAGGTCTCCAGGCTGTGGAGCGCGTGACCCGCCTCCCGAAGACTCCTCCACGTTGCCCAGAAACGCGAGGTGTTTCCACGACTTTCATTTAACAGTGGCGGTGCTTATGAAGCGGCAGACCGGCCGTGTTGGTACATTTCGCGTGGGCTCTCGTCTGCACGGCGACGTGGCGAAAACTGCGGCAAATAGTGGTGGGATTCTTGTGCGCCGCTGCGGCTAATGCGCGCGAGAGAACCGTGGTGCTTAGGTAGCTGGTTGTACAGTCTGCTACAGCCCCTCCCTGTGCCGAACCGCTGCAGTGCGGCTGCGGGCAATGGAAAGTGTGGCATCGGCTGAAGCAAGAGGGTTAGATAAAACTGGGTATTGCAAATTCAGTTTCGACTAGCATGTGAATACGATATTTTATACTGAAATCGCCATCTGTGTACGTCGCTTGGTGCGTATCCTAATTAAAAGCCGTTTCAATTCTTTGCAGAAATATTCTAATAAATCTGTCGTAGAACTACCTCACAAATATCATTAAACGTCTCATTAGGAAGTTGTGTCCATACTTAGACTGACGAGAGTGTCACTTGGATTAACTCGGTTGATTTTCATATTCGTCGTTGCATCCGACTTAGGTTCGTTTATTATTTCGTATCACTAACTGCACAAGTGAAACCCATTCTCTGAATGTTTTAAAACCCCTTATTTCGGTACTGTCAATTTGTGACGTACATAACAATCTGAAAGTCAACAAGTACACGAATTTAATGAAGCCATTTTCTGAGATAAGTTATTGCACAGACATATTTAGAGTTTTCTACGATCGCTGCCATATATTTGGGCTTTCCTTCCGTCGCTGGTCGCTTCGTGATCTCCTCAACACCATCCTTCTACACTGGAACACTGCAGGCAGCGCTACAGAGTTACGGAGAACATGAGTATGTAAGTCACGTGCGGTGAAGGGCATTCTCCAGAGGAGATGAATACATCACCGTCACACAGCGAGGAAGGTCGACAGCTGTTGCTTTTCAAAAGTTGATTGGCCACGCGCAGTAGCACGTTGGCTTCCTGCTTTTGTGAAGGTGAACCATTGGAAGGTGCCGAGGAGATAAGCAAGAGAGCCATCCGCATTACAAAATTTAACTCGTGCTGCGACAAAATAATTGTTTCCTTTACGCCCCACTGGTGGTGTACAATAAGAGTGGAGGCACAAATGGTGGAGAATCTTGAAACGGGTGACGTACTGTATTAATAAAGGGAGACAGATAGAAATAATAAGTAAACTGTTTATTATTTCAAAATTAATTGACATGATTGTTAATACATTTACCCAACTGTGAGACTATTCAGTCAATACCTTCATCGAAAAATGTTTGCCGTTACCTACGGAAACTACTAAACGTCTTTTTCCAAAGCTGTTTCACAGAGAGAGACTGCAGTGTAGTTCCTTCTCTAGATTGTCACACAGATGACAAATGGTAGATATCGAAATAGATGACAGAGGGATAGAAAAACACTTAAAATCGCTCAAAATTGGAAAGACGCTGGACCTGATGGGATATCAGTTCGATTGTACACAGAGTACGCGAAGGAACTTGCCCTCCTACTTACAGCGGTGTGCCGTAGGTCTCTAGAAGAGCGTAGCGTTCCGAAAGATTGGAAGAGGGCACAGGTCATCCCGGTTTCAAGAAGGGACGTCGAACAGATGTGCAGAACTATAGACCAATATCTCTAACGTCGATCAGTTGTAGAATTTTGGAACACGTATTATGTTAGAGTATAGTGACTTTTCTGGAGACTAGAAATCTACTCTGTAGGAATCAGCATGGGTTTCGGAAAACACGATCCTGTGAAACCCAGCTCGCGCTATTCGTCCACGAGACTCAGAGGGCCATAGACACGGGTTCACAGGTAGATGCTGTGTTTCTTGACTTCCGCAAGGCGTTCGATACAGTTCCCCACAGTCGTTTAATAAACAAAGTACGAGCATATGGACTATCAGACCAATTGTGTGATTGGATTGAAGATTTCCTAGATAACAGAACGCAGCATGTCATTCTCAATGGAGAGAAGTCTTCCGAAGTAAGAGTGATTTCAGGTGTGCCACAGGGGAGTGTCATAGGACCGTTGCTGTTCACAATATACATAAATGACCTTGTGGATGACATCGGAAGTTCACTGAGGCTTTTTGCAGATAATGCTGTGTTGTATCGAGAGGTTGTAACAATGGAAAATTGTACTGAAATGCGGGAGGATCTGCAACGAATTGACGCATGGTGCAGGGAATGGCAATTGAATCTCTATGTAGACAAGTGAATGTGGTGCGAATACATAGAAGAAAGAAAGATCCTTTATCATTTAGCTACAATATAGCAGGTCAGCAACTGGAAGCAGTTAATTCCATAAATTATTTGGGAGTAGGCATTAGGAGTTATTTCAAATGGAATGACCATTTAAAATGGAATGACCATATAAAATTAATCGTCGGTAAAGCAGATGCCAGACTGAAACCCATTGGAAGAATCCTAAGAAAATGCATTCCAAAAACAAAGGAAGTAGGTTACAGTACACTTGTTCGCCCACTGCTTGAATACTGCTCACCGGTGTGGGATCCGTACCAGGATAGGGTTGATAGGGGAGATAGAGAAGATCCAACGGAGAGCAGCGCGCTTCGTTACAGGATCATTTAGTAATCGCGAAAGCGTTACGGAGATGATAAACTCCAGTGGAAGACTTTGCAGGAGAGACGCTCAGTAGGCCGGTACGGGCTTTTGTTGAAGTTTCGAGAACATACCTTCACCGAGGAGTCAAGCAGTATATTGCTCCCTCCTACGTATATCTCGCGAAGAGACCATGAGGATAAAATCAGAGAAATTAGAGCCCACACAGAGGCATACCGACAATCCTTCTTTCCACGAACAATACAAGACTGGAATAGAAGGGAGAACCGATAGAGGTACGCGAGGTACTCTCGGCCGCACACCGTCAGGTGGCTTGTGGGGTACGGGTGTAGATGTAGATGTAGAAACATGATTGTGCCCAGGCGTGCAGATCTTTGTCGGAAGTAAATCGACAGTCACGAAGGTCTTTCTGCAGAGGCTCGAAAAATATGGAAATCACGTGGGGAGAGATCAGGGCCGTATGGAGGATATGTTAGGGCTTCCCACAGAAATTTCTATAGCGTAGTCGAAACAAACTTGGCAACATTTGGAACAGGCATTTTGTTGGCAAGTTGTTTCAATTAGGCTGCAGAAGTTCCACAGGGAAGCCCCATCCTCACATCCTCCATATAGCCTCGTTCTCTCCCCGTGCGATTTCCGTGGTTTTGGAACCCCGAAAAAAGACATTCATGACCGCCGATTTGCTTCGGACGAGGAGGTGCACGCATGAGTACGATCGTGGTTCCGTTCCTGCTCCTCTGTGGCACCCAAAAAGAAAAGACAGTCTTTTACTGTGCTCTTACAGAAAGGTATGAAGATAGCGGCAGAGACATGAAAGTATTTGTATTTGTGACAGGTTTGTACCCGAGAATTATTTACTTCAGTGATTGATAGAGAACGTCGACCAGAGTGGGGAACGTTTTAAATGGGTAACGCTACTCTATCTAAAACTGTGGGCCGTATGAGTATGTTAGAGTGACGAGAACAGTCTACTCCAAACACTGGGAACATTTACGCTATTCTTTCATCCAGTGCCATCTCTCGTGACAAATTTGTGACAAAACTGCAGTTTGACTCGCTGGCCCACCCAGCATTCTCATGATGACTACTACTTACCATACGTTACTCCAGGGTTCCCGAACGGTGGTACGCCTACCGCTGGTGGTCTGCAAGGACATTTGAGGTCGTTAACGTAGAAGTAAACAAAATAGGTACTGATGTAGAACTATAAATCAAGTAGACCACGTTGCCATTGATCTCAGAGCCAAGAGGTGGGTGTTACACGTTAAGACAGCGCGGGGTGCCGAAGGTGGGAGTGATCATTTCCTGGGCAGAGGCCTTTTAAACATAGAGTGCAAAGGGATAACAGGGCCTAAGTTAAAAAGAGTGGAAAGATACCATGTGGAGAAACTAAAAGTTGAAGCAACGAAGACCGGATACCAGGTGCAACTTACTAACCGCTTCGAAGCACTCAGTGAAATGGACGCGAATCAGGACCTAGAACCTTGTGGGGAAATATTCAGAGCTCAGTTATGGATAGAGCAAAGGAAACACTCACGGGAAACACAGTGGGCACGAAGATCTGGTTTGGAAAGTAATGTGCAGATGCCTTGGAAAGGAGGTAGGAAGCCAGGAGCAAGTGGCTGAAGGGAACAAATCTGACACAGGGCAAAGCACAATTTGAGGAGGTCTGAAAGACTACACAAGCAACTCTGAGAAGAGCAAAGAGGAAATACAGAAGGGATATCATTGAAGCAGAAACAGACTTCAGACGACAAAAGACTAGGGAAATGTTTCTGAAGGTGAAGTAACTCTGCAAAGGTAACCAGGCCAAGCAGAAATTTGTCAAAAATTCCCGTGATAAGATCCTGGCGAACGATAGCTGCTAAATTGTGATGAACCCGTACTGCAGTTTGATTTCCAGTACCCAGTTACAGCCGATGCAGATGATCCCCCACCTGCCCTGATGAGATAAAAACCGGAATCTGACACCTTAAGCAGAATAAGAGTGTAGGTGAAGATGTAATACAGGCTGAAATGATCCTGGCAGGAGGATAGAAACTTGCAGAAAGAATACACTTATACAGGCAATATGGACCAAAGAAGAACTACCAGCAGAATGGAAAACAGGTCAGATTTGTCCAATACATAAGATGGGCGACAAACTGAAATGTGGCAACTATCGAGGAATCGCCCTGCTTAACGTCTGATATAAGATCCTGCTCAATTGCCTCATACATATAATTCAGCCAGTGGCAGAATCGGTGATTGGGGAGTACCAGGGAGGTTTCCGGCCAGGACGGTCAACAGTAGATCACTTCTTCAGTCTCCGGCAGCTCACTGAGAAACTGGGTGAATATGGTAAAGATTTGCATATTCTATTCGTTGATTTGAAGAAGGCCTATTTGCATACATCGCAAGAGCCTGCTCAACTGTTTAAGGGAGTTTGGCATAGCAGAGAAACTCATCAATCTGATAAAGATCTGTCTGAACGAAATATGTGCAAAGGTGAAGATGGGAAATGGCGTAACCGTGGAATTTGAAATTGTAACAGGATTCGGGCAAGGAGATGGGTTGTCCCCTATCCTGTTCAACTTTGCCCTCGAGAAGATCGTACGCGCGAACGAAGGGATTGAAAGAGAAGGAAAGAGACTGGCATACTTAGCCTATGCAGACGACATCTGTTTACTCTCTAGGTCGGAAGAGGAGCTGAAGCAAATGACCAAAACACTAGAGGAGGCTGCCAGCAAATTTGGGCTAAACATAAACGAAGCCAAGACAGAGTACTTCGTTATGACGCGTGGTCATTGTCAGACTGCTGATCATCTGCAATCACTGCAGGTTGGGGACCAGTCCTACAAGAGAGTTCAAGAATTCAAATACCTAGGGGCACTTTCCACTGAGAACTCGTCATGTGAAGCAGAGATCGATGCCAGAATACAAGCAGCAAACCGATCTTACCACAACCTAGCACAACTGCTTCGGTCCAGATATCTCTCTAGACAGTTCAAGATTCGACTGTACTAAACCTGGATCATCCTGTTGTTCTATATGGCTGTGAGACATTGAGTACCCGGAAACAGGACTTCCATAAGCTCCTCGTTTTTGAGAGAAAAGTGCTTCAGAAGATCTTCGGTCCGGTTCTGGATGCAGATACAGGGGAATGGAGGATCAGATACAACCAAGAACTTGAGGAACTATACCAGCAGCCCACCATAGCAGGAAATGTCAAAGCCAAACGAATGCAGTGGGCCGGCCGTGTGGCCCGGATGGAGGATCACAGACGGCCTCGGAAGCTCCTGGATTTCACACCCACAGGAAAGAGGACCCCCCAGGGAGACCCAAGATGCGTTGGAGGGATGGACTCCATGAAGATTTAAACCAAGTGTCAATAGATGTGGACGAATGGCGGATAGCAGCAATCGACAGAATACAGTGTAGGAGGAAACTTGTAGAAGGGTGCGGTCCACGGAGCCTGATTACGTGGTATTAGCAGCAGCAGCAGCAGTAGTAGTAGTGGTGGTAGTAGTAGTGGTGGTGGTAGTAGTGGTGGTAGTAGTGGTGGTGGTAGTAGTGGTGGTGGTAGTGGTGGTGGTGGTGGTAGGAAAGTAGATTTAAAACTATTCTCTTACGTTTCTTTATTTTTAAAGTAAAATGGAAGTGAGAAAACTGAAGTGAGAAAACTGATTTATGAAAGTAGTGTCTGTGTAATATCAAAGAAAATGGATTTACCACAAGCAGTTTGCTTCGGACGAACGCAGGACTCAGGGATGTCGGACTGTATTCTCCCCACCCCTCACTTCATCAGTTGTCGCCGCCTTGGCCGTTGGAGTGATCCACCTTGTGACGTTGACGATATTTTGACCAGGTTTTATCGGTGATTATTCGAATGTTGTGGTGCCGCTTTGCAGCTGCTGCCAACATATGCAAAGTACCAGAATGTGGTGCTGCAGCAGTCACGTCGCAGTGAATGGTTTATTGTTGGTATTGCCGCTTTGTTGGGCGTTACTTTAAATGGCATCGTGAGGCGAAGAAATCTTGCATCTGCAACTGATTTTAAAGTCTGATTTACCGTCAAACTTTGGTTTGATTCTGATTTTCTTTTACTCCAATTTACTATACTCTCGGTTCAGTTTATTATTCTCTTGCAGAACTGGTTTATATTGTTTGTGTTATTAAATATACAGGGTGATCCATTGATCGTGACCGGGCCAAATATCTCACGAAATAAGCGTCAAACGAAAAAACTACAAAGAACGAAACTCGTCTAGCTTGAAGGGGGAAACCAGATGCCGCTATGGTTGGCCCGCTAAATGGCGCTGCCATAGGTCAAACGGGTATCAGCTGTGTTTTTTTAAATAGGAACCCTAATTTTTATTACATATTCGTGTAGTACGTAAATAAATATGAATGTTTTAGTTGGACCACTTTTTTCGCTTTGTGATAGATGGCGCTGTAATAGTCACAAACGTATAAGTACGTAGTATCACGTAACATTCCGTCAGTGCGGACGGTATTTGCTTCGTGATACATTACTCGTGTTAAAATGGACCATTCACCAATTGCGGAAAAGGTCGATATCGTGTTGTGTATGGCTGTTGTGATCAAAATGCCCAATGGGCGTGTGCTGTGTATGCTGCACGGTATCCTGGACGACATCATCCAAGTGTCCGGACGGTTCGCCGGATAGTTACGTTGTTTAAGGAAACAGGAAGTGTTCAGCCACATGTGAAACGTCAACCAGGACCTGCAACAAATGATGATGCCCAAGTAGGTGTTTTAGCTGCTGTCGCGGCTAATCCGCACATCAGTAGCAGACAAATTGCGCGAGAATCGGGAATCTCAAAAACGTCGGTGTTGAGAATGCTGCATCAACATCGATTGCACGCGTACCATATGTTCAAACGTACCTACGTTCTTTATTTTAATTTAAAAAACCTACCTGTTAACAACTGTTCGTCTAAAATTGTGAGCCACATGTTTGAGGCTATTACAGCGCCATCTATCACAAAGCGAAAAAAGTGGTCCAACTAAAACATTCATATTTCTTCATGTACTACACGAATATGTAATAAAAATGGGGGTTCCTATTAAAAAAAACGCATTTGATATCCGTTTGACCTCTGGCAGCGCTGTCTAGCGAGCCAACCATAGCGCCATTTGGTTTCCCCCTTAAAGCTAGACGACTTTGGTTCTTTGTAATTTTTTCGTTTGATGCTTATTTCGTGAGATATTTGGCCCGGTTACTATCAATGGACCACCCTGTATATTTTAAATGCAATTACTCTCTTGCTCATTGAATACTGGTATCAGAACTGACTTAATTTCATACTATTTGCTACAAGTAAGTACCACGTGTGGACATGATCGAGTATGTAAAAAGAGATCCCACGAAACATAATTGCGAGCAGCAGCTGGGGGTAATGGCGACGGAGCGTGTAAGAACAGGACCGAACGTGCGCTGGAGCTGTTCATCCCGGGCGTGGTGGAGCCTGTTCTACACCTCTCCACAGCAGGAAAATGTGAGATGACTACCGGAAATCAATCGGGTGCTTCGCGTTTGCTGATGGCGACTCTGCCTGCTAGACCACAGGTCTTACCTCATTCACCTATCATAAATTCTCTGTAGCTTTTGGAAAGGGAGGAATCGTGGGGAAGGCTAAGGAGATGAAACAGATTGTGGTGAATAATGGAATGCTTCAGACGGTGTGTTTGCTAGTCGTGTAACAATAAAACTACACCATTAAATACATCTTGTAGGATAAATAAAGAGCTGCAAGTTCCTGGAGCTCAGCTTAAGTGTCACGGTTATTAAAAATTCCGTCACCAATAGAAATATCATGCTACGTCAAATTTCTCATCGGAAATTAAAATCTGTTGAAAGGAAATATAATCAATTAATATCAATCAATGACATAAAAAATATTTTACCCATGTGGTCCTTTCATACTGATATGCATAAATAATCTTAGGGTAGAAACTGACCATAGCGGAAGCATCCAGTAATTTTCAGATGAAACATCAAAGATGTATAGTCTCATCCGTTCGCACGTCTCCACGCACCTTTGCTTCTTGAAACTTTGAAAAACGGGCGATTGCACACAAACGCTTGCAGGGACTACATGAACACAGCGTTTCAAAAAGCTAGAGCCCATCTAACGCTTGGTGTCTTCAATAAAAGTTTACTGCTTTTTTGCCTTTATTTAGACGCCTGCATGAAGATAACAACATACAAGCGGAAAGGACTACGGCAGGATACCCCAACAAAAACAGACGATGTCCCTTGAAAAAAAAATAAATAAATAAAATGCAGTTAACTATGTAATATATCAGTAAGGACCGTTTGACGATGGCACACATGTGCTCAGATCAAGTGGTGGAAGTGTTTTGCAACAACTAGACGGAACCTAATCCTATAACGTTTAACGCATGGATGCCGTCGGAAAAAGATGGATTTTTGCTCGACTTGAGGAATTACTGTATTGATCATTTTCAGACATGATATTCAGATTGTGACAGTTAAAGACCGCACGACTTGCAAGACCAGTACTTGAATCTCTGCCAGCATTAGAAAATGGTTCAAATGGCTCTGAGCACTATGGGACTCAACTGCTGAGGTCATTAGTCCCCTAGAACTTAGAACTAGTTAAACCTAACTAACCTAAGGACATCACAAACATCCATGCCCGAGGCAGGATTCGAACCTGCGACCGTAGCGGTCTTGCGGTTCCAGACTGCGGCGCCTTTAACCGCACGGCCACTTCGGCCGGCGCCAGCATTAGACACACCGGGTGAATATATCGCAGCAATTCAGCTGTAGTTACCAATTTAATGCTAGAACGTGTGAGGATTTACGGGCTAGAAAAGAACAACGGGCACTTTTCTGTCGAAAAGCTATGTAAGCGTTTGCAAGGCTTCCCTCTTAACTCCGTCTCTAGTTTGACGTGAAACCGCATGCGAATTTTTTTTTTTTTTTTTTTAAGTAATATTCGGGAAACCAGTCGTGGGCTTCTCTAGAGGACACTGCTCTTCAGAATTTCTTTAATCGTAGCGTGCTGTATCGACCTTCCCTAAAAACAATGCGCAAGTTAACTGATCGATGTAACCATTATGACGGGTCAGCAGTCATCATGCGGGAAGTGCCATGAGCTGCGGTTTGAGGCAGGGTGCAGCGACGTCCTGGAGTGATCACCTGGGCAAGTGCAGGCAGCCGGCGAGCGTCAGCAGGCACGGCTTCGCGCTTATCGATCACGCGGCCGCGGCACGCAGTGAACGCAGCACGCGCCTCGTTGCGTAGCCGTGTGCCCGCACACCCCCGCTTCACTCCCCCCCCCCCCTACTACTCTAGCCGCCCCCGCCCCCATGATGCGCTCCGCCGAACAGCTCCCTCTGCGGCGAACTTGTTACGTACTCACACAGAGTACTCCAGCCTTCCCTTCAGAGACTAATGCACTGCGCACACAGCTAACCAGCACTACTGTATTAGCATTAAGTTGCTAGTCTTGTCTAGCGTTAGATACTATGATTGATAGAAATTGGCTTGCAGGAAGACAGCTTAGGTACGAAAACGTGCGGAGTGGCAATACTTACCATACGACTTACCTTAGAAGATCGATTGACAGACCTTTTCACAGTGTTGATTAGAATGTGCTCTTTGAAATTCTGATGTTATCTGAGGTAAAATGCAGGGACCAAAACACTATAGTTTTAAGACTCGAAGGAAATGGAAGGAAGGCAGTGATTAAGAAGGGAGTGAAACAGGATTGTAGATGGTCCCTGATACTATTCAATCTGCGTATTGAGCAGCTAGTAAAGGAAACCAAGGGGGAATTTGGAAATTCAATTAAAAATCAGGGAGAAGGGAGAAAAACTTGGAGGTTTGCCAGTGATATTGTAATTCTGTCACAGAAGGCAAAGGATTTGGAACGTAAGTTCAACTGAATGGACAATGTATTGAAACGAGGTTAGGAGATGAATCTCAACAATTGCCTACCACTAATTCCTCTCCTACGCTAACCTCTTCATCTCAGAGTATCATTTGCTTGCTACGTCCTCAACTATTTGTTGGATGTATCCCAATCTCTGTCTTCCCCCTGCAGTTTTTATCTTGCACAGCTCCCTCTAGTACAATGGAGGTTATTCCACGATGTCTTACCACATGTACTGTCATGTCCAAAGTAGCGAGGACATGGAAAGCAGACTAAAGTAGCAATAAAAGCGATTCTGAGAAACAAAAATTTGTAAGCCTTCAACACAAATTTAAGTGTTAGCATGTTTTGTGTGTAAGCTTACGTGAAATAGAAACGCTAACGATAGACTGTACAGACAGTAAGAGATTAGAAGCTTTTGAAATCTGGTCGTACAGAAGAATGCTGAAGATTAAATGGGTTGATCGGATAACTAATGAAGAAGTACTAAGTCGAATCAGGGAGAAACGAAGCTTATCTCAGAACTTGACGAAAGGGAGGACAATTTGATAGGACTCATCACCACTACCTCCTCCTCCTCCTCCTCCTCCTCCCTACTGCTGCTGCTGCTGCTGCTACTACTACTACTACTACTACTACTACTACTACTACTACCACTACCACTACCACTACTATTACTACAGTTTTGGCTTCTCTCCTGTTTGAAATTTACCCCACTAACCTGGGTAGCGCATTCTCAAAGAAGATGAAAGCACTGCAGTATGCAGACAGTCCGCTTATCTGTGTGAAGATTTACGCCTTTGGAACGCTGCAGGCCGCAGTTGAGTACTGCAGTGTTCGCGCTCCTACACTGACTTACAAGAAATTTAGGAAACATTTACAGCAAAATTGCGTGAAGCAGTGTTGCCTTGGCACAGTGTAACTCTGTTTGAGGACCGCACCATTGCCCTGCCTAAACATTTGATACATTAGGACGTTGGTTTGTGGGAGTACAAGTACTGATTTGTTGATTTGCCGATTTACCCGCCAAATGGTAGCACAATGAGCACTCCACTCCATTCAGTACAGTAACTGTTCGTGTGGTGGTGCCATATTAAGTACCTAGTGTTCAGGCAGCAACCTCCTGCAAAATGTGAAATAGATTGCTGTGGACCTGTACGTACGTGGCTTAAAATAAGATGAATGACAGGCGTTAATTTAGCATTTAATATCTGGGTGATCAAAACTATTAATATTAACCACAAGCTGCGTCTTCTGAAGCACTGAGTGGACGAAGGTAACATCTATATTTTTCGTAGCACAAACTAAAGGAAAACACGGTAAGACACTCTAAAGCAATGCTTCTGAATTGCCACAAAATAGTAACGAAAAAATTTCCAGCGCAACTCAATGTAAACAAAGTTCAGAATCTGCATAAATTCACTAAAATTTTGTGAACTTCTTTTCAAGGTGTCGCATCTTCATATGCACACTATTTATTTGACAAGCAGTTCGAGCCTCCATTGAAGTAAAGTCCTAGCTTACAACTGCCAGTAATGTTAAAATTAAAACTACGGAAACTATACTGTGCTCGAAAATATTTAATCTTCCAACTACTGTATGACATCTTCTAAGTCTTTGCACTGCTGCTTCCTAAGTAGAAACGTTAGTCAGAAAATATTATTCACTCGAAATATTTCAAGTCCTGGGGACGTACTGGAGCCAAAAAATAAAAGAAACTTAAGTAGCATAAATTGTTGTTGGCGAGGCCGCCGTCGCCATGAGCGAATATTGTGATCAAAAGCTTTTAAAGAACGCCATATTGTAAACCAGCATCCGCTACCCTCCCCCCCTCCCCCCCTCCCCCCAAAAAAAAACAGCCACCACATTGCCAAGTTTAATGGTAAGTCATAGTTAATGTTCTAGTGACTTCTATGTGTGATAATCAAAGAAATGTCCAATTTATGTTTCCTCATAAGGTTTCCGTGTATTGCCGATAAGGGTATTTAATTGCATTATCAAATAATCAGAAGTAATAGCCTGAAATAATGAAAAATAATAGCTTTCCTATTAAGCGGGACATTCGCTGAGTTGAACAATGATGATGGAGTGAATCGGTGTATCGATCTGGAATGAAAACCTGGAACTGCATAGTAAAACTGTGTCTTGCGATGTAATTGAAACCACACCTAAGCATGATAGTCTGTTGTTAAAGTGTTCAGTATATAATTTTTGTAGGCGGGGCTGCCGACAAATAATGCCTCCGAATTTTTTACGTGAAAACTCTTAAAACTTTTTAGAGTGAAACAAACGTTATTAACACTCTCCATATTCATCTTCTTTCTCCATGTCTCTCTAAACCCAGTCCTCTGCCGCTAGAGGGCACCGAATTGTAGCGTGTAACATGGCGGTGTGTAACGTCAAGTGTGTCGGTGCGTGAGGAACAGCGTGGGTAATAGGGTTTCGAATTCGAAGAGTTCTTCCACAAATGGAGCACCCTCCCCTTCAGCATGACAATGCTAGACCACATGCGAACGCTGCGACATCTGCAACAGTCCGACGCCTTGGGTAAGACTGCAGAGACGCGAAGCGGTGAGGCTGAATGAAAAGTTCTCCTGTTTCTAGCCGCGTTAAGTGATAAAAATTACGAGAGTTTTCTGCCAAGAACTCCTTGGCCACTGTCAGTAGTATGACTGCCAGTGGGCTGCTATTACGCCCCTTACGTACACCAGCTGCCGGCTGTGAAGCCACTGGTGTTCGCAGCGTCGCCGTATATGGGCATACGTTGACTCTGTGTTCGATTTGAACCCTTCAACCGCACTGTCTCAGGATCCCCCGCCGTGATGTGCTGGTATTAACACTTAATCCAGTTCACCATGGAAGACGACGCATTGCCCTTTCTCGACGTCTTCGTCCCACCTAACGATATTAATGCCATGGTCAAGCGACTATAGGAAACCCACCCAAAACGATCTGTCCTTAAACGCCATCAGTCACCATTGACCGTCACAGAGGCGTACTATGTTGCAAACTTTAGTGCATCGTGCGAGAATGATATCAGACGCTGATAACCCGCCCCACAAGCCACTATGCCCATAAACGGCCATGCTGCGAGTACCAGTGACGTCACAGCCGGCAACTACTGTATACAAAGGGCATAACTGCGTCCCAGCGGCAGTTTTACTACTGACGATGGTTTAAGAGTTCTTGGCCGAAAACTGCTGCAATCTCGATCACTTAACACGTCTGGAAAAGAACTTTTCATTTAATACCTTCAACGGTTTCACTTTGGTCGTGATCACGCGGTGCAAGCAGAGGTGAGGTTGTGCCTCCGCCAACGAAGTCAAACGTTCAACAGTGACAGTATCAACAAATTGATCTCACGCTGGGAGAAATGTGTTTGTCGCCAGGATGACCGTGTTGGGAAATAAATATGTGGACATGAAGAATAAAAATGTAAAATGTTAATAACGTTTGTTTTATTTAAGGAGCTTCAAGAAGTTTCACGTCACTTTCCAGCACGTCCTAGTAGAATGAAGAAAACTTCCTCAAAAGTCAGCGGCCTAGTTGGTGTATTAATGGAAACCCTGCATTTGCAACTGTTGTTACACTTTGGTTTGACCGTGTCGCGTTATTACGAAAGAAAATTTGAATGAATGCAGTCGCAATCACAATGTCATCTAAATTGTTACGGCTTTCGTGTCCACTTGTTGACAAACTGCCTATTGGCTTCTGTCTCGGGTTCTTCGGCCGACGTTCATCTAATGATTTTTCTGACGTTTCGCCAGCACGAGTGGCTGGCATTGTCAAAGCTTCACCCTCCATTGCCGGTGGTGAACTGGAGCCGAGCTCGCGGCCGCAGACTATATGTACCTGGCGCGCCAACGTCCGAGGGCTTCTCCGCGGTCATTTCCGGTGCGGTTCTCCTCTTGCTACCTGCGACGGTCGTTCGCTGCAGTACGGAAAGCCAGGATCCGTTGACCTTAAGGCTTTCCTCTTTCTTGTTGAAACTGTTCGCGTGTTTTTGTATTTCTACAGCTTCTCTAAACAAGCGCGTGTGATAGTGCTTCTCTACAGCCAGAACTTCCGTGTCGGCGAATTTTATTACGTGGTCGGTCTCATTCAGTGCGTGCTCTGCCACGGCCGATTTCTCCACCTGCCCCAACCTGCAATGTCGCTTATGCTCTTTGATCCTGGTGTTAATTGATCTTCCAGTCATTCCGACATAAACTTTTCCGCATGTGCATGGTATACGGTATATTCCCGACATTGCAAGTGGGGTCTCTTTTCTCCTTCGCCGATCTAAGACACTCTTTGATCTTCCTGGTCGGTTTGAAAATCGTCTTTACGCCATGTTTGCGCAATGTGCGGCCGATTCTGTCCGTCACTCTGGGAATGTATGGCAGAAAGGCCGTACCCGACATTTCTTTTTCTGGTTCCTTACTTCGCCGAGTGTTGGGCTCAGTTACACTTCTAATGTAATTTGTGGAGTACCCATTGCTCCTCAGAACAGTTTCCAGGTGTTGCATTTCTCGTTTGAGGTGTTGCGGCTCACATATTCGTCCTGCTCTCGTTACGAGCGTACTAATCATGCCTCTTTTCTGGCTCGGGTGGTGGTTTGACAGTTTGTGCAGGTATCGCTCCGTGTGTGTCGGTTTTCGATACACGCTGTGTCCCAGGTTTTCGCCGTCCCTTGTGACCAGCACATCTAGAAATGGCAGTTTCTTGTCTTTTTCTACTTCCATGGTAAATGTTATGTTGGCATGGAGGCTGTTCAAGTGCCTTAGGAAGTCACCGAGCTGTTCTTCACCATGGCTCCACACCACGAAAGTATCATCGACGTACCTGTACCACACCTTAGGTTTGCAAGTCGCCGAGTCCAGTGCCTGTGCTTCGAATTGTTCCATGAAGAAGTTGGCCACCACTGGACTGAGAGGACTACCCATGGCGACGCCTTCCAGCTGTTCGTAGAAATCACCATTTCACGTGAAATAGCTCGTGGTGAGACATGCATGGAAGAGCTTTTTGATGTCTTGCGGGAACATGGAACCGATGTGCTCCAGAGCGTCACTGAGTGGCACTTTCGTAAATAACGAAACAACATCAAAGCTGACCAGTATGTCGTTTGGTGCAAGTTTCAGATCCTTCAGCTTCTCAATGAAATGTCCTGAGTCCTTAATGTATGTGTCGGTCTTCCCCACGTGTGGCTGGAGCAGAGAGGCCCAGTGTTTTGCCAGTTGATACGTTGGTGAGCCAGGAGCGCTAACGATCGGTCTCAGTGTAACGTTGTTCTTATGGATCTTGGGTAATCCATACAGCCGAGGTGGTAGGGCTTCTGTGTTGCGCAGGTTTCTCTGTATGTCCGCCGGCAGAGAAGACGCCTTGATTAATCGATTCGTATTCCGAGTGATACGCTGCGTCGGATCTGCACTTAGTTTTCGGTACGTCGTCGGATCTAACAGGTCTCGGATCTTTTGCTCATAATCTTCGGTCTTCATTACGACGGTCGCATTCCCCTTATCGGCAGGCAGTACCAATATCCTCTTGTCGGCGTTGAGATTCTTAATGGCTTGTACCTCTTCTTTCTTCAGGTTGCAAGCTGGTGTCTTTGCTCGGCGCAGTATCCTGGCTGTTTCAGTGCGTATTTCCTCTGCCCTTTCACAAGGAAGGGTTCGAATGGCTGCTTCGGTGTTGGCAATGATGTCCTCCATAGGTATAGTTCTCGGGACGATAGCGAAATTCCCTCCTTTTTGAAGAACAGACACTTCCTCTTCGGTCAATTGTCGTTCAGTGAGGTTGACCACTGTGTGTGACATGTCGGGAATCGCCTTGTCGGTCTGCTTCCGTCATCTTTCAAACTTTTTCTTCTGCCGCTCGGTGCAGCGCTCGAGTTCGTTCTGCATGCTCCTGTGAGTGATGCTGTCGATCTTGTCCCAGTCGTCTCGATGCATTCTGCTACTTAGTTGATAGAAAATGTCCGGAAGTTCCTGATCCGTTCGTGCCAAGTCTCTCCGTGTTGTATGTATTCGCTCACGAAGAAAAGCTCGTTCCATTCTGTCGTAGATACGATGTGCTTGGGCGGTGGTGAACAGACAGAAGCCAATAGGCAGTTTGTAACAATGTCATCTACCACATCACGGATAATGTCATCTGTAATTTCACAGTCTTTGTTTTGTTAGGGCCGGCCGCGGGGCCGAGCGGTTCTATGCGCTTCAGTCTGGAACCGCGCTGCTGCTACGGTCGCAGGTTCGAATCCTGCCTCGGGCATGGATGTGTGTGATGTCCCTGGGTTAGTTAGGTTTAAATAGTTACACGTCTAGGGGACTGATGACCTCAGATGTTAAGTCCCATAGTGCTTAGAGCCTTTTTTTGTTTCGTTTTGTTAGATTCCCGTTTGATTTAGCATATCGTACAAATGGTGGGAAATGAAAACCTTGTAGCTCCATTTTTCTTAAATCGTACAGTATAAGCAAAAATGGTTTCTAAAAAATAGTATAAAGTGATTCAGAATGTTGCTACATGTGTAACGCTATAGTAGAAGCCTACTTCCTGACAGAGTAAGAAATTCACGCACTATCAAAACTCCCTTTGATAATGGAGTTACTGGTTTCTGGAATTACGAGGTTTTCATTGCCTACCATCTATATGGTGCATTACAGCATTTATTTGTGTTATTGATCGTCTATACTGAAAACAAACACTAACATATCTGTTCCTCTTTTCTATGTTTGAGTAGTCCTTTCGTCTTGTTTCTATGTGCCATCTGTGTGTGAACAATTAAGTAGTTTCTGTAGAGCACAATTTTGTGGCAATGCGGCTATGTTCAGAACACACAGATATTGACTTCGAGTGTTGTCATTCACGATGCGACATCGGAAGATGATTAAGAAGTAAAGTGCGCTGTTAGTCCCGTGGGCCCGACAGCGGGCGCCTTATTCGGGCACCGTCACTACCCTGGGCCTGACGAACGTAGTTTTCGTTTGGACGAAGGCAATCGGTGGGGACGATCTGTGCACAGTTCATCTGGAAGACATCAACGAATGGGAACGGAAGTGTCAAGGTTAAAAACAAAATGTGATTTTAGTTATGTATATTAAAACATTCAGTAAAGAGATGGATTTCGATTTGCCGTATTACAAACAGCAAACACCTGTTTAGTTGATTGTCTAGCGGGATTGCACCTGAATGTTCTTGCGTTTGTCTTGTACCATTCACAGCAATTTCTACGCAATTTTGTGTCTTTCCTTCCTTCGTGTCCGACTGGCTTTTGCTTCTTCTTATGTCTACACTGACAGGAGTCCCTTAATGTAAATGCCGTGTGAGCATCTACCAACTGTTTCCTGTATATTGTGATTAACATTTTCCGTCCTGTCACATCTTTGAATACATGTAATGCATTAACAGCTGCGGCGTTCAAAAAAGATCGATTGCTAAATTTCGATACCATTTCACATTTCTTCTCAGTGGACTGCTATATACCGTTAATTGATCAGAAAGGTCAATATCAGATTTTCCCTCATTATATTCAGTAATTATTTTCGTTTTTCGATAAACGTCTCTCTTTGTTGTCACGCTTTACATTTAACTCGAATACTTGGTGGAATCAACTAAAACCACTTCTGTCTTCCCATTTCAGGACCGTAACTCCTTGACTGCTGTCTTTTCTATCACATCCCAGCTTTTCGATTTGGTCGTTACAGTTTCTTTGGGAATTTCTTCGATTTTGTTACACTTCGGTACGTTTTCATGACTCACGACACTCATGAAATGCACACTGTTCGGCTGGTTGCCTCGAAGATCAAACCACGTACTTTAATCTTTTACTGAACCATCAGATGAATTCTCACTTTCGGATGGTGGCAATCGCAGTACGCGGCGACATTTACGGGGTACAAATAACGCACTCGATGAATCACCGTCTTCTCTTTGCGACATTTTTGTTACATAGGCAACCACAGCTTTGTGCAAATAACCGCTGTGAAACTAGTCCGTCCTTACACAATAGTGGCTTTCTTGACTGGTACTGCCTTGGAGGTTGTCTTCGTATCACACCAAGCCTGTTTATATTCAGCCTCAACAACCGTCAGGTGGTGAACTGAACGCTTTGTTTACGTGCCCAGCTCGGCGGCAGTTGCCGAGTGAATGTTTCCGATAGTAACGCCTGTGTGCTAGGTGGCAAGGAGTGCGCGGCCGTCGGGTGGGCTGCTGGCACGCAGGCGTACCATTAAGCGCCCGTTTAACTCAACACACCTAAGTGGCCGTCGGTTTCGCGGAGCTGCCGCCTCAGCGGAAAGCAAAGTAAAATCGGCTCCGGGCTCAACGTATCAACAAAAATAGTGACTAAGCATCGTTTCCTTACATGTTGCATGGAATGAATGTTCTTAATGTTCTTCGTGGTTTGCTTAAGTCAGTACAGGAATCAATTTGTCGACATGGTCCCTTCAGAACTACTGTGGCTGATTTCCCCTTCCCTTTCGCGGGCAAGTGCTCTACCATCTGAGCTACCCAAGCACGACTCACGACCCGTCCTCACATCTTCAATTCTGCCAGTATCTCGTCTCCTACTTTCCAAACTTCAAATAGTAGAGCACTTGCCCGCGAAAGGCAAAGGTCACGAGTTCGAGTATCAGTCCGGCACACAGTTTTAATCTGCCAGGAAGTTTCATATCAGTGCACACTCCTCTGCAGAGTGAAAATCTCATTCTGCAACATAAATACGAGCTATGATTTGATCGAGGAGGCATACATTACCATGCCTAATACAGTATAGGAAAATTGTTGTCATTCGAAAGAGTTTGCAAGCGTCTCGGAATGGATAAATAAAAGTGACTTTTGCTGGACAGTTTTCAAGTGAACCGTGCACTATTCTTATGCAAAATAGTGGCAGGTTCATGTAGCGACGATGGAGGTGGATGGTGATCACGTACACTTGTCTCCAATGCAGACCACAAAGGCTCAATATTTTTTAGATCTGCTGACTGCGGTGGCCAGGGAAGACGCGACTATTCATCCTCGTGCTCATGAAAGCAGCCCTGGAGGAGGTTAACTGTGTGCACAGATGGACTGTAGTCTTGGAATACAGCATCACCATTACGGAACAAACGCTATATAATGTGATCGGCCTCATCCTTGTGATCCCTGGCAGTAATCCGATGTTAAGGAGGAACCATGGCTTCGGCACTACGTTTTCCTGATACAGGCATTTGCCTCATTGACGAGAGGTCTAGGAATTCCAGCTCGACCTACAGTTCGCTGCTTCTAGAGCTCCACTCGTGTTTTGCTACTGCCACGGTGGCGGGATTCAGTTCCGCAGTGACATTTGTGGAAGCCGTCCTCTTATTTTCCATCACGGTCCTCTTCAATGACCGTTTATCACCATCACTCTATGCACACTTTCGTTTGCTTTGTGACTTAGCGGATGATCATTTTCCGCATTCCCCATACGCGCTATACAACCTTCGATACGGTACTTTTTGAAACACACATGACTTTCGTTGGACTGATTACGGAAGGATCCACCATACGAACACCGACAATTTGCCCACGTTCTGATTTACACTACAGGCCATTACAATTGCTACACCAAGAAGAAATGCAAATGATAAACGGGTATTCATTGGACAAATATATTATACTAGAACTGACTTGTGATAACATTTTCACGCAATTTGGGTGCATAGATCCTGAGAAATCAGTACCCAGAACAACCACTTCTGGCCGTAATAACGGCGTTGATACGCCTGGGCATTAAGTCAAACAGAGCTTGGATCGCGTGTACAGGTATAGCTGCCCATGCAGCTTGAATACGATACCACAGTTCATCAAGAGTAGTGACTGGCGTGTTGTGACGAGCCAGTTGCTCGGCCACCATTGACCAGACGTTTTCAATTGGTGAGAGATCTGGAGAATGTGCTCGCCAGGGCAGCAGTCGAACATTTTCTGCATCCAGAAAGGCCCGTACAGGACCTGCAACATGCGGTCGTGCATTATGCTGCTGAAATGTAGGGTTTCGCAGGGATCGAATGAAGGGTAGAGCCACGGGTCGTAACACATCTGAAATGTAACGTCCACTGTTCAAAGTGCCGTCAATGCGAACAAGAGGTGACAGAGACGCGTAACCAATGGCACCCCATATCACGCCAGTATGGCGATGGCGAATACACGCTTCCAATGTGCGTTCACCGCGATGTCGCCAAACACGGATGCGACCCTCATGATGCTGTAAACAGAACCTGGATTCATCCTTTTCCTGACGTTTTGCCATTCGTGCACCCAAGTTCGTCGTTGAGTACACCATCGCAGGCGCTCCTGTCTGTGATGCAGCGTCAAGGGCAACCGCAGCCATGATCTCCGAGGTGATAGTCCATGCTGCTGCAAACGTCGTCGAACTGTTCTTGCAGATGGTTGTTGTCTTGCAAACGTCCCCATCTGTTGACTCAGGGATCGAGACGTGGCTGCACGATCCGTTACAGCCATGCGGATAAGATGCCTGTCATCTCGACTGCTAGTGATATGAGGCCGTTGGGATCCAGCACATCGTTCCGTATTGCCCTCCTGAACTCACCGATACCACATTCTGCTAACAGTCATTGGATCTCGACCAACGCGAGCAGCAATGTCGCGATACGATAAGCCGAAATCGCGATAGGCTACAATCCGACATTTATCAAAGTCGGCAACGTGATGGTACGCATTTCTCCTCCTTACACGAGGCATCACAACAACGTTTCACCAGGCAACGTCGGTCAACTGCTGTTTGTGTATGAGAAATCGGTTGGAAACTTTCCTCATGTCAGCACGTTGTAGGTGGCGTCACCGGCTCCAACCTTGTGTGAATGCTCTGAAAAGCTAATAATTTGCACATCTTCTTCCTGTCGGTTAAATTTCGCGTCTGTAGCACGACATCTTCGTGGTGTAGTAATTTCATTGGCCAGTAGTGTACTTAGCTCCGACTTAATGCACTCGTAGCCACACAGCACACATTTCTGCCAATGACTGACACAAAGTACTGAGGTCATTGCAGTACAGGTCTCGTTTGTGGTCAAAAACGACAGCGCAACCTGCATTTATGTTGAAGCATGCATTTCTCGCGGTGTTTCCGTATTTCTGTCCAACCCCTGTATGTACTGTGACCTCCACAGGTAGTGGGTGTTGTTCTTCCTGAAAAAGCTGCCGAATGTATTAGAATTATGGAACACGTTTTATGACTGAAAATCTGCTTTAATAATAAACTTTGAGTCCACAAAAGGATATTTTGAGAAACTCGACTCGCTAGCTTTGACCATCAAAGACAGAATTTTAAGGTAATGAAATTATTCTACGCCAGTGGCTTACAAAACAGTGCTCCGACCGATTCATTGATCATTGCTGGTAAGTAGGATTAATAGGAGAGAGAGAGAGAGAGGGGGGGGGGGGGATCAAACGAAGAACGGAGCGTTCTGTCACGGGATCATTTACCCGGCGCCAGGGCATTGTGGCCATGTTCCGATGGCAGACGCTAAAAGATAGGTGGTGTGCGATGCAGAGAGATTTACCCTTCAAATTTCTGGAACGTACGTTCCAAGAAGAACTGGGCAACATACTACATCCTGCTACTTATGTGTACCGAAGCGGTGGTGACGAGAACATCAGAGGAATTAGATGGCATACAGAGTTTTTATCGACAATAATTATTCTCGCGCGCCGTTCGTGAATGGTACAGGAAAGGGGGAGAAGAAGATACTGGTACTCGAAATACCCTGCGTTACAAACCGTAGGGTGACGGGTATAGTTTAGATGCAGTTGTAGGGGATAGTTCGTCAGCCCATGTGCTAAATTGGCAGTAGTTGATATTCGTCCACGCGATGATCATCTATTGCGTCGGAATAACATTGATATAAGCACAAGATGTGACAACTCCAGAGCGGCGCAGTTCGTGCAGCTCTGTATTTTCAGCCAAAAGTGAGACTTCATTCGGCAGTATTGTCCACCAGAAACCAGCAAAAATACGAGACTAGTTACGAAATTATCGATCGGTTATTTACTATTACGACAGATTTGTTTATTCTTCGTCACTGTCTGCACAACATCAAGGCTTTTCGGTGACTGTAGTTCAAGAGAAAACTATAACTCATGAGAACTGCAGCAAAGTCCACTGTAAATTTTTGAAGATTTACATTAATTAAAACTAGTACGGGCTGATGGTATGAAATGTAATTGAATAATGTTATCGTTGCGTTGCAAGGGTGAAAAATGCAAAGTTGCATCGTGGTTCGGTGTCAACGTTAAACTGCACTACCTCTTGTTACTGACCCTGTCGCTCTGTTCAACGGTTGGAGGAAGACAAGGGCATCCGACGTCCAGTAGCACACTTCCGTGTTGAGATCGACCTTCGGGCTGAGCTGTACCGACATGACCAGCAAGTAAAACCATCAGTGCTGCATAACAGCCTATTACCAGCCGGTAGTCGCATGCACTGCTACGACGGGCTGTAGAGACTGGCTGGCCGCGCCTTTTAACCGCCAGGCAGGGACATGGGTGGGTGTGGGTGTGGTGCGCGCTACTTGCGTGGCGGTCGCAACTCTGGGCGGTCGAATGTGGTTGTGGCGGCGATGGCGGCGGCGGCGAGGCGAGTATTTCGGTGCAGCCGCTCCGACATCAAAGGAAGGTCACCAGGCGCAGCACGTCATTTTAGACCTCGTTCGCTGTGCCAATGGGCGCTACGGGGATTGCTTCTCCTTCTTCACGACTCGAAGCGCGTATTGTCATCGCTGGCCCCGCGGCCAGTGCCACTGACAATTTCCATCGTATGGAGTTGACAGTGGCCTGGCAGTAGTGGTTTCAGCAGAAAACGATGTGCTCCGAGAGCCATATAGGACCTACGACGATGGTTTGGTAGTGATGTCTTGCGATGGAGGCTGTTTGTGGTACAACGCAACATCTAGGTAGGTAGAGCACCAGTACGTACTTTCCATTAAAAATAAACTTGCTTGTTACACCGTAACAATTTTACGTAAATATAGTTATAATATTTTCATAGCATACTGTAAGTATTTTCTTCCTGTACTGTCGCACTACAGTTAACCAGAAATACTCGTATATTTAGACGATGAAATTTCTTATCTTTCAGTACTATCGGTCGCATTTTTCACAGGAGTGGAAAAATAATCTTGAACAGCAATTCTGAAGTGTTTCTGAAGTCTCATCTCTCGTTTACTCCCCTTTAATGTGGATCAATACAGCTCTGTTGTTGTTCTTTCTGTTACATATGAAATCGACTTTTTTGGCTTCCTCTTGCGAGAATCCAAACTTATTGCGTAGCCTTTGCTTAATAACAACTTCCATCTTTTAATTGGACAATACTCTGCGTCGCTTCTCGCATTTATTTTATGTTCAAGTCCTCATTTACAGAGATGTGCTTTGTGTTATAAATGAAGGAACAAATGTGGAAATAAATTAAAATACTCATTCTATGTTGCCCCGTTGTAAATTTTATAGACATCCAGGCCTTCCATTTACAGATAGTGGACTCTAGCTTTAAAATGCTCATGTAGTGCACTGCTGCAGGAATACAGTCTAACTATAGAGCAATTAACATTTGTACGCTCATAATCCCAATGATACCTAAGTGGAATATTCAGAGTGGATACAGATGAAGCGACTGCGCAACATGGTTTCGTGTCTGTTGTTTGCAGACCGTGCGGGGACTTCCATTTCACGCGAAATGCCACGCAATCTTCAGTGCAGGCTAGCGGCCACGGATCATACGTCTATGCGCTAGAGAGGTCCAAGTAGCAATATGTCACATCGAATCATTCGCGTGCATGTGCTGTGCCAGTCACCTGCGAGTAATAACAAAGGACGGTACGCAGACTTCTCGGTGATAGTGGGCTGTTCGCTGAGAGACCAGTGGCACGGTTATGCAGAATGGAACATTTATAATAGGCGGTGGAGATATGTATTGGATCGTGTGACTGGCGCTGCTTGATTGTATCTTAGCACAGGATGCGTGCCGATATTAGGAGAACCGTGGACACGTTCCAGGCGAAACGTCACCGAAAGGGCCCAGCGGGAGGGATACGTGCGCTTGTTTGGGGATGGAACGTACGAGTACGTCTGCAGAACGCAACTGTTTGCTTCCACGGCAACCAGTGCCAGCTACAGAACTAGCGCTGCCATTTTGCATTCAAACGGTACGTGAACGCACAAGAACAAGGACGCAGCATGGTTATATTGAACCGACAATTCTCGTCCATGCAGAGGACGTTAACTCAGGTACTATCTGGGTAGTTAAAATGTCTAGTAATGGAATGACTGTTAGCTGGAGCACTGTGATGCATCTGAATGAGACTCTAGAATACTGGAGAAGAAAAACTTCTGATACTTGAGACGTGTTGCTGCATGAGAGTTTTAAAATCAACTGGACAGATAAAGTACAAAATGAAGAGCGAGGAAAGAACCTCGTGAGAAATTGTAAACTGAAGAAGGTACATAACACAGAAACATCCAGGGGAAATCGTATGGAGATTCATTATAAACCATTACGGAATACGTTGATTAAATATGTATACACGATTTTGCATACATGTACAATAATATTAGCGCAATAAAGGAAGAAACTAAAGCGAGGTCCAAACCAATGGCAGGACGTGTCGAGGACATGGAATGACATCCGCCAAAACATGGTCTGCCACACCCCTTTTTCATAACCGCTCTTAAGACTTGCGACATTGGTTCCAAAGACATTGTATGAAGTCATCAATCGACCGGAGCCGCAGAATTGTTAACATTCGGTGTTTAACGGCCTCCGTTGCAGAACATTTCTTCTAATCAAATCTTGGTGATAAACTTTTCGTGCAGTGACTTCTTCACCTATTTGAAGATGAGACCCATGCAAAATTGAGTTAATTGTTTCCATCTGTCCATCATATATTCGCAGTTGCATAACTGTCACATCAGGTGGTCTAGTGGTGAAGTGCGTGTATGGAAACAGAAAGGTTGCGTGATTCACTTCCGGTCGGGCAACGGAATATTTCGATTTGTCTTTAACCTAGCTTTCACCTCTCGAAGGTTCACCGGGAACAACACGAGGATCGTATTCACGTACATCTGTAGGTCCCGTTCCTCCAGTGTCGGGGTAGACTAGGGCCACTCGTGTCACCGAAGTGCCTTCTGCCAGACGTATACCAGGCCGTCAGCCGCTCGGAATTAATTATTGTATAACTAATTTAAACTTGTTACCTTTTGGTATATACTGATTTCCATTTCTATAGAAATTTATGAGAGAGGATATTTTTTATATTGGTCGAATGTGAGGTTTTCACAGTAGTCCGCTAACACAGGTCTTGGGTATTTGGAAGTTGTACTGTACAGTTGTGGCGTCACCGGACTGTCAGGGGGCGACCTCTGTCTTACTGGAGAAAGGCGGAATTCAAAGGCGATGTTTGGAAGGGGTTATGACACTTGAACGGAGCCTGGGGCTCTTGCCGGGCTAACCGGCTTTTCGCAGGTTCATCCACACTAAGAAGTCTACCCGCCAGGGTAGCAGAGAGCACTAACGCGCTGCTTCTTGGACTCGGGTAGGCGCGCCGGCC